>NC_081330.1:78019509-78322540 GCF_026419965.1 Kogia breviceps | reverse complement strand
AAGCCGTCTCCTCACCTTGAACTCTTTTTTAAGGTAGATTGTCGATCACCACTTCACTTAGTTCTTCTTCTGGGGTTTTATGTTGTTCCTTCATTTTGAACATATTCCTCTGTTACCCCATTTTGCCTAATTCACTGTTTTTATTTCTATGTATTTGGTAGGTTGGTTATGTTTCCCAATCTTAGAGAAGTGGCCTTATGTAGGTGACATGCTATGGGACCTAGTAGCATACTCCCCTCTGGTCACCAGAGCGATATGCTTTAGGGGTATCCTCTATATGGGCTGTATGTGTGCTTCTTTGTGGCTGGCAGAGTACTGTGGGTACACTGGTAGGCATGATTGGTCCCTTTTTCAGTTGGTTGCCAGGCTTTGCCTTGTGAAGAGGCAGCCTGCCCCTAGTAGACAAGTGTGTCCTGGCACAGCTGGCCATGGGAGTCTTGGTTCTGGTACTAGTCTGTAGGTTGGCAGGGTCAGGGCAGGAGACCACCTGGGGGTAGTGCTGCCCCACTGATAGCTTGAACTAAGTCCTGCAGTTCCTGCCTGCAGGACCGTGGATCCCAGAGCTAATGCCCACCTGCTAATGCATGGGACAGTAGCCTGGGAGGGGGTCCTGAGGCTGGTGTTGTCCTACTTACTGGTGGGTGAGGTCAGATCCTGACATGTCTGGTGGAGGAACCCATGGTGTTCTGGAGCTTGTTTTGGCCTACTACTGAGAAGCACTGAAGCCCAGGTTGTTCCAGGATGTTGTTGGCCTGCTAGTTGTTGGGCCTCATTAATATGGCTAACTGTGGGGTCACAGTGGTCCTGGAACTGGTGTTGGCACACTGGTGGGTGGAGCCTGGGCTCAGGTTATCACAGGACTGGTGCCCACTTACTGTTGTATAGGGCTAGGTCCTGGGACTAAAGCTGGTCCCCTGGTGGGTGGAACTGCTTCCTGGGGTCTCTCACTGTGCTTCTGGGTATCTTAGTGCTGGTATTGCCCCACTGTTGAGTTGTTCTAGGGCCTAGAATGACACAGGGCTAGTGCCAGTGCTCTTGTGTGTAGACCTGGGTCCTGGAATTTCTGGCTGCAGAGCTCTGGAGGTCCCAAAGTTGGTGTTGACCCTCAGTTATTTGGGCCATGGCCCAGGGGATTCCAGGGCTTATGTCTGCTTATGATTGACTGAGGCCATGTCTCAGGGCTGGTGCTGGCCCACTGTTTGGCAGAACCAGGTCCTGGGTTCTTTGGTGGTGGAGTCTATAAATTATAGATTTAGTGTTGGCCCCCCAGTGGGTGTTAGCAGGGCCCAGGGGTTCCCATAGCTGCTGCCCCACTGGTGGGTGCTGCCAAGTCCTGGGCTTTCTGGTGGGCTGGGCCTGGTTCTGGGGCAGCTGTGGGCTCAGAGTGTCCAACATCACCCAGCCTGCTCACAAGTGGGGCGATGTCCCTATCCAGATAGCTGTGTAGCTTTGGGCATCCCAGGATAGATGTTGAATAGTTGGTAGATGGGACTGGATACTGGTCCTAATAACCATGAGAGAGGATTTCAAAATGGCACTTATAAGCACCAGTCCTCATGGTGGGATAAACTCCCAGAAATGGCTGCTGTTGGTGTCTATGTTCCCATGGTGAGTTTCTGTTGGTGCCTGCCTTTTTGGGAAGCTCTCTAAGATCCAATTATGGGTCTGACCCAAGCTTCTTTAAAATTACTGCTAATGCCCAGTGTCTTGAGCATGTGAGATTTTGAGTGTTCCCTTTAAGAGTGGAGTCTCTATTTCCTACAGCACTCTGGCTCTCCTGAAAGTAATCCCCATTGGCCTTCAAAGCCAAACATTCTGGAGGCTCAGAATGTGCTGGGGACCTTGATGTGGAGCTTGGACCCCTCACACCTTGGGGAGAACCTCTGCAATTGTAATTATCTTCCCATTTATGGGTTATCTACCCTGGGGTATGGGTCTTGAGTATACTGTGTCTCCACCCCTGCTACTCATCTCATTATGGTTCCTTTTCTATATCTTTAGTTGTAGAAGATATTTTATGCTAATCATCAGGTCACTATCATGGATAGTTTTGCTGTAAATAGTTTCAATTTTGATATGCCTGTGGGAGGAGGTGAGTTCACTGTCTTGTCTTCTTACTCTGCCATCTTGGCTACCTCATCTTTTATGTGGATTGAAGTTACCATCTCGGGTTGTTTGCTTCCATTCTGAATAATTTCCTTTAGTATTTTTTGTAAGACAGGTCTTCTAGCAATCAATGTTCTTGGCTTTTATTTAGTTAGAATTAAAAAAAAATTCCTTTGAGCAATTTTGATAAATTATTCCATAACCTTTTCATCTCCACTGTTTCTTTCAAGAAGTTATTTTTTATCTTCAATATATTCCTCTTGTTTTGAATTTCAATATTCAAGTATTTCCCCCTTGTTTTGAATTTCAGTATTTTTTATTTTGACGTGTCTGTTTGTGGATCTCTTTGTATATATCCAATCCGGAATTATTGAGCTTCCTGGTAGTGTAGATTATTGTTTATCCAGAAAAAAAAAGAAGAAGAAATAAAAAGAAAAAAAAGTAAATGGTGTTTTGATGCATTATTTCTTTCAATATTTATTTTTCTGCTCTTTTCTCTCTCTTCTCTCCTCATGGTACCTCTGTTACAAATATGATGGCATACTTAATGGTGTCCCACATTTCTCTAAGACTGCTCATTTTTCTTCTATGATTTTTCTCTCTGTTCTTTGGCTTGCATAATGTGTATTGATCTATCTTCAAGTTAACTTATTCTTTCTTCTGTTAGTATAAATGTACTGTTGAGTCCCTCCAGCCTTCCAGTGAATTTTTATTATTTTATTTATTTATTTATTTTTAACATCTTTATTGGAGTATAACTGTTTTACAATGGTGTGTTAGTTTCTGCTTTACAACAAAGTGAATCAGTTATACATACACATATGTTCCCATAACTGTTCCCTCTTTTGTCTCCCTCGCCCCCAGCCTCCGTATCCCACACCTCTAGGTGGTCACAAAGCACTGAGCTGATCTCCCTGTGTAATGTGGCTGCTTCACACTAGCTATCTATTTTACATTTGGTAGTGTATATATGTCCATGCCACTCTCTCACTTCGTCACAGCTTATCTTTCCCCCTCCCAATATCCTCAAGTCCATACTCTAGTATGTCAGTGTTTTACTCCCGACCTACCCCTAGTCTCTTCATGACATTTTTTTTTCTTACATTCCATATATATGTGTTAGCATACATATTTGCTTTTCTCCTTCGGACTCACTTCACTCTGTATGACAAACCAGGTCTATCCACCTCTATCACAAATAACTCAGTTTCATTTATTTATTTTTTATTTATTTTTTTTATCCTTTCCCACAAACCCTGTTCATTATTATTTATTTATTTATTTTTAACATCTTTATTTGAGTATAACTGTTTTACAATAGTGTGTTAGTTTCTCTTTTACAACAAAGTGAATCAGTTATACATATACATATGTTCCCATAACTCTTCCCTCTTTTGTCACCCTCCCTCCCACCCTCCCTATCCCACCCCTCTAGGTGGTCACTAAGTACAGAGGTGAACTCCTTGTGCTATGCTGTAGCTTCCCACTAGCTATCTAATTTACATTTGGTAGTGTGTATATGTCCCTGCCACTCTCTCACATCGTCACAGCTTACCCTTCCCCCTCCCCATATCCTCAAGTCCATGCTCTAGTAGGTCTGTGATTTATTCCCATCCTACCACTAATCTCTTCATGACATTTTTTTTTTTTTTTAGATTCCATATATATGTGTTAGCATACGATATTTGTTTTTCTCCTTCTGACTTACTTCACTCTGTATGACAGATTCCAGGTCTATCCACCTCATTACAAATAACTCAGTTTCATTTCTTTTTATGGCTGAGTAATATTCCATTGTATATATGTGCCACATCTTCCTTATCCATTCATCTGTTGATGGACACTTAGGTTGCTTCCATGTCCTGGCTATCGTAAATAGAGCTGCAATAAACATTTTGGTACATGACTCTTTTTGAATTATGGTTTTCTCAGGGTATATGCCCAGTAGTTGGATTGCTAGGTCATATGGTAGTTCTATTTGTAGTGTTTTAAGGAACCTCCATACTGTTCTCCATAGTGGCTATATCATTTTACATTCCCAACAACAGTGCAAGAGTGTTCCTTTTTCTCCACACCCTCTCCAGCATTTATTGTTTCTAGAGTTTTTGATGTTGGCCAATCTGACCGGTGTGAGATGATATCTCATTGTAGTTTTGATTTGCATTGCTCTAATGATTAATGATGTTAAGCATTCTTTCATGTGTTTGTTGGCTATCTGTATATCTTCTTTGGAGAAATGTCTATTTAGTTCTTCTGCCCATTTTTGGATTTGGTTGTTTGTTTTTTTGATATTGAGCTGCCTGAGTTGCTTATAAATTTTGGATATTAATCCTTTGTCAGTTGCTTCATTTGCAAATATTTTCTCCCATTCTGAGGGTTGTCTTTTGGTCTTGTTTATGGTATCCTTTGCTGTGCAAAAGCTTTTAAGTTTCATTAGATCCCATTTGTTTGTTTTTGTTTTTATTTCCATTTCTCTAGGAGATGGGTCAAAAAGGATCTTGCTGTGATTGATGTCATAGAGTGTTCTGCCTATGTTTTCCTCTCAGAGTTTGATAGTGTCTGGCCTTACATTTAGGTCTTTAACCCACTTTGAGTTTATTTTTGTGTGTAGTGTTAGGGAGTGTTCTAATTTCATACTTCTACAGGTAGCTGTCCAGTTTTCCCAGCACCACTTATTGAAGAGGCTGTCTTTTCTCCACTGTATATTTTTGCCTCCTTTATCAAACATAAGTTGACCATATGTGTGTGGGTTTATCTCTGGGCTTTCTATCTTGTTCCATTGATCTATATTTCTGTTTTAGTGCCAGTACTGTCTGGATTACTGTAGCATTGTAGTATAGTCTGAAGTCAGGGAGCCTGATTCCTCCAGATCCATTTTTTGTTCTCAAGATAGCTTTGGCTATTTGGGGTCTTTTGTGTTTCCATACAAATTGTGAAATTTTTTGTCCTAGTTCCGTAAAACATGCCAGTGGTAGTTTGATAGGGATTGCATTGAATCTGCAGATTGCTTTGGGTATTATAGTCATTTTCACAATGTTGATGCTTCCAATCCAAGAATCTGCTATATCTCTCCATCTATTTGTATCATCTTTAATTTCTTTCATCAGTGTCTTATAATTTCCTGCATACATGTCTTTTGTCTCCATAGGTAGGTTTTTTCCTAGATATTTTATTCTTTTTGTTGCAATGGTAAATGGGAGTGTTTTCTTAATTTCACTCTCAGATTTTTCATCACTAGTTTATAAGAAGCCAGAGATTTCTGTGCATTAATTTTGTATTCTGGTACTTTACCGAGTTCATTGATTAGCTCTAGTAGTTTTCTGGTAGCATCCTTAGGATTCTCTATGTATAGTATCATGGCATCTGCAAACAGTGACAGCTTTACTTCTTCTTTTCCTATTTGGATTCCTTTTATTTCTTTTCCTTCTCTGATTTCTGTGGCTAAAACTTCCAAAACTATGTTGAATAAGAGTGATGCGAGTGGGCAAACTTGTCTTGTCCTTGATCTTAGTGGAAATGGGTTCAATATTTCACCATTGAGGACAATGTTGGCTTTGGGTTTATCATATATGGCCTTTATGATGTGGAGAAAACTTCCCTCTATGCCTACTTTCTGCAGGGTTTGTATCATAAAAGAGTGTTGAATTTTGTCAAAAGCTTTCTCTGCATCTATTGAAATGTTCATATGGTTTTGCTCCTTCAGTTTGTTGATATGGTGTATCACGTTGATTGATTTGCGTATATTGAAGAATCCTTGCATTCCTGGGATAGACACCACTTGATCATGGTGTATGATCCTTTTAATGTGCTGTTGGATTCTGTTTGCTAGTATTTTGTTGAGGATTTTTGCATCTATGTTCATCAGTGATATTGGTCTGTACTTTTCTTTCTTTGTGATGTCTTTGGCTGGTTTTGGTATCAGGGTGATGGTGGCCTCATAGAATGAGTTTGGGAGTGTTCCTCCCTCTACTATCTTTTGGAAGATTTTGAGAAAGATAGGTCTTAACACTTCTCTAAATGTTTGATACAATTAGTCTGTGGAGCCATCTGGTCCTGGGCTTTTTTTTTGTTGGAAGATTTTAAATCACACTTTCAATTTCAGTGCTTGTGATTGGTCTGTTCATATTTTCTATTTCTTCCTGGTTCAGTCTCGGCAGCTTGTGCATTTCTAAGAATTTGTCCATTTCTTCCAGGTTGTCCATTTTATTGGCATAGAGTTGCTTGTAGTAATCTCTAATAATCTTTTGTATTTCTGCAGAGTCAGTTGTTACATCTCCTTTTTCATTTCTAATTCTATTGATTTTAGTCTTCTCCCATTTTTCTTGATGAGTCTGGCTAATGGTTTATCAATTTTATTTATCTTCTCAAAGAACCAGCTTTTACTTTTATTGATCTTTGCTATCATTTCCTTCATTTCTTTTTCATTTATTTCTGATCAGATCTTTATGATTTCTTTCCTTCTGCTAACTTTGGGGTTTTTTTGTTCTTTTTCCTCTAATTGCTTTAGGTGCAAAGTTAGGTTGTTTATTCGAGATGTTTCCTGTTTCTTAAGGTAGGATTGTATTGCTATAAACTTCCCTCTTAGAACTCCTTTTGCTGCATCCCATTGGTTTTGGGTGGTCATGTCTCCATTGTCATTTGTTTCTAAGTATTTTTTGTTTTCCTCTTTGATTTCTTCAGTGATCACTTCATTATTAAGTAGTGTATTGTTTAGCTTCCATATGTTTGTATTTTTTACAGATTTTTTCCTATAATTGATATCCAGTCTCATAATGCTGTGGTCAGAAAAGATACTTGATATGATTTCAATTTTTAAAAATTTATCAAGGCTAGATTTGTGACTCAAGATATGATCTATCCTGGAGAATGTTCCAAGAGCACTTGAGAAAAATGTGTATTCTGTATTTTTGTTGGCATGTCCTATAAATATCAATTAAGTCCATCTTGTTTAATGTATCATTAAAAACTTGTGTTTCCTTATTTATTTTCATTTTGGATGATTTGTCCATTGTTGAAAGTGGTGTGTTAAAGTCCCCACCTATGATTGTTTTAGTGTCGATTTCCCCTTTTATGGCTGTTAGTATTTGCCTTATGTATTGAGGTGCTCATATGTTGGGTGCATAAATATTTACAATTTTTATATTTTCTTCATGGATCGATCGCTTGATCATTTAGTGTCCTGCATTGTCACTTGTAATAGTTTTTATTTTAAAGTCTATTTTGTCTGATATGAGAATTGCTACTGCAGCTTTCTTCTGACTTCCATTTGCATGGAATGTCTTTTTCCATCCCCTCAGTTTCAGTCTGTATGTGTCCCTAGGTCTGAAGTGGGTCTCTTGTAGACAGCATATATATGGGTCTTATTTTTGTATCCATTCAGCCAGTCTGTGTCTTTTGGTGGAAGTGTTTAATCCATTTACATTTAAGGTAATTATCGATATATATGTTTCTATTACCATTTACTTAATTGTTTCGGGTTGTGCTTGTAGGTCTTTTCCTTCTCTTGTGTTTCTTGCCTAGAGAAGTTCCTTTAGGATTTGTTGTAGAGCTGGTTTGGTGGTGCTGAACTATCTCAGCTTTTGCTTGTCTGTAAAGGTTTTAATTTCTCCATAAAATCTGAATGGGATCCTTGCTGGGTAAAATAATCTTGGTTGTAGGTTTTTTTCCTTCATCACTTTAAATATGTCCTGCCACTCCCTTCTGGCTTGCAGAGTTTCTGCTGAAAGTTCAGCTGTTAACCTTATGGGGATTCCCTTGTGTGTTATTTGTTGTTTTTCCCTTGTTGCTTTTAATATGTTTTCTTTGTATTTAATTTTTGATAGTTTGGTTAATATGTGTTTTGGCATGTTTCTCCTTGGATTTATCTTGTATGGGACTCTCTGTGCTTCCTGGACTTGATTGACTACTTCCTTTCCTATATTAGGGAAGTTTTCAACTATAATCTCTTCAAATATTTTCTCAGTCCCTTTCTTTTTCTCTTCTTCTTCTGGGACCCTTATAATTCAAATGTTGGTGCATTTAATGTTGTCCCAGACGTCTCTGAGACTGTCCTCAATTCTTTGCATTGTTTTTTCTTTATTCTGCTCTGCAATAGTTAGTTCCACTATTTTATCTTCCAGGTCACTTATCCGTTCTTCTGCCTCAGTTATTCTGCTATTGATCCCATCCAGAGAATTTTCAATTTCATTTGTTGTGTTTCTCATTATTTCTTCTAGGTCCTTGTTAAATGTTTCTTGCATTTTGTCTATTCTATTTCCAAGATTTTGAATCATCTTTACTATCATTATTCTGAATTGTTTTTCAGGTAGACTGCCTATTTCCTCTTCATTTGTTACGTCTGGGGGGTTTTTACCTTGCTCCTTCATCTGCTGTGTGTTTTTCTGTCTTTTCATTTTGCTTACTGTGTTTGGGGTCTCCTTTTTGCAGGCTGCAGGTTCGTAGTTTCCATTGTTTTTGGTTTCTGTCCCCAGTGGCTAAGGTTGCTTCAGTGGGTTGAGTAGGTTTCATGGTTGGGTGGACTAGTGCCTATGAGGCTGGATCTTGTCTTTCTGGTAGGCAGGCCCATGTCTGGTGGTGTATTTTGAGATGTCAGTAGTCTTATTATGATTTTAGGCAGCCTCTCTGCTAATGGATGTGGCTGTAGTCCTTTCTTGCTATTTGTTGTGCATATGGTGTTCAGCACTATAGGCTGCTAGTCGTTGAGTGAAGCTGGGTCTTGGTGTTGAGATGGAGATCTCTGGGAGTTTTTGGCCATTTGATATTACGGGGAGCTGGGAGGTCTCTTGTGGACCAGTGTCTTGAAGTTGGTTCTCCCACCTCAGAGACACAGCCCTGACACCTGGCTGGTGCACCAAGTCTTTAATCCACATGGCTCAGAATAAAAGGGAGAAAAAATAGAAAGGAAGGAAGGAAGAAAGGAAGGAAGGAAGGAAGAAAGGAATAGAGGATGGGAGAAAGGAAGGAAGGAAGAAAAAAAGGAAGAAATGAAGGAATCAAGGAAGGAAGCAAGAAAGGAAGGAAGGAAGGAAGCAGAAAGGAAGGAAGAACAGAAAGAAGAAATGAAGGAAGGGAAGAAGGCAGGAAGGGAGGAAGGGAGGAAGAAAGTGAGGAAAGAAGGAAGGAAGGAAGGGAGAAAGAAAGGCAGGAAGGAAGGAAGGAAGGAAGGGAAGAAGAAAGGGAGGAAGGGAGGAAAGAAGGGAGGCATAAAGGAAAGATGATATGAAGAAAGGAAGGAAGAAAAGACAGAAGAAAGGAAAAAAGGAAGAAACAAATAAAGAGAGAAGTTAAAATGAAGTAGGATAAAATAAAGTTATTAAAATAAAAAATAATTATTAAGAAGAAAAATTTTAATAAAAAACCCAAACGGTTCAGTCAGAACCATAGGACAAATGGTGAAAGCAAAGCTATACAGACAAAATCTCACACAGCAACACACACATACACACTCACAAAAAGAGAAAATAATAATCTATCTTGCTCCTAAAGTCCACTTCCTCAACTTGGGATGATCTGCTGTCTATTCAGGTATTCCACAGATGCAGGGCACTTCAAGCTGATTGTGGAGCTTTAATCAGCTGCTTCTGAGCCTGCTGGGAGAGACCTCCCCCTCTCTTCTTTGTTTTCACAGCTCCTGGGGTTCAGCTTTGGACTTGGCCCCGCCTCTGCACGTAGGTCATCCGAGGGCATCTGCTCTTCGTTCAGAGTGGACGGGGTTAAAGGAGCAACTGATTCAGGGGCTCTGGCTCACTCAGGCTTGGGGGAGGGAGGACCATGGATGTGGGGCGAGCCTGCAGCAGCAGAGTCCGACGTGATGCTGTACCAGCCTGTGGCGTGCTGTGCATTCTCCCGCGGAAGCTGTCTCTGGTTCACTGGATGCCAGTAGTGGCGGGCTGCACAGGCTCCCGGGAGGGGAGGTGTGGAGAGTGACTTGTGCTCGCACACAGACTTCTTGCAGGTGGCAGCAGCAGCCCTAGCATCCCACGCCCGTCTCTGGGATCCACACCGGCAGCCGCAGCTCATGCCCATTTCTGGAGCTCCTTTACATGGCACACTTAATACTCTCTCCTCTCGCACCAGGAAACAAATAGCCAAGAAAACTCTCTTGTCTCTTTGGCAGCTCCATGCCCGTCTCTGGACTTCCCTTAAGTGGTGTGCTTAATCCCCTCTCCTCACGCCCCAGGAAGCAAAGAGGGAAGAAAAGGTCTCTTGTCTCTTGCATCTTCAGCAGCTCCAGACTTCTCCCAGACTCCCTCCTGCTAGCCGTGGTGCACTAACCCCTTCAGGCTGTGATCACGCCACCAAACCCAGTCCTCTCCCGGATTCCGACTGAAGCCCAGCCTCAGCTCTCAACCCCCACCCTTCCTGGCAGGTGAGCAGACAAGCCTCTCGGGCTGGTGAGTGCTAGTTGACACCAATCTTCTGTGGGAATCTCTATGCTTTGCCCTCCACATCCTGTTACTGTGCTCTCCTCCGTGACTTTGAAGTAATGGCTGTGCAATACTAATTTTATGGATTTTCCATAATTTTTATCCAATTACACACCAGTGTCTATTTAGACTTTTTTTTCAACTTGTTGCTTTCAAAATTTGCATTTCAATAGATATTCTAGTACATAAATATATACACCTTCACACATTTGTCCTTATTTCCTTAAGATAAACTCCCACAAGAGAAAATGATGAGTACAAATTGCATTTCCTTTTCAGATTATTATGTTAATTCATATGTTTTTCTAAGTTAGATTAACCTGGATCTTTTGCTTAGGGTCTAAACAAGCTCAGGTCCTGAAGCTGTCACAGGTAAACTATCAAGAGTATTTTCTACTACATACTGCTACTTCTAAGATGCTCTCCTGGCCCACCTCCCAAAGATCATCCACTCTTTCCTTAAAAATTTAGACTGCCCATTCCACCCCCAGCTTGTTTTCTGAGGGGAGTTCAAATAATGTAAAAATGAGTAAAATTTTTAATTTTTTTTTAATTTTTCAATAACTTTATTGTGTGTGTGAGTTTCTGCTTTACAACAAAGTGAATCAGTTATGCATATACATATGTCCCAATATCTCTTCCCTCTTGCATCTCCCTCCCTCCCACTCTCCCTATCCCACCCCTCTAGGTGGTCACAAACCACTGAGCTGATCACCCTGTGCAATGCGGCTGCTTCCCACTAGCTATCTATTTTACATTTGGTAGTGTATATATGTCCATGCCACTCTCTCACTTCATCACAGCTTACCTTTCCCCCTCCCCATATTCTCAAGTTCATACTCTAGTAGGTCAGTGTTTTATTCCCATCCTACCCCTAGTCTCTTCATGACATTTTTTTTCTTAGATTCCATATATATGTGTTAGCATATGGTGTTTGTTTTTCTCTTACTGACTTACTTCACTCTGTATGACAGACTCCAGGTCTATCCACCTCATTACAAATAACTCAGTTTCATTTATTTTTATGGCTGAAGTAATATTCCATTGTATATATGTACCACATCTTCTTTATCCATTCATCTGTTGATGGACACTTAGGTTGCTTTCATGTCCTGGCTATTGTAAATAGAGCTGCAATGAACATTTCGGTACATGACTCTATTTGAATTATGGCTTTCTCAGGGTATATGCTCAGTAGTGGGATTGCGGGGTCGTATGGTAATTCTATTTGTAGTTTTTTAAGGAATCTCCATAATGTTCTCCATAGTGGCTGTATCAATTTACATTCCCATGAGCAGTGCAAGAGTGTTCCCTTTTCTTCACACCCTCTCCAGCATTTATTTATTTATTTTTTTTTTCGTATTGGAGTATAATTGTTTTACAGTAATGTGTTAGTTTTTCCTTTACAACAAACTGAATCAGTTATACATATACATATGTTCCCATATCTCTTCCCTCTTTCATCACCCTCTCTCCCACCCTCCCTATCCCACCCCTCTAGGTGGTCACAAAGCACAGAGGTGATTTCCCTGGGCTATGCAGCAGCTTCCCACTAGCTATCTAATTGACATTTGATAGTGTATATATGTCCCTGCCACTCTCTCACTTCATCACAGCCCACCCTTCCCCCTCCCCATATCCTCAAGTCCATGCTCTAGTAAGTCTGTGTTTTATTCCCGTCCTACCACTAATCTCTTCATGACATTTTTTTCCCTTAGAGTCCATATATATGTGTTAGCATATGGTATTTGTTTTTCTCCTTCTGACTTACTTCACTCTGTATGACAGACTCCAGGTCCATCCACCTCATTATAAATAACTCAGTTTCATTTCTTTTTATGGCTGAGTAATATTCCATTGTATATATGTGCCACATCTTCTTTATCCATTCATCTGTTGATGGACACTTAGATTGCTTCCATGTCCTGGCTATTGTAAATAGAGCTGCAATGAACATTTTGGTACATGAGTCTTTCTGAATTATGGTTTTCTCAGGGTATATGCCCAGTAGTGGGATTGCTGGGTCGTATGGTAGTTCTATTTGTAGTTTTTTAAGGAATCTCCATAATGTTCTCCATAGTGGCTGTATCAATTTACATTCCGACGAGCAGTGCAAGAGTGTTCCCTTTTCTTCACACCTTCTCCAGCATTTATTTTTTCTAGAGTTTTTGATGATGGCCATTCTTACCGGTGTGAGATGATATCTCATTGTAGTTTTGATTTGAATTTCTCTAATGATTAATGATGTTGAGCATTCTTTCATGTGTTTTTTGGCAATCTGTATATCTTCTTTGGAGAAATGTCTATTTAGTTCTTCTGCCCATTTTTGGATTGGGTTGTTTTTTTGTTGTTGTTATTGGGCTGCATGAGTTGCTTATAAATTTTGGATATTAATCCTTTGTCAGTTTCTTCATTTGCAAATATATTCTCCCATTCTGAGGGTTGTCTTTTGGTCTTGTTTATGGTATCCTTTGCTGTGCAAAAGCTTTTAAGTTTTATTACCTCCCATTTGTTTATTTTTGTTTTTATTTCCATTTCTCTAGGAGGTGGGTCAAATAGGATCTTCCTGTGATTTATGTCATAGAGTGTTCTGCCTATGTTTTCCTCTAAGAGTTTGATAGTGTCTGGCCTTACATTTAGGTCTTTAACCCATTTTGAGTTTATTTTTGCATATGGTGTTATGCAGTGTTGTAATTTCATACTTTTACATGTACCTGTCCAGTTTTCCCAGCACCATTTATTGAAGAGGCTGTATTTTCTCCACTGTATATTCTTGCCTCCTTTATCAAATATAAGGTGACTGTATGTGTGTGAGTTTATCTCTGGGCTTTCTATCCTGTTCCATTGATCTATATTTCTGTTTTTGTGCCAATACCATACTCTCTTGATTACTGTAGCATTGTAGTATAGTCTGAAGTCAGGGAGCCTGATTCCTCCAGCTCCATTTTTCGTTCTCAGGATTGCTTTGGCTGTTCGGGGTCTTTTGTGTTTCCATACAGATTGTGAAATTTTTTGTTCTAGTTCTGTAAAAAATGCCAGTGGTAGTTTGAAAAGGATTGCATTGAATCTGTAGATTGCTTTGGGTAGTAGAGTCTTTTTCACAATGTTGATACTAAAATGAGTAAAATTTGATTTGAGACACTGTTTTAGTGTATGGGATCTGGGATTAGACAGTGTAGGTTCAAATCACACTTCAAATACTTACTAGCTATGTGACAATGGACAAGATCTTTAATGTTCTTGTGCTCCAATTTCTTCCTTCAAAAAGTAGAGATGATATCTACCTTCTTACCTTTTAAACATGTTAGGTGGATTTTATGGGCCAGTGTAAATACAGAGAAGGAGCATTGTCTAGTACATAATGTGTTCACCAGTTGATACATTATTGATTATATTTTCTCTTAATAAATGATTAGAATGGATCTTATTCCATAAAAATATTCTATATTTTATGGAGTCTTATGTCCCAATCCTAAGGAGGTTTGAGAGGCCCTATTTCACATGAAGCATTTTCTGAATAATGTTTTCTTTCTTGTTTTGATTCTGCTCTGGTGTCATGGAAAATCTCTGAATGACGTGAATTATAAAATCAGTGGCTATAGAGTCACTCTTGCTGGTTATTCATGGGACAAGTCATATTGAAATGTAAGCCAGTTTATATAGAGCATTAACACTTTTCGGTGAGTTCTCTAGCAAATGAATTTTCAATTAAAATTTCACTGTCTGTTGGGCTCAATCTTACACAATACAATCTTTTTGACATTTTCATCATATCATCAGCATAGCAGCAACAGTGTAAAATAGAAAAATCATTATTTAATTTTTTTAATCTTTAGGATTACATAACATTATAGTTAAATTATCTGTTTATGTGTCTGTTTGACCTGTTATAGCTAGAGCTTCTCCAGGTCAAGGGCCATATCTTTTTCATCTTTGGGTTCCCAGATGTAGCACAGTGCCTGGCACAGAGCAGATGTATCTTAAATGTTTGTTGTTCTGAATTGACTAAATTTAATATTTTAATCACTACTTTACCCACTGCTGGCAAGTCTCACTCAGAGGCCATCTAAAAAATTCCTATCTTCATCCTGTATTGGAGTCTTTCGTTTCTTTTCTTGCTCCTTTGTTCTCCAGTCATCATTTTAATATGAATGTCCAGATGGTGGGGAGGACTTGATAAACACTACCAAGGGAAAGTAAGAGCTGTACACTGACTGACCTGGAAGTAATAAGAATCATATGATTTTAAGAACAACAAATATGTGACCATCTATGTCCAAGAAAAAAAAATTCTCATAGCTGTTGGATTATCAACCCCCTAATTTTGTTATTAAAATGTTCAAGCATACAGGAGTTGAAAGAATTTTATAGCAAACACCTCCATGTCCTCCATCTAGATTATATCTTTAACATTTTACTATATTTTAAATACCAGATATCTATCCATTCCTCTATCTGTCACTTGGCATATCGATTTTGTCAGTTCTCTCCTGGCCTATAAATGGCCTTGAAGCCCACACTCAAAATACCTTGGAGTTGGAAAAATCCTCAGAAATTACTTAGTTAAATCTCTTTCTCAGCTCATTTTACAGCAGTAGAAAAGGAAACCCAGAAAGTGGAAGTTATTTGTTTAAGGTCACAGACATAAAGAAGGAATGGATATTCAAAACAATGTCTCTTAATTCTCAAGCTGTTTTTTTCCTCCATCATATAACAGTGTTGCTGCAGCTGCTCTCCAATGGTATGCCCTAATTCTCCTTACTCAGACAAATTCTGGTAAACTGTATTAAACATGGCTTACACAAGGAAATGGGTGTCTTTAATCAATCTATTCCAGGGACATAGCCTACATCAGCTGAGGGTCCCAGACCCTTAATAGTGGCCCAGATAGACAAATATGTATCCAGAAGAAAGTGAGAAGTCCAGAGAAAGAAGAGGAAATCTACTTTATGAAGAGGGGCTTAATGAGCTTAGAAGAACAGAAGACTCAGGTAGATATAGCTTCTGTCTTCAGAACTTGGAAGAGTCAAGGAGCAGAGTGAGTATTCACATTCTGGTAGGTCCTAGAGGGTAGAGCAGGATACAAGAGCAAATACCACAGGAAGAATGATTTCAGCTTAATACAAGGAATCTCTCTCTAAAAGGAATCTAAGGAGAGGGAGATCAAGATGGCACAGTAAAAGGACATGGAGTTCACCTTCCAGCAGTAACTAATCAAAAATACATCTACATGCAGAACAATCCTCATGGAAAACTAACTGGAAACTGGCAGAAAGACTCCTATACAACCAAGGCTGTAAGAAAGATACACACATAATGGGTAGGATGGGAAGAAAGCATTGGGTTAGAACCTGTACCCCTGGGAGGGCACTAAGAGGAAAAAGGAGATCACACAGGTGGACACTCGCCCTGGGGAATGAGTGGCTCGAGCCACAACTGAGCTTCCCAGTACTGGGGTCCTACACATAGGAGACAAGCCCTCTTGGCTGCCGGGAGAACTGCTAAGACAGGTAAAAAGGCTGGAGAAGCCTATTTTCACTAGTGAGGAGTGCATGGGTGTGGCTTGTCCCCAGATAGGGTAGAGAGAGGTCAGCCTTAGCTGACCAATAAACACCCACTCACTCCACACCACAGCTTGACGCTAGATCTAGGGCAGCCAGGACCAGGGAAAAGACCTGATTGAGGTATACAGAGGCAACACAGGGGCCTGGGCTTTAGTCCAGGTGGGACAGATGCAGCCATAGTTGGCATTTACTCAAATAGCCCAGACTTCTGACAGCAGCATGGCCACCAGAATTCCCATGACTGCCTTAATGCACACCCCAGCCCAAGCAGAGTGAATGCTCTAGCCGTGCCTACTCCACCCACACATAGCATTAGATCTGGGGTGGCCACAACATGGGAAAAGACATGACCATGGATTGCATCTGAGTGTAGCCTCAGATGCCTACACAGGCAGCACATGGGATCTCTCTAAGTACATAGGTCACACTTGCTTCAGCACTTCCCTCCTTTGGGGCAAAGGTCCTAGTTCAGGGAGAAGGAGAAACACACATTTAAAGGGAACAAAACCAGTTTAAGCCTGAAACTCAGAGCTTACACTCCAGCAACTTTGGAACAGAACCTGACCCTAAAAAGACAGTAATGGCCCCTTAGCAGAGAGGAAGTCCTATTTTAAACCCTGTGTAGGCACTAGCTTCTCCATCACCAGCCACACCCCTTACCAAGGTGACATTGGCCAGCACACCCTGAGGAAAAACATGACTCGCATTTACATTAAATCTATCCCTCCCACCAAATGTATTTGGCAATGAAGTCTACATAGGGAGGCTCCCACCTAAGAACACCTCTTCAAAACCACAGTAGGTAACTGTTTCACCTAATTTCATAGAGACAAAGTTAAGTAAAATGAAAAGGCAGAGGAACTGTTCTCAATAGAAAGGGCAAGAGAAAACCCATGAAAAAATAAATAAGCAGAAATAAACAATCTACCAGACAAATAATTCAAAAGTCAGTACTAAAAATACTAACTGAATTAGGGAAGAGAAATGATATAAATTCAGATCATTTTAAGAAGAAACTGGAAAACTTGAAGAAGAACAAGTCAAAATAAATAATTTGGTATCTGAGATAAAAAGCACTCTAGAAGCAATGAATAGCAGACTAAATGACACAGAAGAATGCACAAGTGATCTGGAAGAAGGAATAATGGAAATCACCTAGTCAGAACAGTAGATAGAAAGACAAATGAAAAAAAATGAAAGCTACATATGAGATCTATGGCATAACATTAAATGTGCCAACAATTGCATTATAGTGTTCCAGAAGGAGAAAAGAGAGAGAAAGGTATCAAAATGTACCTGAGGAAATTATGGCTGAAAGCTCCTCAAACCTAAAGAAGGAAACATATACCCAAGTATAGGAAGCACAGAGGATGCCAAATAAGATGAACCCAAACAGACCACACCAGGACATATCATAATTAAAATGGTAAAATTTAAAGATAAAATTCTAAAGGGAGAAAGATAAAAACAGTCTTATACAAGGGAATCCCCATAAGGCTATCAGATATTTTTCTGCAGGAATGTTGCAGAGCAGAATGGAATGGCATGATATATTTGAAGTGCTGAAAGGAAAAATCCTGCAACCTAGGATGCTCTACCCAGCAAGATTATCATTTAGAACAAAAGGTGACATAAATAACTTCTCAGTCAAGCAAAAGCTAAAATAATTCATCAATACTAAACCCACCCTAAAAGAAATGTTAAAGGCTTTTCTCTAAATGGAAAAGAAGTAAAAATTGACAGGAAAGAGAAAATTCCAATAAGAAAGGCAGATATATAGTAAGGATTGAAGATCACTTAAATAAGCCAGTGTATAGATTAAAAAACAAACAAAAAATTGTAAAAGCAACTATAACTACAATAAACAGTAAAGGGAAGAGCATGAAGTTGTAAAATATAAGATAACAACACAAATGTGGAGGAGGGAGAAAAAATGTATATCTTTTAGAATATGTTTGAACCTAAATGACCATCAGTTTAAATAAAGTAGATTTAATTATAGATCAACGTATATAAATCAGACAGTAACCAGAAATCAAAAACCTACAATAGGTATGAAAAGGAAAGAAAAGAAAAGAAAGAAACCCAACTACAAAAGAAAATCATCAAACCACAACAGGAAAAACAAAGAAAAAAAAATGAAAAGAGAAGAACTACAAAAACAACTGGAAAACAAATAATAAAATGGCAATAAGTACATACTTATCAATAATTACTTTAAATGTCAAGTGGACTAAATGCTCCAATGAAAAGACATAGGGGGGGAGCGAGAAGATGGTGGAAGAGTAAGATGCGGGGATCACCTTCCTCCTCACAGATACATCAGAAATACATCTACACATGGAACTTCTCCTATAGAACACCCACCGAATGCTGGCAGAAGACCTCAGACCTCCCAAAAGGCAAGAAACTCCCCACGTACCTGGGTAGGGCAAAAGAAAAAAGAATAAACAGAGACAAAAGAATAGGGACAGGACCTGCACCAGTGGGAGGGAGCCGTAAAGGAGGAAAGGTTCCCACACACTAGAAGCCTGTTCGCGGGCGGAGACTGCGGGTGGCGGAGGGGGAAGCTTCAGAACCACGGAGGAGAGCGCAGCAACAGGGTGCGGAGGGCAAAGAGGAGAGATTCCCGCACAGAGGATCCGTGCTGATCAGCACTCACCAGCCTGAGAGGCTTGTCTGCTCACCTGCCGCGGCGGGCGGGGCTGGGAACTGAGCCTCCGGCGGATCCCAGGGAAAGGTCTGGAGTTGGTAGAGTGAAAACAGCCTGAAGGGGTTAGCACACCACGGCTGGCCGGGAGGGAGTTCGGGAGAAGTCTGGAGCTGCCCAAGAGGCAAGAGACCTTTTCTTCCCCACTTACCTCCTGCTGCACGAGGAGAGGGGTTTAAGTGCGCCGCTTAAAGGAGCTCCAGAAACAGGCGAGGAGCTGCCGAAGAGACAAGAGACTTTTTCTTGCCTCTTCTCTTCCTGGGGTGCGAGGAAAGGGAATTAAGGGCACCACATAAAGGAGCTCCAGAAACGGGTGCGAGCTGCGACTGTCGGCACGGACAACAGAGACGGGTGTGGGATGCTAGGGTTGCTACTGCCGCCACCAAGAGGCCTGTGTGCGAGCACAGGTCACTCTCCACACCGGCTCTCCTGGGAGCCTGTGCAGCCCACCACCGCCAGGGTCCCGGGATCCAGGGACTGCTTCCCCGGGAAAATGCGCGGTGCGCCTCGAGCCGGTGCAGCGTCACGCCGGGCTCTGCCACCGCAGACTCGCCCCACATCCGTGTCACCCCCCACCCCCCGGACTGAGTGAGCCAGAGACCACGAATCAGCTGCTCCGTTAACGCTGCTCCTTTGACTCCGCCCTGTCTGAGCGAAGGGCAGACGCCCTCAGACGACCAGCACGCAGAGGCGGGGCCAGGTCCAGGGCTGAGCCCCAGGAGCTGTGTGAACAAAGAGAGGGGGAGGTCCCTCCCAGCAGCCTCAGAAACAGCGAGTTAAAGCTCCACAGTCAGCTTGAAGTGTCCTGCATCTGTGAAAAACCTGAATAGACAGTGAAATATCCCAGGTTGAGGAAGTGGACTTTGGGAGCAAGATATACTATTATTTTCCCCTTTTTTCATTTTGTGAGTGTGTATGTGGGTGCTGCTGTGTGAGATTTGGTCTGTGTAGCTTTGTTTTCACCATTTGTCCTGGAGTTAGACCAATCATTTTTTTTTTTGGTCTTTTTTTTTTCTTTAATAAAAATTTTTCTTCTTAATAATTATTTTGTTATTTTAATAACTGTATTTTACCCTAGGTTATTTTGTCTTCTCCCCTTTCTTTCTTCCTTTCTTCCCTCCTTTCTTTCCTATTTCCCTCCTTCCTTCCTTCCTCCCTTTCTTCCTTTATTCCCTCCTTCCTTCCTCCCTTCCTTTTTTCCTCCCTCCCTTCCTTTATTCCCTCCTTCCTTCCTCCCTTCCTTTCTTCCTCCCTCCCTTCCTTTCTTTATTCCCTCCTTCTTTCCTCCCTTCCTTTCTTCCTCTCTCCCTTCCTTTCTTTATTCCCTCCTTCATTCCTCCCTTCCTCTCTTCCTCCCTCCCTTCTTTTCTTTAATCCCTGCTTCCTTCCTCCCTTCCTTTCTTCCTCCCTCCCTTCCTTTCTTTATTCCCTCCTTCCTTCCTCCCTTCCGTTCTTCCTCCCTCCCTTCCTTTCCTTATTCCCTCCTTCCTCCCTCCCTTCCTCTCTTCCACCCTCCTTTCCTTTCTTTATTCCCCCCTTCCTTCCTCCCTTCCTTTCTTCCTCCCTCCCTTCCTTTCTTTATTCCCTCCTTCCTTCCTACCCTCCTATCTTCCTCCCTTCCTTCCTTTCTTCCTTCCTTCCCTCCCTTCCTCCTTTCTTGCCTTTCTATTTTTTTCTGCCTTTTGTTTTGAGTCGTGTGGATTAAAGATTCTTGGCACTCCAGCCAGGTGTCAAGGCTGTGTCTCTGAGGTGGGAGAACTAACCACCGGAAACTGGTCCACAAGAGACCTCTCAGCTCCACGTAATATCAAATGGCAAAAATCTCCCAGAGATCTCCATCTCAACACCAAGACCCAGATTCACTCAAGGATCAGCAACGAAAAGTGCTGGACACCCTATACCCAACAAAGAGCGAGACAGGTCTACAGCCCCATCCATTAGCAGAGAGGCTGCCTAGAATCACAGTAAGGCTACCGACATCCCCATACACGCCACCAGACATGGACCTGCCCACCAGGGAGACGGGATCCAGCCTCATCCACCAGAACAGGGGCACTGGTCCCCCCAACCAGGAAACCTGCTCAACCCACTGAACCAACCTCAGCCACTGGGGACAGCCACCAAAAATAGATAGAACTACGAACCTGCAGCCTGCAAAAGGGAGACCCCAAACACAGTAAGGTAAGCAAAATGAGAAGACAGAAAAACACACAGCAGATGAAGGAACAAGATAAAAACACACCAGACCTAACAAATGAAGAGGTAATAGCCAATCTACCTGAAAGAGAACTTAGAATAATGATGGTGAAGATGATGCAAAATCTTGGAAATAGAATAGACAAATTGCAAGAAACAGCTAACAAGGACCTAGAAGAAATAAAGAGGAAGCAAGTAACGATGAGCAACACAATAAATGAAATGAAAAATACTCTAGATGGGATCAGTAGCAGAATAACTGAGACAGAAGGACGGATAAGTGACCTGGAAAATAAAATAGTGGAAATAAATACTGCAGAGCAGAAGAAAGAAAAAAAGAATGAAAATAACTGAGGACAGTCTCAGAGATCTCTGGGACAACATTAAATGCACCAACATTCGAATCATAGGGGACCCAGAAGAAAAAGAGAAAAAGAAAGGGACTGAGAAAACATTTGAAGAGATTATAGTTGAAAACTTCCCTAATATAGGAAAGGAAATAGTCAATCAAGTCCAGGAAGCACAGAGAGTCCCATACAGGATAAAGCCAAGGGTAAACACATCGAGACACATAATAATCAAACTGTCAAAAATTAAATACAAAGAAAACATATTAAAAGCAGCAAGGGAAAAACAAAAAATAACACACAAGGGAATCCCCATAAGGCTAAAATCTGATCTTTCAGCAGAAACTCTACAAGCCAGAAGGGAGTGGCAGGACATATTTAAAGTGATGAAGGAAAAAAAACCTACAACCAAGATTACTCCACCGAGCAAGGATCTCATTCAGATTTGATGGAGACATTAAAACCTTTACAGACAAGCAAAAGCTGAGAGAGTTCAGCACCACCAAACCAGCTGTACAACAAATGCTAAAGGAACTTCTCTAAGCAAGAAACATAAGAGAAAGAAAAGACCTACAAGAACAACCCGAAACAATTAAGTAAATGGTAATAGGAATGCACATATCAATAATTACCTTAAATGTAAATGGATTAAATGCTCCCGCCAAAAGACACAGACTGGCTGAATGGTTAAAAAAACAGGACCCATATATATGCTGTCTACAAGAGACCCACTTCCGACCTAGGGACACTTACAGGCTGAAAGTGAGGGGAAGGAAAAAGTTATTCCATGCAAATGGAAATCAGAAGAAAGCTGGAGTAGCAATTTTCATATCAGATAAAATAGACTTTAAAATAAAAACTATTACAAGAGACAAAGAAGGACACTACATAATGATCAAGGGATCGATCCATGAAGAAGATATAACAATTGTAAATATTTATGCACCCAACATAGGCGCACCTCAATACATAAGGCAAATACTAACAGCCATAAAAGGGGAAATCGACAGTAACACAATCATAGTAGGGGACTTTAACACTCCACTGTCACCAATGGACAGGTAATCCAAAATGAAAATAAATAAGGAAACACAAGGTTTAAATGATACATTATACAAGATGGACTTACTTGATATTTATAGGACATTCCATCCAAAAACAACAGAATACACATTTTTCTCAAGTGCCCATGGAACATTCTCCAGGATAGATCATATCTTGGGTCACAAATCTAGCCTTGCCAAATTTAAGAAAATTGAAATCGTATCAAGTATCTTTTCTGACCACAACGCTATGAGACTAGATATCAATTACAGGAAAAGATCTGTAAAAAATACAAACACATGGAGGCTAAACAATACACTACTAATAATGAAGTGATCACTGAAGAAATCAAAGAGGAAATCAAAAAGTACTTAGAAACAAATAACAATGGAGACACGATGACCCAAAACCTATGGGATGCAGCAAAAGCAGTTGTAAGAGGGAAGTTTATAGCAATACAATCATACCTTAAGAAACAGAAAGCATCTCGAACAAACAACTTAACTTTGCACCTAAAGCAATTAGAGAAGGAAGAACAAAAAATCCCCAAATTTAGCAGAAGGAAAGAAATCATAAAGATCAGATCAGAAATAAAAGAAAAAGAAATGAAGGAAACAATAGCAAAGATCAATAAAAGTAAAAGCTGGTGCTTTGAGAAGATAAATAAAATTGATAAACCATTAGCCAGACTCATCAAGAAAAAAAGGGAGAAGACTCAAATCAATAGAATTAGAAATGCAAAAGGAGATGTAACAACTGACTCTGCAGAAATACAAAAGATTATTAGAGATTACTACAAGCAACTCTATGCCAATAAAATGGACAACCTGGAAGAAATGGACAAATTCTTAGAAATGCACAACCTGCCAAGACTGAACCAGGAAGAAATAGAAAATATGAACAGACCAATCACAGGCACTGAAATTGAAACATTGATTCAAAATCTTCCAACAAACAAAAGCCCAGGACCAGATGGCTTCACAGGCGAATTCTATCAAACATTTAGAGAACAGCTAACACCTATCATTCTCAAACTCTTCCAAAAGATAGCAGAGGGAGGAACCCTCCCAAATTCATTCTATGAGGCCACCATCACCCTGATACGAAAACCAGACAAAGACGTCACAAAGAAAGAAAACTATAGGCCAATATCACTGATGAACATAGATGCAAAAATCCTCAACAAAATACTAGCAAACAGAATCCAACAGCACATTAAAAGGATCATACACCATGATCAAGTGGGGTTTATTCCAGGAATGCAAGGATTCTTCAATATACGCAAATCAATCTACGTGATACACCATATCAACAAACTGAAAGAAAGAAACCATGTGATCACCTCAACAGATGCAGAGAAAGCTTTTGACAAAATTCAACACCCATTTATGATAAAAACCCTGCAGAAAGTAGGCATAGAGGGAACTTTCCTCGATATAATAAAGGCCATATATGACAAACCCACAGCCAGCATTGTTCTCAATGGTGAAAAACTGAAACCATTTCCACTAAGATCAGGAACAAGACAAGGTTGCCCACTCTCACCACTCTTATTCAACCTAGTTTTGGAAGTTCTAGCCACAGCAATCAGAGAAAATAGAGAAATAAAAGGAATCCAAAAAGGGAAAGAAGAA
Source organism: Kogia breviceps (assembly GCF_026419965.1). Classification (NCBI taxonomy): domain Eukaryota; kingdom Metazoa; phylum Chordata; class Mammalia; order Artiodactyla; family Physeteridae; genus Kogia; species Kogia breviceps. The sequence goes on along the minus strand of NC_081330.1, from coordinate 78,298,513 downwards.
GTAAAGCTGTCACTGTTTGCAGATGACATGATACTATACATAGAGAATCCTAAGGATGCTACCAGAAAACTACTAGAGCTAATCAATGAACTCGGTAAAGTACCAGAATACAAAATTAATGCACAGAAATCTCTGGCTTCTTATAAACTAGTGATGAAAAATCTGAGAGTGAAATTAAGAAAACACTCCCATTTACCATTGCAACAAAAAGAATAAAATATCTAGGAAAAAACCTACCTAAGGAGACAAAAGACATGTATGCAGGAAATTATAAGACACTGATGAAAGAAATTAAAGATGATACAAATAGGTGGAGAAATATACCATGTTCTTGGATTGGAAGAATCAACAATGTGAAAATGACTCTATTACCCAATGCAATCTACAGATTCAATGCAATCCCTATCATATTACCACTGGCATTTTTTACAGAACTAGAACAAAGAATTTCACAATTAGTATGGAAACACAAAACACCCGAATAGCCAAAGCAATCTTGAGAACGAAAAATGGAGCTGGAGGAATCAGGCTCCCTGACTTCAGACTATAATACAAGGCCACAGTAATCAAGACAGTATGGTACTGGCACAAAAACAGAAATATAGATCAATGGAACAGGATAGAAAGCCCCGAGATAATCCCACACACATATGGTCACTTTATCTTTGATAAAGGAGGGAAGGAAACACGGTGGAGAAAAGACAGCCTCTTCAATAAGTGGTGCTGGGAAAACTGGACAGCTACCTTTAGAAGTATGAAATTAGAACACTCCCTAACACCATACACAAAAATAAACTCAAAATGGGTTAAAGACCTAAATGTAAGGCCAGACACTCTCAAACTCTTAGAGGAAAACATAGGCAGAACACTCTATGACATCAATCACAGCAAGATCCTTTTTGACCCATCTCCTACAGAAATGGAAATAAAAACAAAAATAAACAAATGGGATCTAATGAAACTTAAAAGCTTTTGCACAGCAAAGGAAACCATAAACAAGACCAAAAGACAACCCTCAGAATGGGAGAAAATATTTGCAAATGAAGCAACTGACAAAGGATTAATCTCCAAAATTTATAAGCAACCCATGCAGCTCAATAACAAAAAAACAAACAACCCAATCCAAAAATGGGCAGAAGAACTAAATAGACATTTCTCCAAAGAAGATATACAGATAGCCAACAAACACATGAAAGAATGCTCAACATCATTAATCATTAGAGAAATGCAAATCAAAACTACAATGAGATATCATCTCACACCGGCCAGATTGGCCATCATCAAAAACTCTAGAAACAATAAATGCTGGAGAGGGTGTGAAGAAAAGGGAACACTCTTGCACTGCTGGTGGGAATGTAAAATGATACAGCCACTATGGAGAACAGTATGGAGGTTCCTTAAAAAACTACAAATAGAACTACCATATGACCCAGCAATCCCACTACTGGGCATATACCCTGAGAAAACCATAATTCAGAAAGAGTCATATACCAAAATGTTTATTGCAGGTCTATTTACAATAGCCAGGACATGGAAGCAACCTAAGTGTCCATCAACAGATGAATGGATAAGGAAAATGTGGCACATATATACAATGGAATATTACTCAGCCATAAAAAGAAATGAAACTGAGTTATTTGTAATGAGGTGGATAGACCTGGAATCTGTCATACAGAGTGAAGTAAGTCAGAAGGAGAAAAACAAATACCGTATGCTAACACATATATATGGAATCAAAAAAAATGTCATGAAGAGATTAGTGGTAGGATGGGAATAAAACACCGACCTACTAGAGCATGGACTTGAGGATATGGGGAGGGGGATGGGTAAGCTGTGACGATGTGAGAGAGTGGCAGGGACATATACACACTACCAAATGTAAATTAGATAGCTAGTGGGAAGCTGCAGCATAGCACAGTGAGTTCACCTCTGTGCTTTGTGACCACCTAGAGGGGTGGGATAGGGAGGGTGGGAGGGAGGGTGACACAAGCGGGAAGAGTTATGGGAACATATGTATATGTATAACTGATTCACTTTGTTGTAAATCAGAAACTAAGACACCATCGTAAAACAGTTATACTCAAATAAAGATGTTAAAAAAAAAGAAAAGAAAAGACATAGGGTAACTGACTGGATTAAAAAATTACCCTTCAATATGTGCCTACAAGAAACTCACTTCAGCACTAAAAACACACACAGGATGAAAGTGGGGATGAAAAGATATATTTTATGCAAATGGAAATGACAATAATGTAGGGGTAGCAATACACTTGTCAGACAAAAAAGACTGTAAAAAGAAGGCAATAACAGAAGACAAAGAAGAACATTATATAATGATAAATTAATACATACACATCCAATACAGGAGGACCTAAATATATGAAGCAAGTACTAACAGGCATAAAGGGAGAAATTGGCAATAATACAATAATAGTAGGATACTTTAACACCCCACTCACATAAATGAACAGATCATCCAGACAGAAAATCAGTAAGGCAGCAGTGGTCTTAAATGACACAATAGATGAGTCAGACTTCATGAATATCGACAGGATATCCAAAACCAGCAGAATACACAATCAAGTGTACATGGATCATCTCTTAGATAGATCACATACTAAGTCAAAAAACATGTCTCAAAAAATTTAACAGGACAGAAATTATATCAAGCTTTTTATTCCCAACCACAACAGTATAAAAGTAGAAATCAACTACAAAAAGAAAAATGGGATAAGAACAAACAAGTGGAGACTAAATAACATGCTGCCAACAAAACCAATGGGTCAATGAAGAAATCAAAGGAGAAATCAGAAAATACCTAGAGACAAGTGAAAATGGAAACACAACTTTCCAAAATCTATATGATACAGCAAAAGGAGTCCTAAGAAGGAGTTCATAGCGACAGGGGCCTTCCTCAAGAAACAAGGAAAAACTCAAATAAACAACCTAACCTACCACATAAAGAATCAGAAAAAGAAAAAAAAAAAGCTCAAAGTCAGCAGAGGAAAGGAAATAATAAATTTCAGAGGGGAAATAAATAAAATAGAGACCAAAAAATTAATAGAAAAGATCAATGAAAATAAGAGCTGTTTCGTTTGAAAAGATAAACAAAATTTATAAACCTTAAACCAGACTGAACAAGAAGAAAGCAGAGAGGACCCAAATAAAGAAAAAAGAAATGAAAGAGGAGAAATAACAAGTGATACCACAGAGATACAAAAAAATTATAAGAGAATACTATGAACAGTTATATGCCAATAAATTGGACAATGTAGTACAAATGGACACATTTTAGAAACATACAGCCTGCCAAGCCTGAGTCAAGAAGAACCAGACAACTTGAACAGACGAATCACTAAAAGTGAAATTAATTTATAAAATTCAAACAAACAAACAAACAAACAAACAAACAAAACTCCCAGCAAACAAAATTATAGGACCAGATTTCTTCACAGAGGAACTATATCAAACATAAAGAAGAACTAATACCTGCCCTTTTCAAACTATTCCAAATATAGAAGGTGGGGAACATTCCCAAATTCATTGTATGGGCCACCCTTACCCTGATACCAAAACTAGACAAAGACACTATCAAAAACAAAAAAGAAAGAAAGAAAATATCTTTTTTTAAACATCTTTATTGGAGTATAACTGTTTTACAATGGTGTGTTAGTTTTGGCTTTACAACAAAGTGAATCAATTATACATATACATATGTTCCCATATCTCTCCCCTCTTGCATCACACTCCCTGGCACCCTCCCTATCCCACCCCTCTAAGTGGTCACAAAGCACAGAGATGATCTCCCTGTGCTATGCAGCTGCTTCCCACTAGCGATCTAATTTACATTTTATAGTGCATATATGTCCATGCCACTCTCTCACATCGTCACAGCTTACCCTTCCCCCTCCCCATATCCTCACGTCCATGCTCTCGTAGGTCTGTGTTTTATTCCCATCCTACCACTAATCTCTTCATGACATTTTTTTTTCTTAGATTCCATATATATGTGTTAGCATATGGTATTTGTTTTTCTCCTTCTGACTTACTTCACTCTGTATGACAGATTCCAGGTCTATCCACCTCATTACAAATAACACAGTTTGATTTCTTTTTATGGCTGAGTAATATTCCATTGTATATATGTGCCATATCTTCTTTATCCATTCATCTGTTGATGGACACTTAGGTTGGTTCCACGTCCTGGCTATTGTAAATAGACCTGCAATAAACATTTTGGCACATGACTCTTTTTGAATTATGGTTTTCTCAGGGTATATGCCCAGTAGTGGGATTGCGGGGTCGTATGGTAGTTCTACTTGTAGTTTTTTAAGAAACCTCCATACTGTTCTCCATAGTGGCTGTATCAATTAACATTCCCACCAGCAGTGCAAGAGTGATCCCTTTTCTCCACACCCTCTCCAGCATTTATTGTTTCTAGAGTTTTTCATGATGACCATTCTGACCGCTGTGAGACGATATCTCATTGTTTTGATTTTTTGATTTGCATTTCTCTAATGATTAATGATGTTGAGCATTCATTCATGTGTTTGTTGGCAATCTGTATATCTTCTTTGGAGAAATGTCTATTTAGTTCTTCTGCCCATTTTTGGATTGGCTTGTTTGTTTTTTTGTTATTGAGCTGCATGAGTTGCTTATAAATTTTGGAGATTAATCCTTTGTCAGTTGCTTCATTTGCAAATATTTTCTCCCATTCTGAGGGTTGTCTTTTGGTCTTGTTTATGGTATTCTTTGCTGTGCAAAAGCTTTTAAGTGTCATTAGGTCCTGTTTGTTTATTTAGTTTTTATTTCCATTTCTCTAGGAGGTGGGTCAAAAAGGATCTTCCTGTGATTGAAGTCATAGAGTGTTCTGCCTATGTTTTCCTCTAAGAGTTTGATAGTGTCTGGCCTTACATTTAGGTCTTTAACCCATTTTGAGTTTATTTTTGTGTATCGTGTTAGGGAGTGTTCTAATTTCATACTTCTACAGGTAGCTGTCCAGTTTTCCCAGCACCACTTATTGAAGAGTCTGTCTTTTCTCCACTGTATATCCTTCCCTCCTTTATCAAAGATAAAGTGACCGTATGTGTATGGGTTTTATCTGGGCTTTCTGTCTTGTTTCATTGATCTATATTTCTGTTTTTGTGCCAGTACCATACTGTCTTGAATACTGTAGGTAGCCTTGTAGTATAGTCTGAAGTCAGGGAGCCTGATTCCTCCAGCTCCATTTTTCGTTCTCAAGATTGCTTTGGCTACTCGGGGTGTTTTGTGTTTCCATACAAATTGTGAAATTCTTTGTTCTAGTTCTGTAAAAATTGCCAGTGGTAATTTGATAGGGATTGCATTGAGTGTGTAGATTGCTTTGGGTGGTGGAGTCTTTTTCACAATGTTGATGCTTCCAAGCGAAGAACATGGTATATCTCTCCATCTATTTGTATCATCTTTAATTTCTTTCATCAGTGTCTTATAGTTTTCTGCAAACAAGTGTTTTTTCTCCTGAGGTAGGTTTATTCCTAGATATTTTATTATTTTTGTTACAATGATAAATGGGAATGTTTTCTTAATTTCACTCTCAGATTTTTCATCATTAGTGTATAAGAATGCCAGAGATTTCTGTGCATTAATTTTGTATTCTGCTACTTTACCAAATTCATTGATTAGCTCTAGTAGTTTTCTGGTAGCATCCTTAGTATTCTCTATGTATAGTATCATTTTATCTGCAAACAGTGACAGCTTTACTTCTTCTTTTCTGATTTGAATTCCTTTTATTTCTTTCTCTTCTCTGATTGCTGTGGCTAGAACTTCCAAAACTATGTTGAATAATAGTGGTGAGAGTGGGCAACCTTGTCTTGTTCCTGATCTTAGTTGAAATGATTTCAGTTTTTCACCATTGAGAACAATGCTGGCTGTGGGTTTGTCATATATGGCCCTTATGATGTTGAGGAAATTTCCCTGTATGCCTACTTTCTGCAGGGTTTTTATCATAAATGGGTGTTGAATTTTGTCAAAACTTTCTCTGCATCTATTGGGATGACCATATGTTTCTTCTTCTTCAGTTTGTTGATATGGTGTATCACATTGATTGATTTGCATATATTGAAGAATCCTTGCATTCCTGGAATAAACCTCACTTGATCATGGTGTATGATCCTTTAAATGTGCTGTTGGATTCTGTTTGCTAGTATTTTGTTGAGGACTTTTGCATCTATGTTCATCAGTGATTTTGGCCTGTAGTTTTCTTTCTTTGTGACGTCTTTGTCTGGTTTTGGTATCAGGGTGATGCTGGCCTCATATTATGAGTTTTGGAGTGTTCCTCCCTCTACTATCTTTTGGAAGAGTTTTAGAAGGATAGGTATTAGCTCTTCTCTAAATGTTTGATAGAATTCGCCTGTGAAGCCATCTGGTCCTGGCCTTTTGTTTGTTGGAAGATTGTTTTTTGGAAGGTTTTTAATCACAATTTCAATTTCAGTGTTTGTGATTGGTCTGTTCATATTTTCTATTTCTCCCTTGTTCATTCTTTGCAGATTCTGCATTCCTAAGAATTTGTCCATTTCTTCCACATTGTCCATTTTATTGGAATAGAGTTGCTTTTAGTAATCTCTCTTTTTTTATATTTCTGCAGTGTCAGTTGTTACTTCTCCTTTTTCATTTCTAATTCTATTGATTTGAGTCTTCTCCCTTTTTTTCTTGATGAGTGTGGCTAATTGTTTATCAATTTTATTTATCTTCTCAAAGAACCACCTTTTAGTTTGTAAGAAAATATCTTGATGAATATCTTAGTGATGATATTACCAGCATGTTTGATAAATATAGGTACAAAAATACTCAACAAAATACCGGCAAACTAAATCGAACAATACCTAAAATTGATCATACACTACAAACAAGTTGGATTTACTCCAGTATCACCAGGCTGGTTCAACATTTGCAAATCAATCAATGTGACTGCAACATTTTTTCATAAAGGCCATTTATGACAAACCCACAACCAACATAATACTCAACAGTGAAAAGCTGAAATCCTTCCTGCTAAATTCAGAAAAAAGACAAGGATGCTCACTCTTGTCACTTCTATATAACATAGTATTGGAAGTCCTATCCATGGCAGACAAGAAAAAAAGAAATAAGTGATATCCAAATTGGAAGGGAAGAAGTAAACTTTCAATTTTTGCCAATACTTTATATACAGTGACATGATAATTTATATAGAGAACCCCAAAGTCTCCACACAAAAATTATTAGAACTAATAAATAAATTCAGCAAGATTGCAGGATACAAAATACACAAAGCTGTTGAGTTTCTATATACTCATAATGAAATATCAGAAACAGAAATTTTAAAAAGCAGTCCCATTTATAATCACATAAAAATACATAGTAATAAACTTAACCAAGTAGGTGAAAGACCTATACTCTGAAAACTATACAACATTAATGAAGGAAATTGAAGATGATTCAAAGAAATGGAAAGATAGCCCATGCTCTTGGATTGGAAGATTTACTATTTTAAAAAATGGCCATATTACCCAATGAAATCTACAGATTTAATGCAATCTATATCAAAATACCCATGATATTTTTCATAGAACTAGAACAAACAATTCTAAAATTCATATAGAGCTGCAGGAGACCCTGAATTGCCAAAGTGATCTTGAGAGAAAAGAGCAAAGCTGAAGGTATAACCCTCCCAGATTCCAGACTATACTACAAAGCTACAGTAATCAAAACAGCATGGTGTTGGTGCTAAAATGGACACATAGATCAATGGAACAGAATAGAAAGCCCAGAAGTAACCCACACACCTATGGTCAATTAATCCACAATGATGCAAGAAGATACAGTGGAGAAAAGACAGTCTCTTGAATAAGTGGTGCTAGGAAAACTGGACCGTCACATATAAAACAATGAGATTAGAACTTTCCCTCACACTATATACAAGATAAACTCAAAATAGTTTAAAGATCTAAATGTAAGACTTGAAACATGTAAAACTCCTAGAAGAGAACATAGGAAGAACATTCTTTTACATAAATTGTAGCAATATGTTCTTGGATCAGTCTCCTAAGGCAAAATAAATAAAAGTAAACAAATGGGATCTAATTAAACTTAGAAGATCTTGCACAGCAAAGGAAACCATCAACTCAAAAACAACCTATGGGATAGGAGATAATATCTGCAAACCATGTGACTGACAACGGGCTAATATCCAAAATAAACAATCAGCTTATACAACCCAATATCAAAAAAACAAACAACCTAATTCAAAAATGGTCAGAAGACCTAAATAGACATTTTCCCAAAGAAGACATACAGATGACTAACAGTCACATGAAGAACTGCTCAACATCACTAATTGTTAGAGAAATGAAAAACAAAACAACACTGTGATGTTACTTCACACCTGCCAGAATGGCTATCATCAAAAGTCTACAAACAACAAATGTTGGAGAAGATGTGGGAAAAAAAGGAAGCCCTGTACATTGTTGGTGGGAATGTACATTTGTGTAGCCACTATGCAAAACAATATGGAGTTTCCTTAGAAAACTGAAAATAGAACTACCATATGATCCAGCAATTCCACCCCAGTGTATATATCCAGAAGAAACGAAAACACTAATTTGAAAAGTTATGTGCACCTCAATGTTCATAGTAGCACTATTTACAATAGCCAAGGATAAATAAAGGTTATACTGTATAGCACAAGGAATTATACCCATTATCTTGTAATAACATATAATGGAGAGTAATCTGCAAAAATACTGAATCACCATGCTCTACACCTGTAACTAACATAATATTGTAAATCAACTTTATTTTGATTTAAAACATAGAAGAATTCTTGGAAAGGTCTCCCTGGAATAACAATGAGTTTCCCATAGTCAGAAGTTTTCCATCAGTGGCTGGATGACTCCATGGCAAGGTTTTTTTGGAAAGGCTCAAATGATATGACAGAAGTTTGGACTAGAGGCTTTTAACTTCTATCTCAGTCCTGAGGTTCGAGGTCTGTGTGGATGCTACTGCTTCTAGTCATCTTACCAGAGACAGTAAGTTTTGTGGGTGAGAAGAAAAGTCTTGTGGAACAGTAAGGTCTGAGATTCTGCATTTCTATCAAATTCCAAGTGACACCAACGCTATTGATTTAGGACCACTCTTTGAGCAGCAAGTTGTTAGCATGCATTCTCAACTGGGATTATATAGTCCTCAAACAGGTAAAAATTGTCTTTTGTGGGGCTGAGGGGAAGATCTTAGTTATTACACTGGCTTGTGTCCCTTGAAATGGTCATAGTATATGAATATACAGTAAAACTCTGTTATTAAAATTTCACAGGTGGAGTGATTTGGGAAAATATATTTGAAAATGTTTATTGTTGGGGAAGCAATAATTTAAGAAAGGTTGAGAAAGACTATATTAGAGGGTCTAGACAATGGCTTTCAACTTTGATTCTACATTGGAATTACCTGGGGAGCTTTACATATTTTGGATACCTGGACTACACCCCTAAAGATTCCAGTTTAACTGGGCTCAAGTATAACCTTGACATCCGTTTTTGTTAAAGCTTTCTTTTTTTCTTGGCTGTGCCATGTGGCATGTGGGATCTTAGTTCCCTGACCACGGATTGAACCCATGTCCCCTGCATTGGAAGCACAGAGTCTTGACCACTGGGCCTCCAGGAAAAGCCTATTAAAGGTTTCTAGATGTTTCTAATGTAAAACTAAGCTTGAGAGTTATTGGCCTAGAGAGAAGACAAGAGGGTAAGATGCAGAGATGAGAAGAGAGGTATGGAAGGCATGGGGATGGGGTGGGTGTGACTTACTGGAAAAATGAGACACTTCAGCACCTCTGGCATGCTCAACAGGCACAATTTAAGGCTAAGAGCCCTGGGAAGTTATCAAAATATTGCTGTCCTGTTAGGGGGGAAGAAAACATCAAAACAATAAGCCAAGGCAAGAAGAGGGTGGGAAAGTTGCATGGGGTGGCAATTAAAAGGGTGGATGAGACTTCCTTGGTGATCCAGTGGTTAAGAATCTGGCTTCCAATGCAGAGGATGCAGGTTTGATTCCTGGCCGGGGAACTAAGATCCCACATGCTGTGAGGCAGCTAAGCCCATGCATCGCAACTACTGAGCCCGTGCACTCTGGAGCCCACACACCAAAACTAGAGAGACTGCATGCCACAACTACTGAGCTTGCACACTCTGGAACCAGCACACCACACAACTAGAGAGAAGACCACGCGCCACAACAAAGAGCCCACCATCCACAACGAAGGATCCCACATGCCACAACTAAGACCTGATGCAGCCAAAAAAGAAAAAGAGAGATAAATAAATAAAGGAAGGAAGGAAATTTTTTTAAAAACGTGTAGAGTTTGCAATTAGACTGATAACAAAAGCTGGGGAATTCTACAAGAACAATTGTCCCGGTCTTTTCAACAAGTCAGTGGCATGATTTTAAAAGGAAGGTGGAAATTAAGAGATACTTAAGAGATCTAACAACCAAATACAATGTGTGGACTTTGATTAGATCTTGGTTCAAATAGACATTTGGAAGAACAATTTGAAAAATATTAATATGGACTATGTAATGAATATTAAGGAATTATGCTTAACTTTTCTAAGTGCATATGTAGGAAAATGTCCTACTTTTCAAGATGCATTCTAAAAGGGGTGAAATGTCAGTATGTCTATAATTTAAAAAATATATATTTCACAAAGAAAGATGAAGCAAACTTGGAAATATATTAATAACAGCTAGATATAGGTGATGGGTATATGGGATTTATTATACTAATTTTTCTATTTTAAAATTTATTTTATTTTTATTTTTGGCTGTTTTGGGTCTTCATTGCTGCATGTGGGCTTTCTCTAGTTGTGGAGACTACATTTTGTTGTAGTACATGGGCTTCTCATTGCAGTGTCTTCTCTGTGCAGCATGGGCTCTAGGTGTGCGGGCTTCAGTAGTTGTGGCACACAGGCTCAGTAGTTGTGGCTCACTGGCTCTGGAGTGCAGGCTCACTTTTGGTGCATGGGCTTAGTTGCTCCATGGCATGTGGGATCTTCCCGGACCAGGGATCGAACCCATGTCCCCTGAATTGGCAGGTGGATTCTTAACCACTGTGCCACCCGGGAAGCCCTATTTTTTTTCTATTTTTAATGAAACAATAGTACAAAATATTTCTTAGAAAAGTGTGTTCTTTGGAGCTAGCTGCCTTAGTTAAAAGACAAGCTCTGCCAGTTTCTTAGTTCCAACATGACCTTGGGAAAGTCATTTCACCTCATTGTGCCTCATTTTTTCTCACCTGTCAAATGGAGATTGTTTGAGGCGGATTATGGACTTGCTGAATAGTGCTCAGAGTGGTGTCTAGCACATAAGAAGTACTCAGCAGAGCTCAGTGTCAGGTCTTCTCACTCAGCAGAATGGAGAACTCAGGTTAGAGAACTCAGGATAACAAATTCAAGGGGGTTCAGTAATGTGCCCCAGTACTAAGCTGTGTGCACAGATATAAGCTAAGTGTAACCACTGGGGCGAGACAGGACATTCAATCAAAGCTGTATTTACTGGTGCTGGGTCCTGGGAGGAATGCAGGGATGAAAAAACTCAGGCTTCTTCTCTCCTGCAGCTTTCAGTCAGGCCGCCAGAGGGAGACGTCAAGAAAGGAGCAGCTCATTGTGATAAATGCATGGGATTAAGAGGTAGTAGGAGATAAAACTGCAAAACTAATCTGCGATCAGATTCTAGAAAGGAGATTTATATGTAATATTAAGCCTGAAATAACCAGTTCTTTGAGGATTAACTTCCAAGTTCAATAGAGGGATGAACCATTCTTCCTGTGCCCCTCTCACCCTGGGGAATGCTTTTGCATTCTACAGAAGCACCTTATAGTTCCCAGAAGCATCGATTCAGCATGCACAGGGTGACATCTTTTTGTGGTCTATCTGCTAATGTGAGAATTTCAGTCCGTCCAGGGCTCATATTGTGACCTCAAATTCAGTCAAGTTCTTGAAGAGAGAACTTGAAGAGAGTCATATTTCTCATGTTTTTTGTTTTGTTTTGTTTTGTTTCCCAAAGTACCATGGAAAGAAGTTTTCTCTTTCAGGGATTGCTAATCATTTCCTCCTGATTCAGTTACTTTCTTCATTTGGGGGAATAGGATGGTGTGATAGAATCCCAAAAAGGTTAAGTGATCTGCTTCAGATCACATACGTAGACAATTTAGTCAGGATGACAGATTTATAGACTCAAAGAGGTGACCTCAAAGATCTGTTGGTTCAATCTTCAACCACCACCACACCCATCTAAGCCATGAATTGCTTCTACTGCAACACTTACTGCAAATGTTTTTCTGGTTCTTGCTGCATCTGGTCCTCCCTTTCAATGACAGGGAGCTTGCTCCTTTCTGAGACAGCCCATCTCATCTCTGAACAACTCTACCATTAGACATTTATTTCTTCTGTTAAGCTGAAATTTATCTTCCTGTGACTTCCACCCATAGACCCTAGCTTTATCACCTGGCACCACCCAGAGCCCATCTGCTCCATCCTCCCATGATAGTCCTTTAAAGACCTAAACATAGAGAACATATCTCCCTAATCTGTTCTCCAGACTAAATAGCTTTGGTTCCTTCAAATGTTCCTCGTGGTCTTTATTAGAAGCCCCTTCTCCAGACTGTTCACACTCTTTTGGACATAATCCAATTTTCCCATGTTACTATGAAATCTCCTTACACTGAATCCTCTCACACTAAAAATCTATGGCTACCAATATTTAGTTTGGTGGGAAGAGCCTTAAAAGTCAGGAGACCTAAGTCTTAGCCCTGGCTCTCTCACTGACTCACTGGGTGATTTCAGGTGGGCTCCTTCTCTTCTCTACTATTCTCCAATTATACAAAAAAGGATAGACACTATGAATTGTGAATGCTCTCCAAGTTAGAAAATTCCATGGATCTAAGTCAAAAGAGTAGACTCAGATGGAGAATGAAGGTCTGGCTTTATGGTACGGATGCCTGAGCAGAATAACTTTTCTCTTGTGCTCCAGCAAACCCCTTTAGCCCCAGGTTGTCCACTATGTAGAAAACATTGGCCTGTAATGGTTTCAGAGCCCTGGAATCCCAGCCTGCTGGCTTAAAGTTCAGGTAATGGCTGAAAAACCGGAGCCCAAACTCCCAGATCGAAAGCCAAGGAAACCTGGGACAGTCAGGATGAGGACCTTCTTGGCCCTTCTAAAGAAGAAATAGATTCATGGGGGTGGATGTGGACTCAAATTGCACGCTTCTGCAGCACAAAGAGCTTCTGGATGGGGACTTAGATCCAGCCCCAGAGACTTACCAACATGTCCATTACACAGTACAATGTCCAGAAATCCATCTTCCAGCCTTGACCTTTTTGGAGGATCAGTTCTACCCCCACCTCTTTCTATCTCAACTCTTGGTATGGTAGAATGGCTGCATTGGGATGGAGCCTTGAGAAGCCCCACATGGCAGAATGCTTTTGCCTAACATGACATAAAAATACCCTCCACAGACTTCTGGTCCAGACAAGATGGCATAGAGAAGACAAGATGACATTCTCTCTGCTTTTCCCTGCTAAGGAAAACTAAAAACCCTAGCAATAATGCTAATAGGCAAGGAAGGAGAACTGTGGAAAGTAGTAAGAAAAGGCTAACTTGTTCGAAACCCTAGGCTTGGAGGAACAACACAGGGGCAGGATGTCTTGCACTCATAAACCTGACAGCTTAATACAAATGGACTGATTCTTTGAAAGCCACAAATGACTGAAACTCAACCAAGATGAAATAGGTAATCTGAATAGTCGTACAATCATTTAAAAGATTAAAAATCTCGAGAAAAATAAAATGCCCAGACTAGATTGTTTCAAGAATTCTACCACACATTAACAGTAGAATTAATACCAACTCATACTGCCCAATTCCAGGAGTTAGAAGAGGGAAGGGCAAGAAGATAGAGGTGGCTATAAAAGGGTAACAGAAGGAATCCATGGTTCTGAAAGGGTAATACAATACATAATTATGGTGATGGAACTGTTCTGTAACTTGACTGTGGTGTTGGTCACACAAACCTACACATGTGATAAAATTGTATGGGGCTGAGAGGAGCTTCAAGATGGCAGAAGAGTACGATGTGGGGATCACCTTCCTCCCCACAAATCATCAGAAATACATCTACATGTAGAACAACTCCTACAGAACACCTACAGAATGCTGGCTGAAGACCTCAGACTTCCAAAAAGGCAAGAAAATCCCAACGTACCTGGGTAGGGCAAAAGAAAAAACAGAGAAAAAAGAAAAAGGATGGGACAGGCACCAGTGGGAGGGAGATATGAAGGAGGAAATGTTTCTACACACTAGGAAACCCCTTTGTGGGCAGAGACTGTGGGTGACGGAGGGGGAAGCTTCAGGGCCACGGAGGAGAGCACAACAACAGAAGTGCAGAGGGCAAAGTGGAGAGATTCCTGCACAGAGGATTGGTACTGATGAGCACTCACCAGCCTGGGAGTCTTGTTTGCTCACCTGCTGGGAAGGCTGGGGGCTGAGAGCTGAGGCTCTGGCATTGGCTGGATCCCAGGGAGAGGACTGAGGTTGGCTTCTTGAACACAGCCTGAAGGGGGGTAGTGTGCCACAGCTAGCAGGGACAGAGTCCGGGAAAAAGTCTGGAGCTACCAAAGGGCAAGAGACATTTTTTAACACCTTTATTGGAGTATAATTTCTTTACAGTGGTGTGTTAGTTTCTGGTTTATAACAAAGTGAATCAGTTATACATATACATATGTTCTCTTGCACCTCCCTCCCTCCCAACCTCCTTATCCCACCCCTCTAGGTGATCACAAACCACTGAGCTGATCTCCCTTTGCTATGCAGCTGCTTCCCACTAGCTATCTATTTTATGTTTGATAGTGTATATATGTCCATGTCACACTCTCACTTTGTCACAGCTTATACCTCCCCATATCATCAAGTCCATTCTCTAGTAGGTCTGTTTCTTTATTCGCATCTTACTCCTAAGTTCTTCATGAACTTTTAATTTTTTTTCTTAGATTCCAAATATATGTGTTAGCATACGGTATTTGTTTTTCTCTTTCTGACTTACTTCACTCTGTATGACACACTCTAGGTCTATCCACCTCACTACAAATATCTCAATTTCATTTCCTTTTATGGCTAATATTCCATTGTATATATATATATGCCACATCTTCTTTATCCATTCATCTGTTGATGGACACTTAGGTTGCCTCTATGTCCTGGCTATTGTAAACAGAGCTGCAATGAACATTTTGGTACATGACTCTTTTTGAATGATGTTTTTCTCAGAGTATATGCCCAGTAGTGAAAGAAACTAAAGAGGATACAAATAGATGGAGAGATATACCATGTTCTTGGATTGGAAGAATCAACATTGTGAAAATAACTCTACTACGCAAAGCAATCTCAGATTCAATGCAATCCCTATCAAACTACCACTGGCATTTCTTACAGAACTAGAACAAAAAATTTCACAGTTTGTATGGAAACACAAAAGACCCCTAAGAGGCAAAGCAACCTTGAGAACGAAAAATGGAGCTGAAGGAATCAGGCTCCCTGACCTCAGACTATACTACAAAGCTACAGTAATCAAGACAGTATGGTACTGGCACAAAAACAGAAATATAGACTAATGGAACAGGACAGAAAGCCCAGAGATAAATGCACATATGGTCACATTATCTTTGATAAAGGAGGCAGGAATATACAGTGGAGAAAAGACAGCCTCTTCAATAAGTGGTGCTGGGAAAACTGGACAGGTACATGTAAAAGTATGAAATTAGAACACTCCCTAACAGCATACACAAAAATAAACTCAAAATGGATTAAAGACCTAAATGTAAGGCCAGACATGATCAAACTCTTAGAGGAAAACATAGGCAGAACACTCTATGACATAAATCACAGCAAGATCCTTTTTGACCCACCTCCTAGAGAAATCGAAATAAAAGAGACTTTTTTTACATCTTTGTTTCCTAGTGCATGAGGAGAGGGAATTAACAGCACCACTTAAACGAGCTCCAGAGATTGGCATGGGCTGCGGCTATTAGTGCGGACAGTAGAGACAGGCATGAGATGTTAAGGCTGCTCTGCAGCCAGCAAGAATCCTGTGTGCAAGCACAGGTCACTATCCACACATCCCCTTCTGGGAGCCTGTGCAGCCTGCCACTGCCAGGGTCCCATGATCCAGGGACAACATCCTCGGGAGAACACACGGCATGCCTCAGGCTGGTGGAAAGTCATGACTCTGCCACTGCAGCCTCGCCCTGCACTCCATACCCCTCCTTCCCCCCAGCCTGAGTGAGCCAGAGCCCCCGAAGCTGCTGCTACTTTAACCCCGTCCTGTCTGAGTGGGGAACAGATGCCCTCAGGGCACCCTCATGCAGAGGTGAGGCCAAATCCAAACCTAAAACCCATGAGTTGTGCAAACAAAGAAGAGAAAAGGAAATTTCTCCTCGAAGCCTCAGGAGCAGCGGATTAAATCTCCACAATCAACTTGATGTACCCTGCATCTGTAAAATACCTGAATAGGCAATGAATCATCCAAAACTGAGGAGAAGGACATTGGGAGAAATGATATATACTTTTTCCCTTTTTATCCTTTTGTGTGTGTGTATGTGTATGCTTCTGTGGTTGATTTTGTCTGTATAGCTTATTTTTATTTTATTTTTTTTGGTGGTATGCGGGCCTCTCACTGTCGTGGCCTCTCCTGTTGCGGAGCACAGGCTCCGGATGTGCAAGCTCAGCGGCCATGGCTCACGGGCCCAGCCGCTCCACGGCATGTGGGATCTTCCCGGACTGGGGCACGAACCCGTGTCCCCTGCATCAGCAGGCGGATTCTCAACCACTGCGCCACCAGGGAAGCCTTGTATAGCTTTGGTTTTACCATTTGTCTGATGGTTCTCTCTGTCCTTTTTTTGGTTTGTTTTTTGATTTTTAATATAGTTTTTATCACTTGTTATTATTGGTGTATTTGCCTTTTGGTTTGGTTGCTCTCTTCCTTCTTTCTTTCTTTTTTCTATTATGTTTTAATATTTTTAATAATTATTTTTTATTTTACATTTCAATAATTTTATTTTAACTTTTTATTTTATTTTATCTTCTTTCTCTGTTTCTTTTTTTCTCCATTTTATTCTAAGCAGTGTGGATGACAGGATCCTGGGGCTCCAGCCAGGCATCAGGACTGTGCCTCTGAGGTGGGAGAGCCAGGTTCAGGACGTTGGTCCACCAGAAACCTCTGAGCTCCACGTAATATCAAACAGTGGCAATATCCCAGAGATCTCTATTTCAACCCAAAGACCCAGCGCCTCTCAACCCCAGCAAGCTACAATGCTGCACACCCTATGCCAAACAACTAGCAAGACAGGAACAACACCACCCATTAGCAGAGAGGCTGCCTAAAATCATAATAAGGAAACAGACACCCCAAAACATACCACCAAATGTGGAACTGCCCACCAGAAAGACAATATCCAGCCTAATAAACCAGAACACAGACATTAGGCCCCTCCACCAGGAAGCCTACACAACCCACTGAACCAACCATTGCCACTGGGGGCAGACACCAAAATGAATGGGAACTACGAACCTGCAGACTGTGAAAAGGAGAAGCCAAACACTGTAAGTTAAGCAAAATGAGAAGACAGAGAAACACACAGCAGATGAAGGAGCAAGGTAAAAACCCACCAGACCTAACAAATGAAGAGGAAATAGAAAGTCTACCTGAAAAAGAATGCAGAATAATGATAGTAAAGATGATCCAAAATCTTCAAAATAGAATGGAGAAAATACAGGAAATGTTTAACAACGACCTAGAAGAACCTAAGAGCAAACAAACAGTGATAAACAACACAATAAATGAAATTAAAAATTCTCTAGAAGGGATCAATAGCAGAATAACTGAGGCAAAAGAACGGATAAGTGACCTGGAAGATAAAATAGTGGAAATAACTACTGCAGAGCAGAATAAAGAAAAAAGAATGTAAAGAATTGAAGACAATCTCCGAAACCTCTGGGACAACATTAAATGCACCAACACTCGAAAGATACGGGTCCCAGAAGAAGAGGTGAAAAAGAAAGGGATTGAGAAAATATTTGAAGAGATTATAGTTGAAAACTTCCCTAACATGGGAAAGAAAGTAGTTAATCAAGTCCAGCAAGCACAGAGAGTCCCATACAGGATAAATCCAAGGAGAAACACACCAAGACATATATTAATCAAACTATCAAATATTAAATACAAAGAAAAAATATTAAAAGCAGCAAGAGAAAAAAACAAATAACATACAAGGGAATCCCCATAAGGTTAACAGCTTATCTTTCAGCAGAAACTCTGCAAGCCAGAAGGTAGTGGCAGGACATATTTAAAGGCATGAAAGGGAAAAACCTGCAACCATAATTACTCTACCCAGCAAGGATCTCATTCAGATTTCACAGAAAAATTAAAACCTTTACAGACAAGCAAAAGTTAAGAGAATTCAGCACCAACAACCAGCTTTACAAGAAATGCTAAAGGAACTTCTCTAAGTGGGAAACACAAGAGAAGGAAAAGACCTACAATAACAAACCCAAAACAATTAAGAAAATGGGAATAGGAACATACATATCGATAATTACCTTACATGTAAGTGGATTAAATGCTCCAACCAGAAGACATAGACCGGCTGAATGGATACAAAACCCAGACCCATATATATGCTGTCTACAAGAGACCAACTTCAGACTTAGGGATACATACAGACTGAAAGTGAGGGGAAGGAAAAAGATATTCCATGCAAATAGAAATCAAAAGAAAGCTGGAGGAGCAATTCTTATATCTGACAAAATAGACTTCAAAACAAAGACTATTACAAGAGACAAAGAAGGACACTATATAAGGATCAAAGGATCGATCCAAGAAGAAGATATAACAATTGTAAATATTTATGCACCCAATATAGGAGCACCTCAATACATAAGGCAAATATAACAGCCATAAAAGGGGAAATTGACAGTAACACAATCATAGTAGGAGACTTTAACACATCCCTTTCAACAATGGACAGATCATCCAAAATGAAAATAAATAAGGAAACACAAGCTTTATATGATACATTACACAAGACGGACTTAATTGATATTTATAGGACATTCCATCCAAAAACAGCAGAATACACTTTCTTCTCAACTGCTCTTGGAACATTCTCCAGGATAGATCATATCTTGGGTCACAAATGAAGCCCTGGTAAATTTAAGAATATTGAAATCATATCAAGCATCTTTTCTGACCACAATGCTATGAGAGTAGATAATAATTATAGAACAAAATCTGTAAAAAATACAAACACATGGAGGCTAAACAATACAATACTTAATAACCAAGAGATCACTGAACAAATCAAAGAGGAAGTCAAGAAGTACTTAGAAACAAATGACAATGAAAACATGACGACCAGGTTTCCCTGGTGGTGCAGTGTTTGAGAGTCTGCCTGTCGATGCAGGGGACACGGGTTCGTGCCCTGGTCCAAGAGGATCCCACATACCGTGGAGCGGCTGGACCCATGAGCCATGGCCGCTGAGCCTGTGTGTCCAGAGCCTGTGCTCCACAATGGGAGAGGCCACAACAGTGAGAAGCCCGTGTACCACAGAAAAACAAAGCAAAACAAAACAAAAAACCCACAATGACCCAAAACCTATGGGATGCAGCAAAAGCTGTTTGAAGAGGGAAGTTTATAGCAATACAATCCTACCTTAAGAAACAAGAAACACCTCAAATAAACAACTTAACCTTACACCTAAAGCAATTAGAGAAAGAAGAACAAAAGTACTCCAAAGTTAGCAGAAGGAAATAAATAATAAACATCAGAGCATCAATAAATGAAAACTCTTAGATAGCCTCATCCACCAGAGGGCATACAGCAGAAGCAAGAATAATTACAATCCTGCAGCCTGTGGAACAAAAACTACATTCACAGAAAGATAGACAAAATGAAAAGGCAGAGGGCTTGTACCAGATGAAGAAACAAGATAAAACCACAGAAAAACAACTCAATGAAGTGGAGATAGGCAACATTCAAGAAAAAGAATTCAGAATAATGATAGTGAAGATGATCCATGATCTTGGAAAAAGAATGGAGGCAAAGATCAAGAAGATGCAAGAAATGTTTAACAAAGACCCAGAAGAAATAAAGAACAAACAAACAGAGATGAACAATACAATAATTGAAAAGAAAATTACATTAAAAGGAATCAATAGCAGAATAACTGAGGCAGAAGAACGGATAAGTGACCTGGAAGACAAAATGGTGGAATTCACTGTTGTGGAACAGACTAAAGAAAAAAGAATGCAAAGAAATGAAGGCAGCCTAAGAGACCTCTGGGGCAACATTAAGTGCAACAACATTTGCATTATAAGGGTCCCAGAAGGAGAAGAGAGAGAGAAAGGACCAGAGAAAATATTTGAAGAGATTATAATTGAAAACTTGCCTAACATGGGAAAGGAAATAGCCACCCAAGTCCAGGAAGCACAGTGAATCCCATACAGGATAAACCCAAGGAGAAACAGGCTGAGACACATAATAATGAAATTGTCAAAAATTAAAGACAAAGAAAAATTATTGAAAGCAGCAAGGGAAAAATGACAAATAACAAACAAGGGAACTCCCATAAGGCTAACAGCTGATTTCTCAGCAGAAACTCCACAAGCCAGAAGGGAGTGGCATGATATTCTTAAAGGGAGGAAAGGGAAGAAACCTACAACCAAGATTACTCTATCCAGCAAGGATCTCATTCAGATTTGATGGAGAAATCAAAAGCTTTACAGACAAGCAAAAGCTAAGAGAATTCAGCACCACCAAACCAGCTCTACAACAAAAGCTAAAGGAACTTATCTAAGTGGGAAACAAAAGAGAAGAAAAGGACATACAAAAACAAACCCATAACAATTAAGAAAATGGTCATAGGAACATACATATCAATAATTACTTTAAATGTGAATGGATTAAATTCTCCAACCAAAAGACACAGGCTTGCCGAATGGATACAAAAACAAGACCCATATATATGCTGTCTACAGGAGACCTACTTCAGACCTAGGGACACATACAGACTGAATGTGAGGGGATGGGAAAAGATATTCCATGCAAATGGAAATCAAAAGAAAGCTGGAGTAGCGATACTCATATCAGATAAAATAGACTTTAAAATAAAGAATGTTACAAGAGACAAGGAAGGACTCTACATAATGATCAAGGGATCAATTCAAGAAGAAGATATCACAATTATAAATATATATGGACCCAACACAGGAGCATGTCAATACATAAGGCAACTGCTAATAGCTCTAAGAGTGGAAATCAAGAGTAACACAACAATAATGGGGGACTTTAGCACCTCACTTACACCAATGGACAGATCATCCAAAATGAAAATAAATAAGGAAACAGAAGCTTTAAATGACACAATATACCAGATAGATTTAATTGATATTTATAGGACATTCCGCCCAAAACCACAATTTACACTTTCTTCTCAAGTGCGCATGGAACATTCTCCAGGATAGATCACATCTTGGGTCACAAATCAAGCCACAGTAAATTTAAGAAAATTGAAATCATATCAAGCATCTTTTCTGACCACAACAGTATGAGATTAGAAATGAATTACAGAGAAAGAAAAGTAAAAAAACAAAAACACATGGAGACTAAACAATACGTTACTAAATAACCAAGAGATCACTGAAGCAATCAGAGGTAATCAAAAAATACCTAGAGATAGATGGTAATGAAAACATGACAACCCAAAACTGATGGGATGCAGCAAAAGCAGTTCTAAGAGGGAAGTTTATAGCAATACAATCCTACCTCAAGAAACAAGAAACATCTCAAATAAACAACCTACCCTTACACCTAAAGAATTTCTAGAAAGGAGAAGAACAAAAAATCCCAAAGTTAGCAGAAGGAAAGAGATCTTAAAGTTCAGATCAGAAATAAGTGAAGGGGGAGCGAGAAGATGGCAGAAGAGTAAGACGCGGGGATCACCTTCCTCCTCACAGATACATCAGAAATACATCTACACGTGGAACTTCTCCTATAGAACACCCACCGAACACTGGCAGAAGACCTCAGACCTCCCAAAAGGCTCTTGGCACTCCAGCCAGGTGTCAAGGCTGTGTCTGAGGTGGAAGAACTAACCTCAGGACACTGGTCCACAAGAGACCACTCAGCTCCACGTAATATCAGATGGCGAAAATCTCCCAGATATCTCCATCTCAACACCAAGACCCAGATTCACTCAAGGACCAGCAACGAAAAGTGCTGGACACCCTATACCCAACAAAGAGCGAGACAGGTCTACAGCCCCATCCATTAGCAGAGAGGCTGCCTAGAATCACAGTAAGGCTACCGACATCCCCATACACGCCCCCAGACGTGGACCTGCCCACCAGGGAGATGGGATCCAGCCTCATCCACCAGAACAGGGGCACTGGTCCCCCCAACCAGGAAACCTGCTCAACCCACTGAACCAACCTCAGCCACTGGGGACAGCCACCAAAAATAGATAGAACTACGAACCTGCAGCCTGCAAAAGGGAGACCCCAAACACAGTAAGGTAAGCAAAATGAGAAGACAGAAAAACACGCAGCAGATGAAGGAACAAGATAAAAACACACCAGACCTAACAAATGAAGAGGTAATAGCCAATCTACCTGAAAGAGAACTTAGAATAATGATGGTGAAGATGATGCAAAATCTTGGAAATAGAATAGACAAATTGCAAGAAACAGTTAACAAGGACCTAGAAGAAATAAAGAGGAAGCAAGTAACGATGAGCAACACAATAAATGAAATGAAAAATACTCTAGATGGGATCATTAGCAGAATAACTGAGGCAGAAGGACGGATAAGTGACCTGGAAGATAAAATAGTGGAAATAACTACTGCAGAGCAGAAGAAAGAAAAAATAATGAAAATAACTGAGGACAGTCTCAGAGATCTCTGGGACAACATTAAATGCACCAACATTTGAATCATAGGGGTCCCAGAAGAAGAAGAGGAAAAGAAAGGGACTGAGAAAATATTTGAAGAGATTATAGTTGAAAACTTCCCTAATATAGGAAAGGAAATAGTCAATCAGGTCCAGGAAGCACAGAGAGTCCCATACAGGATAAACCCAAGGATAAACACACCGAGACACATAATAATCAAACTGTTAAAAATTAAATACAAAGAAAACATATTAAAAGCAGCAAGGGAAAAACAACAAATAACACACAAGGGAATCCCCATAAGGCTAAAATCTGATCTTTCAGCAGAAACTTTACAAGCCAGAAGGGAGTGACAGGACATATTTAAAGTGATGAAGGAAAAAAACCTACAACCAAGATTACTCTACCCAGCAAGGATCTCATTCAGATTTGATGGAGAAATTAAAACCTTTACAGACAAGCAAAAGCTGAGAGAGTTCAGCACCACCAAACCAGCTTTACAACAAATGCTAAAGGAACTTCTCTAAGCAAGAAACATAAGAGAAAGAAAAGACCTACAAGAACAACCCAAAAAAATTAAGTAAATGGTAATAGGAACGCACATATCAATAATTACCTTAAATGTAAATGGATTAAATGCTCCCACCAAAAGACACAGACTGGCTGAATGGATACGAAAACAGGACCCATATATATGCTGTCTACAAGAGACCCACTTCAGACCTAGGGACACTTACAGGCTGAAAGTGAGGGGATGGAAAAAGTTATTCCATGCAAATGGAAATCAGAAGAAAGCTGGAGTAGCGATTCTCATATCAGACAAAATAGACTTTAAAATAAAACCTATTACAAGAGTCAAAGAAGGACACTACATAATGATCAAGGGATCGATCCATGAAGAAGATATAACAATTGTAAATATTTATGCACCCAACATAGGCGCACCTCAATACATAAGGCAAATACTAACAGCCATAAAAGGGGAAATCGACAGTAAAACAATCATAGTAGGGGACTTTAACACTCCACTGTCACCAATGGACAGATCATCCAAAATGAAAATAAATAAGGAAACACAAGCTTTAAATGATACATTATACAAGATGGATTTACTTGATATTTATAGGACATTCCATCCAAAAACAACAGAATACACATTTTTCTGAGGTGCCCATGGAACATTCTCCAGGATAGAGCATATCTTGGGTCACAAATCTAGCCTTGCCAAATTTAAGAAAATTGAAGTCGTATCAAGTATCTTTTCTGACCACAACGCTATGAGACTAGATATCAATTACAGGAAAATATCTGTAAAAAATACAAACACATGGAGGCTAAACAATACACTACTTAATAACGAAGTGATCACTGAAGAAATCAAAGAGGAAATCAAAAAGTACTTACAAACAAATGATAATGGAGACACGACGACCCAAAACCTATGGGATACAGGAAAAGCAGTTCTAAGAGGGAAGTTTATAGCAATACAATCATACCTTAAGAAACAGGAAGCATCTCGAATAAACAACTTAACTTTGCACCTAAAGCAATTAGAGAAGGAAGAACAAAAAATCCCCAAATTTAGCAGAAGGAAAGAAATCATAAAGATCAGATCAGAAATAAATGAAAAAGAAATGAAGGAAACAATAGCAAAGATCAATAAAAGTAAAAGCTAGTTCTTTGAGAAGATAAATAAAATTGATAAACCATTAGCCAGATTCATCAAGAAATAAGGGAGAAGACTCAAATCAATAGAATTAGAAATGCAAAAGGAGATGTAACAACTGACTCTGCAGAATTACAAAAGATTATTAGAGATTACTACAAGCAACTCTATGCCAATAAAATGGACAACCTGGAAGAAATGGACAAATTGTTAGAAATGCACAACCTGCCAAGACTGAACCAGGAAGAAATAGAAAATATGAACAGACCAATCACAGGCACTGAAATTGAAACATTGATTCAAAATCTTCCAACAAACAAAAGCCCAGGACCAGATGGCTTCACAGGCGAATGCTATCAAACATTTAGAGAACAGCTAACACCTATCATTCTCAAACTCTTCCAAAAGATAGCAGAGGGAGGAACCCTCCCAAATTCATTCTATGAGGCCACCATCACCCTGATATGAAAACCAGACAAAGACGTCACAAAGAAAGAAAACTATAGGCCAATATCACTGATGAACATAGATGCAAAAATCCTCAACAAAATATTAGCAAACAGAATCCAACAGCACATTAAAAGGATCATACACCATGATCAAGTGGGATTTATTCCAGGAATGCAAGGATTCTTCAATATACACAAATCAATCAACGTGATACACCATATCAACAAACTGAAGGAGAAAAACCATATGATCATCTCAATAGATGCAGAGAAAGCTTTTGACAAAATTCAACACCCATTTACAATAAAAACCCTGCAGAAAGTAGGCATAGAGGGAACTTTCCTCAATATAATAAAGGCAATATATGACAAACCCACAGCCAGCATTGTTCTCAATGGTGAAAAAGTGAAACCATTTCCCCTAAGATTAAGAACAAGACAAGGTTGCCCACTCTCACCACTCTTATTCAACCTAGTTTTGGAAGATCTAGCCACAGCAATCAGAGAAAATAAAGAAATAAAAGGAATCCAAATAGGAAAAGAAGAAGTAAAGCTGTCACTGTTTGCAGATGACATGATACTATACATAGAGAATACTAAGGATGCTACCAGAAAACTACTAGAACTAATCAATGAATTTGGTAAAGTAGCAGGATACAAAATTAATGCACAGAAATCTCTTGCATTCTTATACACTAATGATGAAAAATCTGAGAATGAAATTAAGAAAATACTCCCATTTACCATTGCAACAAAAAGAATAAAATATCTAGGAGTAAACCTACCTAAGGAGACAAAAGACTTGTATGAAGAAAATTATAAGACACTGATGAAAGAAATTAAAGCTGATACAAATAGGTGGAGAAATATAACATGTTCTTGGATTGGAAGAATCAACATAATGAAAATGACTCTATTACCCAAAGCAATCTACAGATTCAATGCAATCCCTATCAAATTACCACTGGCATTTTTTACAGAACTAGAACAAAGAATTTCACAATTTGTATGGAAACACAAAACACCCCGAATAGCCAAAGCAATCTTGAGAACGAAAAATGGAGCTGGAGGAATCAGGCTCCCTGACTTCAGACTATACTACAAGGCCACAGTAATCAAGAGAGTATGGTACTGGCACTAAAACAGAAATATAGATCAATGGAACAGGATAGAAAGTTCAGAGATAAACCCACACACATATGGTCACCTTATCTTTGATAAAGAGGGAAGGAAACACAGTGGAGAAAAAACAGCCTCTTCAAAAAGTGGTGCTGGGAAAACTGGACAGCTACCTGTAGAAGTATGAAATTAGAACACTAAATAAACTCAAAATGGGTTAAAGACCTGAATATAAGGCCAGACACTATCAAACTCTTAGAGGAGAACATAGGCCGAACACTCTATGACATCAATCACAGCAAGATCCTTTTTGACCCATCTCCTACAGAAATGGAAATAAAAACAAAAATAAACAAATGGGATCTAATGAAACTTAAAAGCTTTTGCACAGCAAAGAATACCATAAACAAGACCAAAAGACAACCCTCAGAATGGGAGAAAATATTTGCAAATGAAGCAACTGAAAAAGGATTAATATCCAAAATTTATAAGCAACTCATGCAGCTCAATAACAAAAAAACAAACAACTCAATCCAATAATGGGCAGAAGAACTAAATAGACATTTCTCCAAAGAAGATATACAGATTGCCAACAAACACATGAAAGAATGCTCAACATCATTAATCATGAGAGAAATGCAAATCAAAACTACAATGAGATATCATCTCACACTGGCCAGATTGACCATCATCAAAAACTCTAGAAACAATAAATGCTGGAGAGGGTGTGGAGAAAAGGGAACACTCTTGCACTGTTGGTGGGAATGTAAAATGATACAGCCACTATGGAGAACAGTTTGGAGGTTCCTTAAAAAACTACAAATAGAACTACCATATGACCCAGCAATCCCACTACTGGGCATATACCCTGAGAAAACCATAATTCAAAAAGAGTCATGTACCAAAATGTTTATTGCAGCTCTATTTACGATAGCCAGGACATGGAAGCAACCTAAGTGTCCATCAACAGATGAATGGATAAGGAAGATGTGGCACATATATACAATGGAATATTACTCAGCCATAAAAAGAAATGAAACTGAGTTACTTGTAATGAGGTGGATAGACCTGGAATCTGTCATACAGAGTGAAGTAAGTCAGAAGGATGAAAACAAATACCATATGCTAACACATATATATGGAATCTAAAAAAAAGGTCATGAAGAGATTAGTGGTAGGATGAGAATAAAACACAGTCCTACTACCTACTAGCACATGGACTTGAGGATATGGGGAGGGGGAAGGGAAAGCTGTGACGATATGAGAGACTGGCAGAGACATATACACACTACTAAATGTAAATTAGATAGCTAGTGGGAAGCTGCAGCATAGCACAGGGAGTTCACCTCTGTGCTTTGTGACCACCTAGAGGGGTGGGATAGGGAGGGTGGGAGGGCGGGTGACACAAGAGGGAAGAATTATGGGAACATATGTATATGTATAACTGATTCTCTTTGTTGTAAAGGAGAAACTAACACACTATTTTAAAACAGTTATACTCAAATAAAGATGTTAAAAAAAAAGAAATAAGTGAAAAAGAAATGAAGGAGACGATAGCAAAGATCAATAAAACTATAAGCTGGTTCTTTGAAAAGATAAACAAAATTGATAAACAATTAGCCAGACTCATGAAGGAAAAAAGGGAGAAGACTCAAATCAATAGAATTAGAAATGAAAAAGGAGAAGAAACAACTGACACTGCAGAAATACAAAGGATCAAGAGAGATTACTACAAGCAACTCTATGCCAATAAAATGGACAACCTGGAAGAAATGGACAAATTCTTAGAAATGCACAACCTTCCAAGACTGAACCAGGAAGAAATAGGAAATATGAACATACCAATCACAAGTAATGAAATTGAAACTGTGATTAAAAATCTTCCAACAAAGAAAAATTGCAGAATCAGATAGATGGCTCCACAGGTGAATTCTATCAAACATTTAGAGAAGAGCTAACACCCAAACTTCTCAAAATCTTCCAAAAAATTGCAGAGGACGGAACAGTCCCAAACTTATTCTATGAGGCCACCATCACCTATATACCACAACCAGACACAGATACTAAAAAAAAAAAGAAAATTACAGACCAATATCACTGATGAATGTAGATGCAAAAATCCTCAACAAAATACTAGCTAATAGAATCCAACCGCACATTAAAAGGATCATACACCATGATCAAGTGGGATTTATCCCAGAGATGCAAGGATTCTTCAATATATGCAAATCTATCAATGTGATACACCATATTCACAAATTGAAGAATAAAAACCCTATGATCATCTCAATAGATGCAGAGAAAGCTTTTGACAAAATTCAACACTGATTTATGATAAAAACTCTCCAGAAAGTGGGCATAGAGGGAACCTACCTCAACATGATAAAGGCCATATATGACAAACCCACAGCAAACATCATTCTCAATGGTGTAAAATTGAAAGCATTTCCTCTAAGATCAGGAACAGGACAAGGATGTACACTCTCACCACTCTTATCAACATAGTTTTGGAAGTCCTAGCCATAGCAATCAGAGAAGGAAAAGAAATAAAAGGAATACAAATTGGAAAAGAAGAAGTAAAGTGTCATTGTTTGCAGATGACATGATAGTATACATAGAGAAACGTAAAGATGCTACCAGAAAACCACTAGAGCTAATCAATGAATTTGATAAAGTAGCAGGATACAAAATTAATGCACAGGAATCTCTTACATTCCTATACACTAATGATGAAAAATCTGAAACTGAAATTAAGAAAACACTTCCATTTACCATTGCAACAAAAAGAATAAAATATCTAGGAATAAACCTACGTAGGGTGACAAAAGACCTTTATGCAGAAACTTATAAGACACTCATGAAAGAAATTAAAGATGATACAAACACATTGAGAGATATACCATATTCTTTGAAATAAATCACAGCAAGATCCCTTTTGACAAACCTCCTAGAGAAATGGAAATAAAAAGAAAAATAAACAAATGGGACCTAATGAAACTTAAAAGCTTTTGCACAGCAAAGGAAACCATAAGCAAAACCAAAAGACAACCCCCAGAATGGGAGAAAATATTTGCAAATGAAGCAACTGACAAAGGATTAATCTCTAAAATTTACAAGCAGCTCATGCAGCTCAATATAAAAAAAAACAAACAACCCAATCCAAAATGGGCAGAAGACCTAAATAGATATTTCTCTAAAGAAGATATACAGATTGCCAGCAAACACATGAAAGAATGTGTAACATCATTAATGATTAGAGAAATGCAAATCAAAACTACAATGAGATATCACCTCAAACCGGTCAGAATTGCCATCATCAAAAATTCTACAAACAACAAATGCTGGAGAGGATGTGGAAAAAATGGGACCTTCTTGCACAGTTGATGGGAATGTAAATTGATACAGCCACTATGGAGAACAGTATGGAGGTTCCTTAAAAAACTACAACTAGAACTACCATATGACCCAGCAATCTCACTACTGGGTATATATATATATATATATATATATATATATATATATATATATACATATATATATATATATATATACACACACACTGAGAAAACCATAATTCAAAAAGAGTCATGTACCACAATGTTCACTGCAGCGCTATTTACAATATCCAGGACTTGGAAGCAACCTAAGTGTCCATTGACAGATGAATGGATAAAGAAGATGTGGCACATATATACAATGGAATATTACTCAGCCATAAAAAGAAACAAAATTGAGTTATTTGTAGAGAGGTGGATGGACCTAGAGTCTGTCATACAGAGTGAAGTAAATCAGAAAGAGAAAAAGAAATACTGTATGCTAACACATATATTTCGAATCTAAAAAAAAAAAAAAAAACTTCCTGAAGATCCTAGGGGCAAGATGAGAATAAATACACAGACCTACTAGAGAATGGAGTTGAGGCCATGGGGAGGGACAATGGAAGCTGTGACAAAGTGAGAGAGTGGCATGGACATATACACACTACCAAATGTAAAACCGTTAGCTAGTAGGAAGCAGCTGCATAGCCCAGAGAGATCAGCTCTGTGCTTTGTTACCACCTGGAGGTGTGGGATAGGGAGAGTGGTAGGGAGGGAGATGCAAGAGGGAAGAGATATGGATATATAAGTATATGTATAACTGATTCATTTTGTTATAAAGCAGAAACTAACATACCATTGTAAAGCAATTATACTGCAATAAAGTTGTTAAGAAAAAGAAAGGGTATATGATTGAGCTAATTAAATAAACAGATATCATTGAAAAATAATGGTATGTGGCTGAATACACATAACACACACATACAGCCAGTGAGTACAAACAAAATTTGGAAATATGAGTATGATCTGGGAATTACATCAATGTCAATATCTTGGTTGTGATACCATCCTATAGTTTTGCAAAATGTTACCATTGGGAGAAACTGGGCTAAGTGTATAAGGAATCTGTACTATTTTTTACAACTTCATGTGAATTCACAATTATTACAATAGAAATTTCAAATTAAGAAAAACTTCCTCCTCCTTGAGGCAGTGGGGTAGAACCACAACCATGACCCTCTTCTACCCTGTCCACTTCTTTTCTTCAAAGAGCAATGGAAGGAGCTCAACTGAAAGTCAGGTGATTTCAATTCCAGTTCTTTCTCTGTCTCAGTGCATGTCTTTGAGTAAGTCTCCTTCTGTTCCTGTCTGAGTCTTAGTGCTCTCCTCTGATAATAGTAATAACATTTCACATATGCATAACCCTTCATGGTCTATGAAGTATTTTCTATTATCTCGTTTGAATTTCACATGACTCTGAAAAATATATAATATTTTCTTTATGGATAAGTGTAAACTGAAGCTCAGAGAGGTTAAATAACTTGTTCTAAGTCACATAGCTAGTATGAGGCAGACTAGAAGCCAGTTCTTTATAACTCTAAAAACTACACGTTTTCTACCACACTACACTATCTCCCTAGCTTTCACTTGAGAATTTATCATCCATCCATCCATTCATTCATTCATCCAACAAACATTCATTGGGAGGCCTTCTCTGTGTCAGGCCTTATGGTGGGCCCTAGAGTTATGAAGATAAGATATGGCCCTTGCTTTTAAAGACCCTACACTCTAGGATGGTTGAATAGAATGTCATCAGTAGCACTGTCTTCAGTTTACTATGTGGAATGCAAGAGACTTCAAAACAGTGGCAGGAATATCAGTATTGTTGGGAAGTCATAGGTGTCCACCATAGTCACCAAGTCCAGCTTGGACTCATTCAATTTCTGTGGATTCCATTTTGCCTAGCTCCTTGAGAATCTTTGTCTTCTCTCACTTCTTATCCCTTTCAACAACACTGGTCACTGGGAAGCCAAGTTCTTTCTATATTGGTCTCTATTTTTCCACTGGGAATTCAGGTAGGACCATACTCCCAAATGCTTTCTGCTATAGAGTTGGAGAGGCCTCCTGATCTACACATCAAAATCCTCTTGAACCTCATTATTTTCAAGCTGTTGGCCTCACCTCATCTCCAGTTGAGTCAGCCTCTTGATGATTACCAAGATATTTCTTGGTCGTCTTTTAACTTGTCACTATGCCTTCATCCCACTCCATATTTTAGTCCAATATGTCTTTCTTTCCTCTCACTACTTATTCATCACTTTTTGCCTAATGCTTACTCCATAGCCATCCCCTCCTGGACCATGGAGTACTTAGACAACAATATGTTAATACTTGTGGGGAGCAAAAGAAAATATTCATCTGAATTTCAAGGGCTCCAACTTGAAACTCACACCTCAGCAGGAGGACTTGCTTATCACATCTGTTCAACTTATATTCTCTTGTGGTCTTGGTCAGTGAAGAGCCTTTGGGTACCCCAGAGCCAAGAGGTTTGTAAGAGTGCAAGATAGAATCCCTTCCTCTTTTTTTTTTCTTTTTTTTTTTTGCGGTATGCGGGCCTCTCACTGTTGTGGCCTCTCCCGTTGCGGAGCACAGGCTCCGGACGCGCAGGCTCAGCGGCCATGGCTCACGGGCTTAGTTGCTCCGCGTCATGTGGGATCTTCCCGGACCAGGGCACGAACCGGTGTTTCCTGCATCAGCAGGCGGATTCTCAACCACTGCACCACCAGGGAAGCCCAGAATCCCTTCCTCTTTATACTTCCAAGACCCACTTGAAAAGCCAACTATATGACCTTCAAAGGTTCTTTTTGGTATTGCAGGAGTATCCCCTTGGAAGAAAGAACATTGGGACAATGGGCAAAATACTGTCTACATCAGGACATGTTTACCCCCTGGAAAACTGGGAGCTTATGTCACTACTGGCCAAATAAATGAAATTTGAGTAAACTTATTCTTCAGTGAAAGAGATCAAAACACCCTAAAACAAAGAAACAAAACTACTTGCATCTATACAGTGATTTAAAGTTAATAAAGTGTTCTTACATACCTTATCTCATTCCCTGACAGGAGTTAATGGAGCCAGGGCTTGATGTCAGGTCTTCAGATTCCAAGTCCATTACTCTTTCTGTGACACTAAGCTGACACCAACTGTGGGTGGGTATCAGCTCTCCCATTCTCAAATGCTTTCCTGATTTTCTACTCACCCTGCCATTGTCCTACTGTACCTTTTACCCTCTTCATTTCTTAGCATTGTTAACTTGTTCCTGGACTATTACAACAGCCTCCACCCAGGCAGGTCTCTTTGTCTTCAGTCTTTCTTCCACCCCCTAAATCCATCCTGCACATAGCCTCAGAGTGATCTTTCTGGAGTGGAGATTTAATCAAATCAGACCCCCTGCTTTACTGTCTTCCATGTGTCCCCATTGTTCAAGTTAAAACTATATCCTTAGCATGGATTCTAGGGTGTCTACCAACTTACTCTCCACTTCAGCCCCTCATTTTCACTCTTTGGCCTTTGTACCCCAAACTTATTCTCTATGGCTGTTAGGTCCTTCTTTCTCCCCCATTTCCAACAAAAGCTATTTTATTCCTAGGCCTATCTTAAACACAATAGTCTCTGACTACTTAATCGAGAGTAATGTTTTCCATTATGACATAGTATTCTTTGTCATGCAGTGTGGGTATTTAAGTATCTATATTCCTCCTTCAATGGATCATAAACTTTTTGGTAGCAGAATATGTGTTGTTCATCAAAGTCTTTGCTGTTTAACATTTCAACCCAATACTGCACCTGGCTCAATACGTGTGTGCTCAATTTAAATCAATTGATTAGAGGTCTGGAGAGACATTGAAAGCCACAATCTGGGGAAGTTACAGAGAAAAGAAAAACTTCCCTTTGTAGCCTCACTGGGAAGGGCCATAGAGTAGTCACTCTAGAGTATCCCAGTAAGTGAAGATTCTCTCCCAAGATTTCACTAAGTTCTTGCAGTTCAATAACCAGGTGAGTCAGAGGTGCTGGGCCACTCACCAGATGCAGCTGTTTCCTCACTTTTAGAAAGCAGCTGCCAAGATAGGGCTCATGACTAATTCTGCCTATAACCAAGAGAATGCATAAAAATGACCCTAGCCCTCAGCTGCTACCACCCCAGTTGCTTCTCCAAGCAGAGAAAATCTATCTCTAGGAAGAGACTGTGGTTGGGGTAGAAAACTGTGTGCCTTGCAAAAGTGGAAATCTGAATTCTAATCCCCTCTTTGCCACTGCATAGTTTTGTGACCTTGGCCAAGTTCGTTCATCTCTTTGGACTGCAGTATTCCCATCTGACTGGTTTGGAACAAATGGTGTCTTAAGACCCCTGGAGAGCTTTCATTCTTTATTTATTCTAGGATGATAATTGAGTGTTTCCTTTAATACCTCCTATCCTAGCTAAGAACTAGATTCTGTTACCCCTTTTCCTTTCTGCACCTAGGGATGCCCCAGAGCTGAGACAGCTGCTCTAGGGATAGGTTTGAAGAATGTGGTGGGAACAACTGGGCTGTTTTTCAGACATTTTTTCCCTTTGACTCCTACATCCCTGCCTACTCCCTGCAGCCAACATATTTCAATATGACAACCATGGGATAGATGCCAGGGGGCCCTAGGCACAGGCCCCAGTGGCTCAGGGAGATGAAGAACCTGCTCAAAAGTTAAGTTTCCTAAAGACATTCTTTGCTTCCCTGGACTCAGTTTAAGGTTTCCTGAGCCAGCATGGCAGATGGCTTAAGAGGTATGGGGAGGCCTAAGGATGAAATAATATAAATGATCTCTTATATCTCCAAACTACACTCTATGTATTAGGGTCCACTCACATCCATACTCTATGGGGTTAGATCCTCAGTTGTATGCCATATTTTATAGATAAAGAAACTAAGACATATATAAAAGACTAAGTAACAAAATTTGAAGGTGGCTGCACTGGGACTCAAACATGTCTTCTGGTTATAAGTACATTGCTTTTTGCTGTGTTCCACAATCAGGGTAAAGGACAGGGCTGGGAAATAAACCACATAATTTTTTCCATATATGCTATATTTTCCAGACTAACATTAGGGCCCATGATATGAGAATTGATTTTTTTAAAAAATATTTATTTATTTTTGACTGTTTTGGGTCTTTGTTGCCGCACGCAGGCATCCTTTAGCTGTGGCGAGTGGGGGTTACTCTTTGTTGCAGTGCACAGGCTTCTCATTGCGGTGGCTTCTCTTGTTGTGGAGCATGGGCTCTGGCCATGTGGGCTTCAGTATTTATGGCACGTGGGCTCAGTATTTGTGGCTCATGGGCTCTAGAACACAGGCTCAGTACTTGTGGCACAGGGGCTTTGTTGTTTCTTGGTATGTGGAATCTTCCCAGACCAAGGGTGGAACCCATGTCCCCTGCATTGGCAGATAGATTCTTAACCACTGCATCACCAGGAAAGCCCAATAATTGATTTTTAATTGCTATTTGTGAAATTATTCACATAAAAGATGTAAGACAATAGCACTTTGTTTTGCATTTTAACAAATTACTTGAAAAACTCTTATTCTTCCTCCAGAATCCTCCCTGACACCTTCAGAGTCAATATATTATTTTTCTGTACACTCTTCTATTTTGAGAGCTACCTTTCAGGACTCACCACATTATCTGTTTCTGTGTGTCTGTTTCCCTTTACTAGATGGAGAACATTTTGAGGGAATGTATCATATCTCTATATCTCCAGGGCATAGCACAGCTTCTGGCACAAAATTGCTATTCAATAAATATGTATTCAAAATGGACTGAACTGAAAACATGTGGAAATGGAAAGTCTTGGCAATTCTAAGATTAACGGTTGCTAACTTTCTAGCCTATGGTGGGGACCTGGGCCCCAAGTCTAGCCCTTCCAAGTGCCATGATATGGGCATAATATGCCCTCATCTTATAATATAGGAGCCATGAAAACCAAATTCCTGAAGCCTGTAGACGTGAAAAAGTAGGACCCAGATATTGTCAGTCTAGTCCCTTCCTAGAAGTATTGCCAAAGCATACAATTGTAGTCATAGTGGGTGTGCTCCAAGCCATGATTGCTACAAGTTAGCAAGTAAAAAACACTCCAATTTACCCTAAAACCTAACTTATCTCCCTGCCTCAAGTCTTTATCCTGTCATCCTCTACACTGCCACCCGAATGTTAACTTTCCCTTTTCTCATAGATCTTTAGTGCTCCTTATTATGTCATTTAGTTCTTATGTCCTCTTATATAGTTCTCATATAGTCTATATATGTGCATAGTCCTAAGCCTGACACTCTACATCCTTTGTAATTTATCCCTTAACTGTCACAAAGTTGCCAACCATTCTTATCTAGTATCTACTTTCTTTTCCTACATACACATTTTAAGGTCTTAAACTTGAGCATGAATCGGAATCTCCTGGAATGCCTGCTACAAAAATGTATATTCCTCACCCTTCCTCCACCAAATCTGATTTAACAGGCCTGAGGTGAAACCTCAAATATTAAAAAAAAATTTAACACTACTACCAAGTGATTCAGAATCAAATGGTCCAGGGACCATACCTGGAGAAAGTTTACCAAACAGAGTCCATCTCCTTTCAGTCTTCAGCAGGTGACATCTGATCTAGGGATTGTCTGATGTGTTACAATTTAACATAGATGCTTTTCAGCTTGACAGGCTCTGCCTGTTAAGATACCTACTAGCCAGTTTTTCCCAATGTCCTTCCTCAGCCTGATGGGTTCTGCTGCCACAGGATCCATTTTTACGGCTTTTAGTATCTCTGAATCTTTGATCACTTGCCAGATCAATGTCTGGCCTCTGCTGCTGACTCTTTACCTGGGACTTGGCTCCCAAGCTTTTTGGACTTTCCCTACCTTCTGATACTCAGGGCTAATATTCAGGAATTTCAAACCTGTACCAGCTTTTAAATATTGAAGTCTTTCTATACCAGTTGGTAAACAGTCACTGCCCTAAGCTCCCTACATACCCCCAACTTCCCTAGTCCCTCACCTGGAACCCCTAAGCCCTCCTAGAATCCAGCAACTAAAGTGGTGATGTTTCTAGAACCTTGTTTCAACATCACAGGTCTATATTTATTCAGATATTTTAGGGCCATTGTTATACATGTTGTTAAATATTTTGAATATTACTCCTATGTATGCCCAATCTTTTACAATATACCTGACTACTTGGGATCCTGTCTTGTCCCTAGCTGTCTTGGTTCTAGTATCAGGCCTTAACATCTCCAAATTTTTGCATTTAAAGCCTAGTTTGGGGGTTCAAGATTTTGTAGTCTATATAAGGAATTCTAGGCAGGTGAGAGGGCCTTGAGAATTTGGTGGTCCACTTGCTGCCTATAAACATCATGCTATGCCCAATTATAAAGCTATCCAAGTGTTATCCAGGCTGAAATTTTAGAAAATCAGAGGCTGGCTTACTATCAGATGGATCAATTTGAGTGTAGACTCTGTTCCATACTAATTGTGTGACCTTAGATGAGTCACTCAATTTTGTGAGTCTCAGTTACCTTGTCTATAAAATTGAGATAATGCTATTATAATAGGGTTATTATATGCAACAAATTAATTGATCTAAAAAATACTGAGGTCCTACTCTGTGGCAGGAATTGTTCCAGGTCCTTGTTCCTCAAAGTGTCGTCCATATCGACAGTATTGACATAACAGAATACCATTCCCACCGCTTAATCAGAATCTTCATTTTAACAAAAATATCAGTAGACATTAAAGTTGGAGAACCACTGATCTAGACAGACCACATTCCTCGAATATAGACATGATCATTCCTAGAGAAAACACCTGTTTGAAGGAGTAGACATTTTGGTTTTGGTGTCCTGGAACCATGGAGTTAGAATAAAAATGAAGGTCAGAGAGCCCTGACGAGTAGAAATCATGGTTCATATGTTTGCTGGGGCTAAGCAGGAGCTACTAGGCAGGTGCTATGTCCCTAAAAGAGAGCAGGTGCACCCAGCTCCAGTTGATTGTTGCAAGGTGGAAATGCCAGCCTAGGGATGCTAAACCTTCTGATTTTTCAAGAGAAGCTAGAAAGCCAGAGGTCCACAGAGAAGGGCACAAGCTCTTTCAGGTGGATCTCAAATTCTTTCACTTCTACCTAGAGATCTCTATCATCTTGCTATTCAATGCATGGTCTGTGGACGAACAGTATCTTCACCTGGGGGCCTGTTAGAAATTCTGAATTTCAGGCCCCATTTCAGACCTTCTGAATCAGAATCTAAATTTAAACAAGATTCCCCAGGTAATTTGTACACACAAAGTCTGAGATGCATGATTTAGCTGCTGGGAATATAATAGTGAACAAGACCTTTTGTTCTCATGGACCTTACATACTAGTGAGACAAGATATACAATAGAACTGTAAACTAATGTATAAACAAGGGTAGTTTCGATGGTGATAAATACTATGAAGAAAATAAAATGTCCAGGATGGCTTCTTTCCTCACATGGATGGTTTTTAATCTGGGGCTATAGACAAACTAGAAGGATCCAAAATGGGATGGCTAGAAACACTGGCTTGGCATGTCTCTCTCTTCATGTGACTTCTCCACATGGCTAACATGGGCTTCTTCATAGCATGGTGATCTTAGGGTAATCATACATCTTACATGGTGGTTAGCTCCACCCAGAATAAGCATTCTAATAGACTGGTGAGGCAACTCATTAGTCCAACAGAAACTGAGGACCTACTCTGTGCAAAGCACTGTCCCAGGCACTTGCTACAAATATTCTTCTGATGTAGCCTCAGAAGTTATACAGCATCACTTCTGTCACATTCTATTAGTTACAAGGGAGGTACAGGACCATCCCAGATTTAAAGAGGATAAGCTATACAAGAATAAGAAAAATGAAGCAGTGTGATTCCTTGGGGAGTCATCTTTGGACACTGACTCCCACAGGAGGTTACATCTGAGCTGAGACCTGAATGGAGCAAAGTTGCCAATAATGCAAAATTCTGGGCAAAAACACTTCAGGTGGAAGAAACAGCCTGCAAAGGCCCTGAGACAGGAGAGAGCTTGAAATATCCAAGGGATATAAGGAGGACAATGTTATTAGAGCAAAGTGCATGGAAGGAAGAGTTATAGAAAATAAAACCAGAGAGGTAGGCAGGAGCCATAATACAGGTGAGAAGTTCATATTTTACTCTAATCACAGTGGGAAGGATTGGAGGGTTTAAAGCATGGAAGTATTAAAAGATAAGCTGAGGAATATTACAAACTTTGAGTTTATTTGAACAAAAATTAATTGGAATCAGACAGTGCCAAATTGAAAATGGTTAGGAGTGTTCCACAAACAGGAGCTAAAGGAAAGACTTTATAGAGAAGAGGCAGGCAGACACAAAGAAAAAAAAACATTATTTACTTGGCTATAGTTTAAGCAGTTGCATTTTTTGACTGTTTGTGATGGGTTGTCCTTAGGTTTTAATTTGTTAACCTTGAGACATTACAGGCTTAGGTTTTGGTTTGTTTACACAGACACCTAAGGCATTCAAGCCATCTCTGTTTAATGGCTTTATTATTTAACTTATTTAACAATTTCTCTGCTTTGGTCACCCTATCAGACATGACAGATTGACCAAATATTTAGTATTAGCACTACTCTCAGTCACCATCAGGGTTAAGTTGTTCTTGCCTCATAATTGTTTTTGCTGTTCATCTTGCTTCTGTTTCTCCAAGTGCAGTGAGACCATCTGATGTACTGGTGATGGTTGTAAATATATACTTAATACACTTGAAAGAACATAGCACACCAGGGAGACTACAGTGATAACTATAAGGAGGAAAAATTTCAAGAGACTGAAATATGATCCTTAGTCAGGGACCACATGAACCAAACAAATTTGCATCAAATAAAGAATGTACCTGAAGAGGAATTAACTTGTTTTAGCCAAGTGTTTTGTTTGCTAATTTCTTGTATTTGTTGTCATACAATAGCTGTTGATTCGGGTACAGCAGGAGGTATTTACTATGGCACAGACTCCTGCTTTTTCAGCTAATAAGTAATCTAAAACAGTTTTATTATCTAAAACCTTCTGAGCAAGAAAGTCTGGGAATTTTTTCTGTGCATCTATGACCTTAGTGGTAGATTCAGTAATAGAGTTGCCAGAATTAATATGTATTATCTTCCCAAGCATTAACAAAAAGGAAAAATAAAGTAGCAAAAAGGCAAAAGGAATAAAGTTTTCATACTGGATGAAGATATTGATCTGTAATCTTGGGAGATCTTGTCCACCACAGATGTTGTCTGCTTCTGGGGAGGAAGCTCTCTGGTCAATTTTAATTTTAGGTCTCCAGCTGGTATGCAGTTGCAAGAGTCTGGAGGAGCCTTTTTAAATTGGGAGATGTGGTCCTGAGGTTCAAAGCCTTAAAGTTTGGCTGCCCTCTGGATAGTGAGGATGACCTCATATGGCCCCTTGTATAATAGCAAGTTTCAAGGAGAGTCTTCGTCCTTAATGATTCCAAGACAGAAGGTTGGGGAAAAATTGGAAACATTAGTCTGAAGAATCCTAGCCAGATATTTGAGGAAATAAGAAAAATTTAGTATCCAGTCCAGTTTACAGGTAGATAACAAAACCTCAAAGACAATGAACAGGACTAGAAATTAATACCCACAAGAGTGTGCTATAGTTTTCCATTGAAACATAATTTTTCTTTCCACAGTAACATCCATTTCTCCCAAAGATAAACCAATTCTGGAGGCATAAGGTAGGGGGAGAAAGTAAATGTCTCAATTCTGTTTACAAAGGTATGCCTTACCAAATATCTCTAAGTTATATATAGCTTAAAAGAAAATATAAAAATGTTTTCCTTAAATCTGGAAAACCAAAACTTTAAAGAACCAGAAATGTTTCAAATAAAAAGTCAGTAAAAATGATAATCATCCTCATCAGTTCAAAATATCCTATGTTAATTAATTCTTGTTCTGTCTGAATCCAGTTTTTCATTTTTATTTTGTGTTTTTCCCTTGCTGTTTTAATATGTTTTCTTTGTATTTAATTTTTGACAGTTTGATTATTATGTGTCTTGACATGTTTATCCTTGGATTTATCCTGTATGGGACTCTCTGTGCTTCCTGGACCTGATTGACTATTTCCTTTCCTATATTAGGGAAGTTTTCAACTATAATCTCTTCAAATATTTTCTCAGTCGCTTTCTTTTTCTCTTCTTCTTCTGGGACCCCTATAATTCGAATGTTGGTGTGTTTAATGTTGTCCCAGAGGTCTCTGAGACTGTTCTCAGTTCTTTTCATTCTTTTTTCTTTCTTCTGCTCTGCAGTAGTTATTTCCACTATTTTATCTTCCAGGTCACTTATCCGTTCTTCTGCCTCAGTTATTCTGCTATTGATCCCATCTAGAGTATTTTTCATTTCATTTATTGTGTTGCTCATCGTTGCTTGCTTCCTCTTTATTTCTTCTAGGTCCTTGTTAACTGTTTCTTGCAATTTGTCTATTCTATTTCCAAGATTTTGAATCATCTTTACTATCATCATTCTGAATTCTTTTTCAGGTAGACTGCCTATTTCCACTTCATTTGTTAGGTCTGGTGTGTTTTTATCTTGCTCCTTTATCTGCTGTGTGTTTTTCTGTCTTCTCATTTTGCTTATCTTACTGTGTTTGGGGTCTCCTTTTTGTAGGCTGCAGGTTCGTAGTTCCCACTGTTTTTGGTGGCTGTCCCCAGTGGCTAACGTTTGTTCAGTGGGTTGAGTAGGTTTCCTGGTTGGGGGGACTAGTGCCTCTGTTCTGGTGGATGAGGCTGGATCTTGTCTTTCTGGTGGGCAGGTCCACGTCTGGTGGTGTGTTTGGGGATGTTGGTAGCCTTATTATGATTTTAGGCAGCCTCTCTGCTAATGGATGGGGCTGTAGACCTGTCTTGCTCTTTGTTGGGGATAGGGTGTCTAGCACTGTTCGTTGCTGGTCCTTGAGTGAATCTGGGTCTTGGTGATGAGATGGAGATCTCTGGGAGATTTTCACCATTTGATATTACAGGGAGCTGGGAGGTCTCTTGTGGACCAGTGTCCTGAGCTTGGTTCTCCCACCTCAGAGACACAGCCCTGGTGCCTGCCTAGAGTGCCAAGAGCCTTTAATCCACAGGGTTCAAAATAAAAGGGAGAAAAAAATAGAAAGGAAAGGAAAAGAAGGAAGGAAGGAAGGAGGGAGGGAGGGAGGGAAGGAAGGAAGGAAGAAAGGAAGGGAGGAAGGAAGGAAGAAATGAAGGAAGGAAGAAAGCAAGAAAGGAAGGAGGAGAGGAAGAAAGGGAGGAAGGAGGGAAGAAAGGAAGGAAGAAAGGAAGAAAGAAAGGGAGAAGACAAAATAAAGTAGGATAAAGTATAGTTATTAAAATAAAAAATAATTATTAAGAAGAAACATTTTTATTAAAAAAAAAAGAAAGAAAAACGGGTCGGTCTAACCCTAGGACAAATGGTGCAAGCAAAGCTATACAGACAAAATCTCACACAGCAGCACACACGCACAAAAAGAAAAAAGGGGAAAATAATAGTATATCTTGCTCCCAAAGTCCACCTCCTCAACTTGGGATATTTTGCTGTCTATTCAGGTTTTCCACAGATGCAGGGCACTTCAAGTTGATTGCGGAGCTTTAATCCGCTGCTTCTGAGGCCGCTGGGAGAGACCTCCCCCTCTCCTCTTTGTTCACACAGCTCCTGGGGTTCAGCTTTGGACTTGGCCCCGCCTCTGCATGTAGGTCGTCCAAGGGCATCTGCCCTTCGCTCCGACAGGACAGGATTAAAGGAGCAGCTGATTCGGGGGCTCTGGCACAGGCCAGGGGGAGGGAGGGGCACGGATGCGGGGAGAGCCCACGGCGGCAGAGGCCAGCATGATGCTGCACCGGCCTGAGGCGCACTGCATTCTCCCGGGGAAGCTGTCCCTGGATCCCGGGACCCTGACAGTGGCGGGCTGCAAGGGTTCCCGGAAGGGGCGGTGTGGAGAGTGACCTGTGCTCACACACATGCCTCTTGGTGGCGGCAGCAGCAACCTTAGCGTCCCACACCCGTCTCTACTGTCCGTGCCGACAGCCGTGGCTCGCGCCCATTTCTGGAGCTCCTTTAAGCGGTGCTCTTAATCCCCTCTCCTGGCGCCCGAGGTAGCAAAGAGGCAAGAAAAAGTCTCCTGTCTCTTCGGCAGCTCTGTGCCCATTTCTTGAGTTCCTTTAAGTGGCGCGCTTAATCCCCTTTCCTCACGTCCCAGGAAGCAAAGAGGGAAGAAAAGGTCTCTTGCCTATTTGGCAGCTCCAGACTTCAACCGGACTCCCTCCCAGCTAGCTGTGGCGCACTAGCCCCCTTCAGGCTGTGTTCACGCCTCCAACCCCAGTCCTGTCTCTGGGATCCGACTGAAGCCCGAGCCTCAGCTCTTGGCCCCCGCCCGCCCCAGTGGGTGAGCAGACAAGCCTCTCTGGCTGGTGAGTGCTGGTCAGCACCGATCCTCTGTGCAGGAATCTCTCCGCTTTGACCTCCACACCCTGTGGCTGTGCTCTCCTCCGCGGCTCCGAAGCTTCCACCCAGCCACCCACAGTCTCCGCCCACGAAGGGGCTTCTAGTGTGTGGGAACCTTTCCTCCTTCACGGCTCCCTCCCACTGGTGCAGGTCCCGTCCTTATTCTTTGTCTCTGTTTTTTCTTTTTTCTTTTGCCCTACCCAGGTACGTGGTGAGTTTCTTGCCTTTTTGGAGGTCTGAGGTCTTCTGCCAGCGTTCGGTGGGTGTTCTATAGGAGAAGTTCCACGTGTAGATGTATTTCTGATGTCTCTGTGAGGAGGAAGGAGATCTCTGTGTCTTACTCTTCCACCATCTTGAAGCTCCTCCTCCAGTTTTTCATTTTTATTTCTTTGTGTTTTTAAAATTTTTTTAAAGTTTTATACCATTTTTAAAGGTTACACTTCATTTACAGTTATTACAAAATACTGACTATATTCCTCATGTTGTACAACACATCCTTGAGCTTATCTTACACCAAATAGTTTGTGCCTCCCGCCCCCACTCCTATATTGCTCCTCCTCCTTCCTCACTGAAAACCACTAGTTTGTGAGTCTGCTTCTTTTTTACTATATTCACCAGTTTCTTGTGTTTTTTAGATTCCATGTATAAATGATATCATACAGTATTTACCCATCATCATCTGATTTATTTCACTTAGCATAATGCTCTCCAAGTCTATCCATGTTGCTGCAAATGACAAAAGTTTGTTCTTTTTTATGGCTGAGTAGTATTCCATTGTATATATATACCATTTCTTCTTTATCCATTCATCTGTTGATGAACACTTAGGTTGTTTCCATGTCTCAGAAATTGAAAAAAATGCTGCAATAAACATTTGGATGCATGCATCTTTTCAGATTAGTATTTTTGTTTTTTTCAGATATATACCCAGTAGTGGAATTGCTGGATCATATCAATTTTTAGTTTTTTGAGAAATCTCCATACTGTTTTCCACAGTGGCCAATTCACATTCCCACTGACAGTGTAGGAGGGTGCCCTTTTCTTCACATCCTCACCAACATTTTTTATTTGTGGTCTTTTTGATGATAGCAATTCTGAGAGGTGTGAGGTGATATCTCATTGTGGTTTGATTTGCTTTTCCCTGATGATTGGCAATGTTGAGAATCTTTTCGTGTGCCTGTTGGCCATCCGTATTTCCTCTTTGGAAAGGTGTCTATTGTTCTTCTGCCTATTTTTTAATTGGGTGGTTTGCTTTCTGATGTTGAGTGATAT
This sequence comes from Kogia breviceps, assembly GCF_026419965.1. Lineage (NCBI taxonomy): Eukaryota > Metazoa > Chordata > Mammalia > Artiodactyla > Physeteridae > Kogia > Kogia breviceps. The sequence continues at coordinate 78,254,143 of NC_081330.1, read as the reverse complement.
GAGATGTTTATGTATTTTGGATATTAATTCCTTATCAGTCATATTATTTGCAAGTATTTTCTCCAATTGAGTAGGCTGTTTCTTTGTTTTGTTGATGGTTTCCTTTGCCATTCAAAAGGGTATAAGTTTAATTAGGTGCTATTTGATTCTTTTTGCTATTATTTCCATTACTCTAGGAGATGTATCCAAAAATCATACCTGCGGTTTATGTCAAAGAGTGTTCTGCCTATGTTTTCCTCTAAGAGTTTTGTATTATCCTTTCTTACTTTTAGGTCTCTAATCCATTTTGAGTTTATTTTTGTATATGGTGTTAGAGAATGTTCTAATTTCATTCTTTTGCATGTAGCTGTCCAGTTGTCCTAGCATGATGACGTACTGAAGAGACTGTCTTCTCCATTGTATATTTTTGCCTCCTTTGTCATAGATTAATTGACCAAAAGTGTGTGGGTGTAGCTCTGGGCTTTCTATCCTGTTCCATTGATCTGTCTTTCTGCTTTTGAGCCAGTACCATATTGTTTTGATTACCATAGCTGGGTAGTATGGTTTGAAGTCAGGGAGCCTGATTCATCCAGCTCTGTTCTTCTTTCTCAAGATTGTTTTGGCTATTCACGATATTTTGTTTCCATACAAATTAAATAAAATATGTTCCAGTCCTGTTGTAAAATGCCATTGGTAATTTAATGGGGGTTGCATTGAATCTGTAGATTGCCTTGGGTAGTATGGTCATTTTAACAATATTTATTCTTTCAATCCAAGAACACTGGATTTCCATTTGTTTGTGTCATCTTCAATTTCATTCATCAGTGTCTTATGGTTTTTGGAGTACAGGTCTTTTGTCTCCTTAGGTAGGTTTATTCCTAGGTATTTTATTCTTTTTGATGCAATGGTAAATGAGATGTTTCCTTAATTTCTATTTCTGATCTTTCATTGTTAGTGTATAGAAATACAACAGATTTCTGTGTGTTAATTTGATATCCTGAAACTTTACCAAATTCATAGATGAGCTCTATTAGTTTTCTGGTGGCGTCTTGAGGATTTTCTATGTATAATACCATGTCATCTGCAAACAGTGACCGTTTTACTTCTTTTCTGATTTGGATTCCTTTTATTTCTTTTTCTTCTCTGATTGTTGTGGCTAGAACTTCCAAAACTATGTTGAATAAGAGTGGTGAGAGTGGACACCCTTGTCTTTTTCCTGATCTTAGAGGAAATGGTTTCAGTTTTTCACCATTGAGAATGATGTTGGCTGTGGGTTTGTCATACATGGCCTTTATTATGTTGAGGTAGTTCCCTCTATGCCCACCTTCTGGAGAGTTTTTATCATAAATGGGTGTTGAATTTTGTCAAAAGCTTTTTCTGTACCGATTGAGATGATCATGTCGTTTTTATTCCTTAATTTGTTAATATGGCTACAGTTTAACTTCCTCCTTTCCAATTTGGATTCTTTTTATTTATCTATTTTTCTTCTCTGATTGCTGTGACTAGGACTTCCAAAACTATGTTAAGTAAAACTGGCGAGAGTGAGCATTCTTGCCTTGTTTCTTGATCTTAGAGGGAATGCTTTAAAATTTTCACTGTTGAGTATGATGTTACCTATGGGTTTGTCACATATGACCTTTGTTATGTTGAGGTAGGTTCCCCCTATTCCTACTTTCTGGAGAGTTTTTATCATAAATGGATGTTGAATATTATCAAAAGCTTTGTCTGTTTCTCTAGAAGGTCAGTCAAAAAGGTTCTTGCTGTGATTTATGTCATAGAGTGTTCTGCCTATGTTTTCCTCTAAGAGTTTGATAGTTTCTGGCCTAACATTTAGGTCTTTAATCCATTTTGAGCTTATTTTTGTGTATGGTGTTAGGGAGTGTTCTAATCTCATACTTTTACATGTACCTGTCCAGTTTTCCCAGCACCACTTATTGAAGAGCCTGTCTTTTCTCCACTGTATATTCTTGTCTCCTTTATCAAAGATAAGGTGACCATATGTGCATGGGTTTATCTCTGGGCTTTTTATCCTGTTCCATTGATCTATATTTCTCTTTTTCTTCCAGTACCATACTGTCTTGATTACTGTAGTTTTGTAGCATAGTCTGAAGTCTGGGAGCCTAATTCCTGCAGATCCATTTTTCTTTCACAAGATTGCTTTGCCTATTCAGGGTCTTGTGTGTTTCCATACAAATTTGAATTTTTTTGTTCTAGATTTGTGAAAGATGCCATTGGTAGTTTGATAGGTATTGCATTGAATCTGTAGATTGCTTTGGGTAGTATAATCATTTTCAAAATGTTGATTCTTCCAGTCCAAGAACATGGTATTTCTCTCCATCTGTTTGTATCATCTTTCATTACTTTCAACAGTGTCTTATAGTTTTCTACATACAGGTATTTTGTCTCTATAGGTAGGTTTATTCCTAGGTATTTTATTCTCTTTCTGCAATGGAAAATGTGAGTATTTCCTTAATTTCTCTTTCATATTTTTCATCATTAGTGTATAGGAATGCAAGAGATTTCTGTGCATAAATTTTGCATCGTGCTACTTTACCAAATTCATTGATTATCTCTAGTAGTTTTCTGGTAGCATCCTTAGGATTCTCTATGTATAGTATCATGTCATCTGCAAACAGTGACAGCTTTACTTCTTTTTTTTCCAATTTAGATTCCTTTCATTTGTTTTTCTTCACTGATTGCTGTGGATAAAACTTCCAAAACTATGTTGAATAATAGTGGTGATAGTGGACAACCTTGTCTTGTTCCTTATCTTAGAGAAAATTGTTTCAGTTTTTCACCATTGAGAAAGATGTTGTCTGTGGGTTTGTCATATATGGCCTTTATTATGTTGAGGTAAGTTCCCTCTATGCCTACTTTCTGGAGGGTTTTATGATAAATGGGTGTTGAATTTTGTCAAAAGCTTTCTCTGCATCTATTGAGAAGGTCATATGGTTTCTACCCTTCAATTTTTTTACTATGGCTTATCACATTGTTTGATTTGCATATATTGAAGGATTTTTGCATTCCTGGGATAAACCCAACTTGATCATGATGTATGATCCTTTTAATGTGTTGCTGGATTCTGTTTGCCAGTATTTTGTTGAGGATTTTTGCATATATGTTCACCAGTGATATTGGCCTGAAGGTTTTTTTTTTTTTTTTTTGTGACATCTTTGTCTGGTTTTGGTATCAGGGTGATTGTGGCCCAATACAATGAGTTGGGAGTGCTCCTCCCTCTGCTATATTTTGGAAGAGTCTGAGAAGGATAGGCGTTAGCTCTTCTCTAAATGTTTGATAGAATTTGCCTGTGAAACCATCTGGTCCTGGGCTTTTGTTTGTTGGAAGATTTTTAATCACAGTCTCAATTTTGCTGCTTGTGATTGGTCTGTTTATATTTTCTATTTCTTCCTGGTTCAGCCTCAGAAGATTGAGCTTTTCTAAGAAGTTGTCCATTTCATCCAGGTTGTCCATTTTATTGGCATTTAACTCCTGGAAGTAATCTCTTATGATCCTTTGTATTTCTGTAGTGTCAGTTGTTATTTCTCATTTTTCATTTCTAATTCTATTGATTTGAGTCTTCTCCCTTTTTTTCTTGATGAGTCTTGCTAATGGTTTATCAATTTTGTTTATCTTCTCAAAGAGCCAGCTTTTGGTTTCATTGATCTTTGCTATTTTTCCTTCATTTCTTTTTCATTTATTTCTGATCTGTTATTTATGATTTCTTTCCTTCTGCTAACTTTGGGTTTTTTGTTGTTGTTGTTGTTCTTCTTTCTCTAATTGCTTTAGGTGTAAAGTTAGATTGTTTATTTGAGATGTTTCTTGTTTCTTGAGGTAAGATTGTATTACTATAAACATCCCTGTTAAAACCATTTTTGCTGCATCCCATAAGTTTTGTGTCATCATGTTTTCCTTGTCATTTTATTCTAGGTAGCTTTAATTTCCCCTTTGATTTCTTCAGTGATCTCTTGGTTATTTGGTAGTGTATTGTTTAGCCTCCATGTGTTTGTATTTTTTACAAATCTTTTCCTGTAATTGATATCTAGTCTCATAGAGTTGTGGTCGGAAAAGATACTTGATACGATTTCAATTTTCTTAAATTTGGCAAGGCTAGATTTGTGACCCAATATATGATCTATACTGGAGAATGTTCCATAAGCACTTGTGAAAAATGTGTATTCTGTTGTTTTTGGATGGAATGTCCTATAAATATCAAGTAAATCCATCTTGTATAATGTATCATTTAAAGCTTGTGTTTCCTTATTTATTTTCATTTTGGATGATCTGTCCATTGGTGACAGTGGAGTGTTAAAGTCCCCTACTATGATTGTGTTACTGTCGATTTCCTCTTTTATGACTGTTAGTATTTGCCTTATGTATTGAGGTGCTCCTATGTTGGGTGCATCAATACTTACAATTGTTATATATTCTTCTTGGATTGATCCCTTCATCATTATGTAGTGCCCTTCTTTGTCTCTTGTAATGGTCTTTATTTTACAGGTTATTTTGTCTGATATGAGAATTGCTTCTCCAGCTTTCTTTTGATTTCCTTTTGCATGGAATATATTTTTCCTTCCCCTGACTTTCAGTCTGTATCTGTCCCTAGATCTGAAGTGGGTCTCTTGTAGACAGCATATATACAGATCTTGTTTTTGCATCCATTCAATCTGACTATGTCTTTGGAGCTTTTAATCCATTTACATTTAAGGTAGTTATCTATATGTATGTTCCTATTACCATTTTCTTAATTGTTTTGGGCTTTTTATTGTAGGTCTTTGCTTCTCTTGTGTTTCCTGCTTAGAGAAGTTCCTTTATCATTTGTTGTAAAGCTGGTTTGGTGGTGCTGAATTCTCTTCACTTTTGCTTGTCTGTAAAGGATTTAATTTCTCCATCAAAACTGAATTAGATCCTTGCTGTGTAGAGTGATATTTGTTGTAGATTTTCCACTTTCATCTCTTTAAATATGTCCTGCCACTCCTTTCTGAGTTGCAGAATTTCTGCTGAGTGATCAGTTGTTAAGCTTATGCAGATTCTCTTCTATTTTATTAGTTGCTTTTCCCATGCTGCTTTTATAATTTGTTCTTTGTAGTTAATTTTAATAGTTTGATTAATATGTGTCTTGGCATGTTTCTCCTTGTATTTATCCTTGTTGGGACTGTTTGCACTTCCTGGACTTTATTGACTATTTCCTTTCCCACATTAGGGAAGTTTACAAATATAATCTCTTCAAATATCTTCTCAGTCAGTTTATTTTTCTTTTCTTCTTCGGGACCCCTATGATTTGAATGTTGGTGTGCTTAATGCTGTCCCAGAGGTCTCTGAGAGTGTCCTCAATTCTTTTCATTCTTTTCTCCTCATTTTTCTCCTTAGTAGTTTTTTTCCACTATTTTATCTTCCAGGTCACTTATCCGTTCTTCTGCCTCTGTTATTCTGCTGTTGATTCCTTCTAGAGAATATTTAATTTCATTTATTATGTTGTTCATCATTGTTTGTTTGCTCTTTAGTTCTTCTATGTCTTTGTTAAATGTGTCCTGTATTTTCTCCATTCTAATTCCAAGATTTAAATCATCTTTACTGTCATTACTCTGAATTCTTTTGCAAGTAGACTGCCTATTTCCTTGTCATTTGTGGGTCTAGTGGGTTTTTACCTTGCTCCTTCATCTGCTGTGTGTTTCTCTGTCTTCTCATTTTGCTTAACTTTCAGTGTTTGTGGTCTCCTTTCCACAGGCTTCAGGTTCATAGTTCCAATTGTTTTTGGTGTCTGCCCCCAGTGGCTATGGTTGGTTCAGGGGGTGTGTAGGCTTCCTGGTGGAAGAGACTGGTGCCTGTATTCTGGTGGATGAGGCTGGATATTTTCTTTCTGATGGGCAGGGCCATGCCCAGTGGTGTGTTTTGGGGTGTCTCTGACCTTTTTATGATTTTAAGCAGCCTTTCTGCTAATGGGTGGTGTTCAGTTCCTGTCTTGACAGTCATTTAGCATAGGGTGTCCAGCACAGTAGCTTGCTGGTGGTTGAGTTAAGCTTGGCCTTAGCATTGAGATAGAGGTCTCTGGGAGAGCTTTCATCATTTGATATTATGTGGAGCCAGGAGGTCTCTGGTGGACCAATGTCCTGAACTCAGCTCTCCCACCTCAGAGGCCCAGGCCTGACACCCAGCTGGAGCACAAAGACCCTGTGAGCCACACGGCTTATAGGAAAATGGATTGAAAAAATAAAGAATTAAAGAATTAAATAAAGTTATAAAAATAAAATATAGAAAATTATTAAATTTAAAAAATTAAAAATTAATAAAAAGATAGCAAGCAAGAAAGAAGAGAGCAAACAAACCAAAAAAAAAAAAAATCCACCAGTGATAACAAATGCTAAAACTATCCAAAATAAAAAAAAACCAAAAAAGCACGGACAGACAGAACCCTAGGACAAATGGTAAAAGCAAAGCTATTCAGACAAAATCACAGAAAGAAGCATACACATACACACTCACAGAAAGAGAAAAAGGAAAAAAAAATCTATATATAAAAAAGGAAGAGAGCAACCAAATCAATAAACAAATCTACCAATGATACTAAACTCTAAATACTAAACTAAAATAAACATAAAACCAGAAACAAATTAGATGCAGAAAACAAACCCCAAGTCTACAGTTGCTCCCAAATCCACTGCCTTAATTTTGGGATGATTTGTTGTGTATTCAGATATTCCAGTGATTCAGAGTACATCCAGTTGATTGTGGAGATTTAATCCATTGCTCCTGAGGCTGCTGGGACAAATTTCCCTTTCTGTTCTTTTTTTGCACAGTTCCTAGGGTTCAGCCTTGGATTTAGCCCCACCTCTGCAAGTAGGTCACCTCAGGGCGTCTGTTCTTCAGTCAGACAGGGCGGGGTTAAAGTTGCAGCTGATTAGGGGTCTGTGGCTCACTCAGGATGGGGGTGGGGGATGGTGGGCTATGGAATGTGAGGTAAGCCTGCAGTGGCAGAGGCCGGGGTACGTTGCAACAGCTTGAGGTGTGCTATGTATTCTCCCGGGGAAGTTGTCCCTGGATCACAGGACCCTGGCAGTTGCGGGCTACACAGGCTTATGGGAGGGGAGGTGTGTATAGTGACCTGTGCTTGAACACAGCCTTGTTGGTGGCTGCAGCAGCAGCCTTAGTATTTCATGCCTGTCTCTGGTGTCTGCACTGATAGCCATGGCTTGCATTCTTCTCTGGAGCTCCTTTAGGTGGTTCTCTGAATCCCATATCTTCATGCACCCTGAAACAATGGTCTCTTTTCTCTTAGGCAGTTCCAGACTTTTTTCCGGGACTCTCTCCCGGCTAGCTGTGACTCACTAACCCCCTTCAGGCTGTCTTCATGCAGCCAACCCCAGTCCTTTCCCTGGGATCTGATTTCTGAAACCCGAGCCTCAACTCCCAGCCCCTGTCCACCCCACCGGCTGAGCAGACAAGCCTCTCAGGCTGGTGAGTGCTGGTCAGCACCAATACTCTGTGCGGGAATCTCTCTGCTTTGCCCTCTGTACCCCTATTGATGTGCTCTCCTCCGTGGCTCTGAAGCTTCCCCCCTGACCCCCGTCTCCACCAGTGAAGGGGCTTCCTAGTGTGTGGAAACTTTTCTTCCTTCACAGGTCCCTCCCAGAGGTGCATGTCACATCCCTATTCTTTTGTCTCTATTTTTTTCTTTTTTCTTTCACCCTACCCAGTTACGTGGGCATATTTCTTGACTTTTGGGAAGCCTGAGGTCTTCTGCCAGCATTCAGTGGATGTTCTTTAGGGGTTGTTTCACATGTAGATGTACTTCTGATGTATTTGTGGGGAGGAAGGTGATCTTCACGTCTTACTCCTCCACCATCTTGAAGGTCTCCTATGGATATTTCTAAAAATACAAATGCACTGAGGCAGGCCCCATTCCCTGATGCTTCCAATATCTATAGCTGAGGAAGCAGTATATCAGTTGGCTTTCTTGGGAGTTAACACAGCGTGTTTAACCCAAGACCTAATTGGAGGAGGAGAATCCAGACAGAGGCTACAAAGTCCAAAAGTTTTGTGACTTTTTTCTGCTTCCTTCCCTCTGGGCTATCCTCTGGAAATAGGAAGCAATGTTGGAATTGCATATTTGTCAGTCACAGCATCCCAAAGCACTGTGACACCAACCAATCTCCCAGCGACCCTTCCTTTATAGTTGTGCTGGGGACCCCAGGCTTCCAGATGTGTTGGTTGGCAATCTCCTTTGTGTCTGCAGGGCCGTCAGGAGGGGCTGGACGGCACAGAAGCAGCCTGCCTTTCAGTGCCATGCAGCAGAGGCCAGCTCACCCACAGAGTGTGAATTCCTGCCTCTTCCTTCACACCAAGTCCTGTTTGCTTAGTGCCTTCCTCTCCTTCCCTGTTGTGCCCCTTGTAGCACAGTTCATGCTATAAATGGACTGAGGAGAGACAGGAAAGTGGCTGTACTATCCCAACCTGCCTCAGCATCCTCTGGTTAAGAAGCAAAGAGCTTGCAGGAAGTAACTCTGGTTAGAAAGAGAAAATTATACATTGACCTCTGTACTTTTTCTGCCTGAGTTGTCACACCAGTTAGTCATAATCATTTATGGAGCAAGTGAAAGAAGAGAAATATATGGAAGACTTGATTTCTTCTTTCAAACAGTTCACATCCATGGATAAAAGGGCTGAGGAGAGTACCAGATATGCTAATTGATTATAATAAAGTATAATCAATGTTATTAAAGACAGATTAATTAAATTTAGGGGGAAGCAGCAAATTTACTTTGGGAAAGGTTGGGAAGATTTCACATTTAGAATGAAATTTACAATGGGTTTTGAAACTGAGTTTTGTGTACTGAGGCAGCATAATGTGCAAAGAAATGAAAGGGCATAGCTAATGGAAAGTAATTTTTAATTGCCAGGAATTAGGGTATGTGTCAGGGGGAGAATGGAAGATGGTAGAAGGAGTGACTATGAATAGGATATTTGAGATCCAATTTTGATGCTGCACTAAGAAGTTGGCTTTATCCTGTTGATGATTGGGAATCATGAAACCTACCTAATCAATAAAATCAATAAACCTACCTAAGGGGACAAGAGACTTGTATGCAGAAAACTATAAGACACTGATGAAAGAAATTAAAGATGATACAAATAGGTGGAGAAATATACTATGTTCTTGGATTGGAAGAATCAACATTGTGAAAATGACTCTATTACCCAAAGCAATCTACAGATTCAATGCAATCCCTATCAAATTACCACTTGCATTTTTTACAGAACTAGAACAAAGAATTTCACAATTTGTATGGAAACACAAAAGACCCCGAATAGCCAAAGCAATCTTGAGAACGAAACATGGAGTTGGAGGAATCAGGCTCCCTGACTTCAGACTATACTACAAGGCTACAGTAATCAAGACAGTATGGTACTGGCACAAAAACAGAAATATAGATCAATGGAACAGGATAGAAAGCCCACAGATAAACCCACACAATATGGTCACCTTATCTTTGATAAAGGAGGGAAGGATATACAGTGGATAAAAGACAGGCTCTTCAATAAGTGGTGCTGGGAAAACTGGACAGCTACCTGTAAAAGTATGAAATTAGAACACTCCCCTAAGACCACACACAAAAATAAACTCAAATTGGGTTAAAGACCTAAATGTAAGGCCAGACACTATCAAACTCTTAGAGGAAAACATAGGCAAAACACTCTATGACATCAATCACAGCAAGATCCTTTTTGACCCATCTCCTAGAGAAATGGAAATAAAAACAAAAACAAACAAATGGGATCTAATGAAACTTAAAAGCTTTTGCACAGCAAAGGATACCATAAACAAGACCAAAAGACAACCCTCAGAATGGGAGAAAATATTTGCAAATGAAGCAACTGACAAAGGATTAATATCCAAAATTTATAAGCAACACAGGCAGTTCAATAACAAAAAAACAAACAACCCAACCCAAAAATGAGCAGAAGACCTAAATAGACATTTCTCCAAAGAAGATATACAGATAGCCAACAAACACATGAAAGAATGCTCAACGTCATTAATCATTAGAGTAATGCAAATCAAAACTACAATGAGATATCATCTCACACCGGGCAGATTGGTCATCATCAAAAACTCTAGAAACAATAAATGCTGGAGAGGGTGTGGAGAAAAGGGAACACTCTTGCACTGTTGGTGGGAATGTAAAATGATACAGCCACTATGGAGAACAGTATGGAGGTTCCTTAAAAACTACAAGTAGAACTACCATATGACCCAGCAATCCCACTTTTGGGCATATACCCTGAGAAAACCATAATTCAAAAAGAGTCATGTACCAAAACGTTTATTGCAGCTCTATTTACGATAGCCAGGACATGGAAGCAACCTAAGTGTCCATCAACAGATGAATGGATAAAGAAGATATGGCACATATATACAATGGAATATTCCTCAGCCATAAAAAGAAATGAAACTGTGTTATTTGTAATGAGGTGGATAGACCTGGAGTCTGTCATACAGAGTGAAGTAAGTCAGAAGGAGAAAAACAAATACCATATGCTAACACATATATATGGAATCTAAGAAAAAAAATGTCATGAAGAGATTAGTGGTAGGATGGGAATAAAACACAGACCTACTAGAGCATGGACGTGAAGATATGGGGAGGGGGAAGGGTAAGCTGTGACGATGTGAGAGAGTGGCATGGACATATATGCACTATTAAATGTAAATTAGATAGCTAGTGGGAAGCTGCCGCATAGCACAGGGAGTTCACCTCTGTGCTTTGTGACCACCTAGAGGGGTGGGATAGGGAGGGTGGGAGGAAGGGTGATGCAAGAGGGAAGAGATATGGGAACATATGTATATGTATAACTGATTCACTTTGTTGTAAAGGAGAAACTAACACACTATTATAAAACAATTATACTCAAAGATGTTAAAAGAAATTCCTATCAGAAAAGTGACATAAACAACTAATTGTCAGACAGAAGTGTAGAGGATGAAAGGAAAGTTGCATTTGAAGTCTTGAAAGAAAATATTGTTTAAAAAAATTAAAGGAAACCAACAATGAAATAAATAAATTACAAAGACATAAAAGTGGACAAATGAAAATAGTAGATAATGTATGTCTTAAGAACCAAATTCTAGCCATAGGATGCCTTGTTTGATTCAATTTCTGGCTATGGAGACCGGGGGCAGGTGGTGGAAGTGGCTCAGATAGCTTTTGGTTCAAAGGCAACCAAAGCATATTGACAAACTACTATATGTCTGGGAACATGCTAAGCAATTTTACATATATTAGATGATTTTCCTCTGGTTTGGGGATATCAGATTTGATTGTTCCTCTATGCCAGGTTACCACTCATCCCCCTCTGTACCCCCTGTCCCAACATGGATGTAGGGACAAAAGCAGGAGAACAAAAATCAGGAGGCCATGATCTAGTCTCAGTTATTACTTTGCTCTACTGTGTGACCTTGGGCAATTCCTTTCTCCTTTGTGGGCTCCATTTTCCCCATTAGTGTAAAGAGTTTGAATTATCTCTAAGGATCCTTCCTACTCTGTCATACAATTTTCTAAGTAAGTAATTCAGATACAGTGAGCACTACATAAATTCTGAGCAGAGAAAATGCTATGGGCTGGGCTGATCAAGAAGGGGTTCTTGGAAGAGGTGAAATATGAACAGAAGCTGGTAGAACTGGGTATGTCTTTCATAATTTTGTTTTCTTTTCCCTATTGTACTGAGAATAGCTGAGAGGCAGAGATATGTACTTAAAAGTATACCATAACAGAAAAATATGAGTTTGGGAGTTGGCTGAGTTTAGAGAGGAATCCTGGATCTGCTATATTATGTGACCCCAATTGATACTTCCAGCCCTAACAAATATCTTGATTTCAGCTTTATGAGATCTTGAAACAGAGGACCTTGTTAAGCTATGCACAGACTACTGACCCACAGAAACTATGAGATAATAAATCTGCTAGATTTATAGTAATATTATTACAGAGCAATAGATGACTAATACTATGGAACAAAATGAAATTATTTCAAAAACATGCTTAGTGAAAGAAGCCAGATCCAAAAGTGTACACATTGTGTGATCACATGTATGTAAAGCTCAAGGTCCTTTCTAAATTGAAAATTGCTTGATTCTAGAAATACCATGTCTCTCATATAAGGAAGATCCTTACAAATCTAGCTCACATTATCTCCACTTCCAGACACCATAGAGAGTTTTCATCACATTGGCTGGAATAACTTAACCTCTAGTATTTGTGTCAAACTGTGATGAGAATTTGGTTCAGATTTAGTTTAAAAATGTATCTTCATTTTCAGAGCGTTGTATAGAACCTGGTAGTCCCAATCTTGCTTTTCCAAACAGTTTGATTTCTACTCCAACCCAGTATCTGAACATCCAGGCCGGTAGGCCCTGTTGACCAGCTGCTCTCCCTTTGCACAGCTCAGCCTCAATGCCCTCTGCTCTAAGAACTTGTGAAAAATGGCCTTTCAACTTCCACAAAGAAAAACACTGTCTGGAAGTTATAATTTTCTTTTCTTTTCCTTTCCTTTCCTTTCCTTTCCTTTCCTTTCCTTTCCTTTCCTTTCCTTTCCTTTCCTTTCCTTTCCTTTCCTTTCCTTTCCTTTCCTTTCCTTTCCTTTCCTTTCCTATTCTTTTCCCTTCCCCCTTGGCAGTAGCAAGGAAGAAGAGCCAAGCAGAGAAAGTGGGTAGTTACAAATTGCTTAGAGGTCTCAGAGCAGCTCATTGGTCATTATGCTTGTTGCTAAGGCAAATGTTCCAGGCTATGAGGTAACTTTTGCAAAAGTATACATGTCTGAGATTAAGACTAAATGACGAATGATGTCAATTGGGAGCCTGTTTATTCTCTAAAGTGAAGGGTAATCACTTGTTAGCTGATGTAAGACAGGATGCCTTGATGACAGGGAATCTATTCAATTCTACTCAATAAATATCTTGTAGGTTCTGCCCCAGATCTGGCTCCAGATCTCTAGCCAGTCACTTATCCTCTTTGGGTCTAATTCTCCCCATGCATATAATGGGATTTAGATCTTTCTTAGTGTTCTTTCTGAAACCAATATGCTGGAGATATGTCAGACTTTTACTGTTGGGGGGGAGATCACAGCTATGATGAGGATGGTTGAAGGTTTTGAAGTATGAGATGTAGAGGAGTTAAAAGTGCACTGAACTTTGATTTCACAGTCTTAACTTTTATACTAACAAGTTGGATGACTCTGAGAAAACCACCTCATTTCTTAGAGTTTCCTTTTCCTCATTTATAGAACAAGGGCTAGATGATCCTTAAGTCCCCTCCAACTTTGGAACACTACAAATGCATAAATTTCCAATAACAAAGACTCTATTTCATGTGCTATGGAGATATAATTGGATAAGACAATTTTTGCTGTGAAACAACTTCACATCTAGTAGGAAAAATGGATGTTTACTGTAATTGTCCTCCTTATATCATCTGGAATCCTTGGCCCAATTCACAAATTCTCAGCCCTCTCCAATTCAAAAATTCATTCAAATGACATTTTTTACTGGATTGAGTGATTCACTAAACACATGTTAACATGCTAAGTATTTGAAGAAAATTTATCCTAAGACATATCCTAACTCTTATCTGGCATTCCAATCTGCCTCTAGCCTAGTTTTATCAGTCCTTTTGTATACCTCTATTATCACATAACACATATACAACTAAGATTTTGTGATATATCTATCATTCTCCAGGTGGACACTTAGCTTCTGGAGGGCTGTGACTAAGCCTTGGTAATTTCTGAGCTATTTTCATGGCACTTGGCACATAATAAATGCCCAATAAATATATGCTAAACAAAAGAATAAATGAATAAGTGAAGGAATGAAACAAATCTAATATAAGTGAGAGGCATATATAAATCACAGTAGAGATTCTAGCTTCTGGTAACTTGTGACTAGTGGAATTAAAGGAGGTTCCATGGTAAAAAATGTTATATAACAACGTTATTAAAGATTATTAGAGTCTTATCTTGGGGAGTACTCCAATGGAGGGAGCCAAGTAAAGCCAACAGAATTAGGCAGGGAGGGGTTATGTTCAGAGACTGGGGAGCAGTTCAGCTTGGCCATCCCATGCAGGTTGATGAAAAGGTAAGGAGTGAGACAAGCAAAAGATCTTTGGGAACAGATTATAGTAAATTTTGAGTACCAGGCTAAGGGTTTTTAGCTTTCTTCTGTAGACAATGAAGAGTTATTGGTGGCTTCTGAGCACGTAAGTACTGTAATCCAAAGTGTGCTTGATGGAAACGATTATGGGAATGGGGCTGAGGAGGCACTGAAAGTTTGGGCAGTGACATGAGACAGCATCAGAGACAGGAAGACAGACCCTAGATCCTGCTGTGAGGTGACATAAGAGTGGCATTCTAGCATGCTTGTGAGAACTCAAACCATCATAATTAGTGATAGATGCCAAGAATTTCATGAAGGATGGCCTTATTTTCAACAAATAAATAATGACTCATTCTTTGCAGCTGTGAACACTAGGCAGCTGTGGCCCATATACGTAGTGTCAATCACCTGGGATGTGACATACCAGTTTAACAGGGTACTCTTAAGTTCTGACTGAGGCTCCCTCCAGCAGTACTAATTCCTGTGGGACTTGGTCCATTCTAGCTGTGGTCTGTTCCCTGTACTACTAGGGAAATTTTTCTTGTTATAATATTGCCCTCTAGTGGTCTTTATTCTTCCTACAAGCAGAGGCACTCAACCCCATCTTTAAACTGTTCCCATTTTCTCTCAAGTTGCAGTTTTCTTTTATGTCATTCTCTTCTTTCTCTCTCACCTCTACTTCCTTTCTCTCCTTCTCTTGTTCCATGGTAGAATGAAGTAAGTGAAGCAGACAGGACTAGACTGTATTCACCCAATATTATAGATAAGGAAATTGAGGCTTAGAAAGATGAAGTAATTTGCTCTATATCACTCAGTCAAAAAGAGGCTGGAATGGAATTCAAACCTTATCACTTGATTTGGAATTCTGGGTTCCTTCCAGTTGTCTTTCCTCATTCTCTCCTCTCCCCTTCCATACTCTCTCTTTTCCCTTTCTTTCTTTCCGCAAATGCCAAGTGACTAGTCTGTACCAGGGACAGTGTTAAGACCTGGAGATGAATAGCTCCTATCTTAGAGGGAACTCCCAGTATCTCTCTCAGTACAGGCAGACATATAATAATTATATCCCAATGTGATTAGAGCATTGATAGCATCATATTGAATGTGCTGGGTCACCAAGGACATAGGGTAATTTGCCTGTCAGAGAAAGGGAGGAAAGGGAGATGATTTCAGGACAAGGGACCAGCGAGCATTAAGGCTTGAGGAAAAGATATGGCATTTTCAGAGAAAAGGTAAAGGGGTGGAGGAAGGAGAGGGGTCTGGAGTCAGATTGTAGCAGCCTTTGTGTGCCAGACTGAGTACTTTGGACTTTAACGTCTCTATTTACACAATTTCTGAAGCTTATAGGCAAATATGTTTTCTAAGCTATTGCCCCCCACCCCCACCCCCACATACACACTAACTAAGCTGTTTAGTTCATTTGTCAGGCAGATCAAAAAAATAACAAGCAAATAGTTATTATTATTTTTAACATCTTTATTGGAGTATAATTTCTTTACAATGATGTGTTAGTTTCTGCTTTATAGCAAAGTGAATCAGCTATACATATACATATGTTCCCATATTTCTTTCCTCTTGCATCTCCCTCCCTCCCACCTTCCCTATCCCACCCCTTTAGGTGGTCACAAACCACCAAGCTATATCCCTGTGTTCTGCGGCTACTTCCCACTAGCTATCTATTAGACATTTAGTAGTGTTTATATGTCCATGCCACTCTCTCACTTTGTCACAGCTTACTCTTCCCCCTCCCCATATCCTCAAGTCCATTCTCTAGTAGGTCTGTGTCTTTATTCCCATCTTGCCCATAGGTTCTTCATGACCATTTTCTTTCTTAGATTCTGTATATTGTTTTAGCATACGGTATTTATTTTTCTCTTTCTGACTTACTTCACTCTGTATGACAGACTCTAGGTCCATCCACCTCACTACAGATAACTCAATTTTGTTTCTTTCTATGGCAGAGTAATATTCCATTTTATATATTATATGTGTCACATCTTCTTTATCCATTCATCTGTTGATGGACACTTCGGTTGCTTCCATATCCTGGCTATTGTAAATAGAGCCATAATGAACACTTTGGTGCATGACTCTTTTTTTTTTTAACATCTTTATTTGAGTATAACTGTTTTACAATAGTGTGTTAGTTTCTGCTTTACAACAAAGTGAATCAGTTATACATATACATATGTTCCCATAACTCTTCCCTCTTGTGTCACCCTCCCTCCCACCCTCCCTATCCCACCTCTCTAGGTGGTCACAAAGCACAGAGGTGCACTCCCTGTGCTATGCTGCAGCTTCCCACTAGCTATCTAATTTACATTTGGTAGTATGTATATGTCCCTGCCACTCTCTCACATCGTCACAGCTTACACTTCCCCCTCCCCATATCCTCAAGTCCATGCTCTAGTAGGTCGGTGTTTTATTCCCATCCTACCACTAATCTCTTCATGACATTTTTTTTTTTTAGATTCCATATATATGTGTTAGCATACGGTATTTGTTTTTATCCTTCTGACTTACTTCACTCTGTATGACAGATTCCAGGTCTATCCACCTCATTACAAGTAACTCAGTTTCATTTCTTTTTATGGCTGAGTAATATTCCATTGTATATATGTGCCACATTTTCCTTATCCATTCATCTGTTGATGGACACTTAGGTTGCTTCCATGTCCTGGCTATTGTAAATAGAGCTGCAATAAACATTTTGGTACATGACTCTTTTTGAATTATGGTTTTCTCAGGGTATATGCCCAGTAGTGGGATTGCTGGGTCATATGGTAGTTCTATTTGTAGTTTTTTAAGGAACCTCCATACTGTTCTCCATAGTGGCTGTATCATTTTACATTCCCACCAACAGTGCAAGAGTGTTCCCTTTTCTCCACACCCTCTCAAGCATTTATTGTTTCTAGAGTTTTTGATGATGGCCAGTCTGGCCGGTGTGAGATGATATCTCATTGTAGTTTTGATTTGCATTTCTCTAATGATTAATGATGTTGAGCATTCTTTCATGTGTTTGTTGGCTATCTGTATATCTTCTTTGGAGAAATGTCTATTTAGTTCTTCTGCCCATTTTTGGATTGGGTTGTTTGTTTTTTTTTGTTATTGAGCTGCATGAGTTGCTTAAAAATTTTGGATATTAATACTTTGGTTGCATGACTCTTTTTGAATTATGTTTTTTTCAGGGTATATGCCCAGTAGTGGGATTGCTGAGTCTTATAGCAGTTCTATTTTTAGTTTTGTAAGGAACATCCATACTGTTCTCCATAGTGGCTGTATCAATTTACATTCCTACCAACAGTGCAAGAGGGTTCCCTCTTCTCCACACCCTCTCCAGCATTTATTGTTTGTAGATTTTTTGATGATGGCCATTCAGACTGGTGCGAGATGATATCTCATTGTAGTTTTGATTTGCATTTCTCTAATCATTAATGATGTTGAACATTCTTTCATGTGTTTGTTGGCAATCTGTATATTTTCTTTGGAGAAATGACTGTTTAGGTCTTCTACCCATTTTTGGATTGGGTTGTTTTTTGTTTTTGTTTTGTTTTGTTTGTGTGTTTGTTTGTTGTGGTACGTGGGCCTCTCACTGTTGTGGCCTCTCCCGTTGCAGAGCACAGGCTCCGGATGCGCAGGCTCAGTGGCCATGGCTCACGGGCCCAGCCACTCTGCAGCATGTGGGATCTTTCCAGACCGGGGCATGAACCCTTGTCCCCTACATCGGCAGGCGGATTCTCAACCACTGCGCCACCAGGGAAGCCCGGGTTGTTTGTTTATTTCATATTGAGCTGCATGAGCTGCTTGTAAATTTTGGAGATTAATTCTTTGTCAGTTGCTTCATTTGCAACTATTTTCTCCCATTCTGAGGGTTGTCTTTTCATCTTGTTTATGGTTTCCTTTGCTGTGCAAAAGCTTTTAAGTTTCATTAGATCCCATTTGTTTATTTTTGTTTTTTTTTTCCATTTCTCTAGGAGGTGAGTCAAAAAGGATCTTGCTGTGATTGATGTCATAGAGTGTTCTGCCTATGTTTTCCTCTAAGAGTTTGATAGTGTCTGGCCTTACATTTAGGTCTTTAACCCATTTTGAGTTTATTTTTGTGTGTGGTCTTAGGGAGTGTTCTAATTTCATACTTTTACAGGTAGCTGTCCAGTTTTCCCAGCACCACTTATTGAAGAGGCTGTCTTCTCCACTGTATATCCTTCCCTCCTTTATCAAACATCAGTTGGCCATATGTGTGTGGGTTTATCTCTGGGCTTTCTATCTTGTTCCATTGATCTATATTTCTGTTTTTGTGCCAGTACTGTCTGGATTACTGTAGCATTGTAGTATAGTCTGAAGTCAGGGAGCCTGATTCCTCCAGCTCCATTTTTTGTTCTCAAGATTGCTTTTGCTATTCGGGGTCTTTTTTGTTTCCATACAAATTGTGAAATTTCTTGTTCTAGTTCTGTGAAAAATGTCAGTGGTAGTTTGATAGGGATTCAAGCAAATTATTTTTAAGCTTATCCAGAGACGCAGTGTAAACCCAGGGCCAAAAGGGGACCGAACGCTGATTTCCTACCTTCCAGGTGTCCTGATGTTGGTCAAAATTGAGGAGAAGAGGCAGATGTGGAGAAAGAAATTCAAAAATATTGAGAGAGATTCCAGACATCTAGACCAATCTCAGGTAAATAATTATTAGCCTGGGGCTTACCATGAGCAAAATCCTATCACAACCACTGGGGTCTTCAACAATCCTAGCAGGGATGTTAATAGGCAAATTCAGCTCTTTGTTTTCCAGAAGAATCAAAGGTTCAGAGACTGACTTACTCCATGCTCAGGGAAGGAGGCAGAACACATTCCAAGTTCAGTACTGTTGATACCCATCTAGTTCCTGTCAAGAAATATAATCAAAGGAACAGTAAAACCTCAAGCTTTTTGAAGACTCATTAACAACACTTTAATTTAAAATATCTCACAGTTAATTTCCATGTCCTGCACATTTTCTTCAGACTTATGGTCTTAGGACCCAGAGAAGTCACATTGAGCCATGGCTGTGACCAGTATGACACATTTACATTCTGAGCCAAAATATCAACAATGGTCATTCTTACTCAGGGTCAGTTGAGCAGCATTTAGGCCTAGGACTCCAGGAACTGGAAATGTACCAAGAAATTGACTTATTTTCCCCCACGAGATAAAACAGTCCTTGAAATTTGTTCAGTGATCTTTAGGCATTCTTCTGCCTTTAGATGCTTCTCTTTCATAACTGACTTTCTCTCTGTTTGCACCTCCTGACCTCAGGGCATGGACCTCAGGGATCTGCTACTGTTCTTCTCTAAATGCTCTTTCATTTTGTGTCTTATATCTCCATCACTCTATGTGTATGTATCCATCTCTAAGAGAGATCTCATCTCCTCTATGCTGAGACTCCCACATGTCCTCCTGTGGTACCAAGCCATAAACATTTATAATTTCCTGATAAATCCTTACAAAACACTATGAAGTATGTGGGTAGCATCATTAACCTTTTTTAACAGATGAGGAAACTGATGCCCAGGAAGATTAGGTTATTTTCCCAAAGTCAGACTGTTTAGAAATGCAAGATTTGAATCCAAGTAGTAGATTCTAGAGCCTGTATACTAAAGCACTCTCCATGTTATCTTGCTTTTAATTTCAACATTCAGGGCCTCTCACCTCTTGCTTTCACCCCCTGTCCCAGTCAGTTATCCTAATATATTAGGTTCATTTCAACCTTTATATATTTGTTTAAGCTGCTTCCCCTACTCCCAACACCATCCAGTTTTTATGTCTCTGTATTTATACAGATATTTGGAGGATTAATTCAAAGTCCTATGTTTTCCACAGAGCCTTCGCTAAACACTCCAGTATACATAACAACTTGATTGCAGTTAGCATGGAATCTTAGACTGTCTTTTCACTGATCTTTTAGTATTCAAGGATAGATATCTTTTCAATTCTATCTTAGCTTTTTCAAGAACAGGCACTTTTCTCATGGCAGATAGCTTTAGCACAACACTTAGGTATATACTTCTAGTGAACCAATTTTCCAAATCTAAGTAAATACTGGTGTGACAGCAAGTCAAATTTCTTGAATCTGTAATGAATGGTCCTAGTCCACAGGGTAGACTTTAGCTTGTGCAATAAATAATTTAACCAATGGTTAATTAAATAATCGTCTTAGTTAATCAACTCATGTTTATCAGAATGTTAGCAGATTTGTTACAGCAGGCAGATAGCTAGATATGAGCAGAGAAAGGGGGGTCAGGGGCCAGGTGGCGGGAAAGCATGCATCTTGTAAACAGCGGGGGTCCATGGGCAGACAAAGAAAAGTAGGAACCTCCAGACTGACAGGAAACCACACGTTTTGGGGGAGAAGTGTCCTGGAGGTGGACGGGCTGGACAGGTGGGTGAGGCTTGTCTAAGAGGCTTGTTCAGGCTTCCTGGTGGGAGGGACTGGTGCCTGCCCCCTACTGGATGGAGCTGGGTCTTGTCCCTCTGGTGGGCAGGGCCATGTCAAGGGGTGTGTTTAGAGGCAGCTGTGGGCTCAGGAAGACTTTAAGCATCCTGTCCACTGGTGGGTAAGGCTGCATTCCTGCCCTGTTGGTTGTTTGGCCAGAGAAGTCCCAGCAGTGGAGCCTATGGGCTATGGGGTGAGGCCAGGTCTTGGTGTCAAAATGGCAGCCTCCAGGATGGCTCATGCCAGTGAGTACTCCCCAGTACCTCTGCCTCCAGTGTCCTTGTCCCTTCAGTGAACCACAGCTGCCCCCCACTAGGAGACTCTCCAAGTCCACCAGGTAGGTCTGGTCCAGGCTCCTATGAAGTCACTGTTTTTTCTCCTGGGTCTTGAGACCTTGTGTGTGCCCTCCAAGAGTGGAGTTTCTGCTTCCCTCAGTCCTGTGGAGTTCCTGTGATCAAGGCCAAATGCTCTGGAGGCTCCTTCCCCTGATGCCAGACCCCCAGGCTTGGGAGCCTGATGTGGGGCTTAGAACTCTCACTCTTGTGGGAGAACCTCTGCAATATAATTATTTTTCACTTTGTGGGTCACCCACCCAGGGGGTATGGGATTTGATTGTATCAGAGAAGCACTCCTCCTACCATCTCGTTGTGGCTTTTTTTCTCTTTAAGAATAGAATATCTTTTTTGGTAGGTTACAGTCTTCTTGTCAATGGTTGTTCAGCAGGTAGTTATGATTTTGGTGTTTTTGTGAGAGGAGGTGATCTCAGGTCCTTCTATTCCACCATCTTTTTCTCAGACCTGGTGCCCCAGCCCAGGCTCCCTCACCCAGGGCAGCACTCGCCCATTTGCTGTGGGTCTCTATGAGGAACACTCAAGACAGAGTGGAGGGCCTGCTCCCGGTGCCAAGGTCACAGTCTTGGAGAGGTGCCCATCCTTGGGTCCAAGCCAAAGCAGACACAGCAGATCCTTTATATATTTAACAACCAAATGTTTTTCCTTTTCTGTGAAATGCCTGTTCAAATCCTTTTGCTGATATTTCCATTTTGGTTTATCTTATTTTTTTGGAATCACATTAGAGGTTTATATATAAAATGTCACTACATAAATGTATACAATGTTAGATTGTGTTAGCATATTGAATGTTAAGAGGCAAGTGGATTTTTCTGGTTTTTTAGGGGGTTAGGTTTTTTTAAAAAATTTGATGTGATCTCAATTTATTTTTTACACCTTTATTGGAGTATAATTGCTTTAAAATGGTGTATTAGTTTCTGCTTTACAACAAAGTGAATCAGTTATACATATACATATGTTCCCATATATCTTCCCTCTTGTGTCTCCCTCCCTCTCACCCACCCTATCCCACCCATCTAAGTGGTCACAAACCACCTAGCTGAACTCCCTGTGCCATGCGGCAGCTTCCCACTAGCTATCCACCCTACGTTTGGTAGTGTATATATGTCCATGCCACTCTCTCACTTCGTCACAGCTTACTCTTCCCCCTCCCCATATACTCAACTCCATGCTCTATTAGACCTGTGTTTTATTCCCGTCCTACCCCTAGGCTCTTCATGACATTTTCTTTTCTTAGATTTCATATATATGTGTTAGCATACAGTATTTGTTTTTCTCCTTCTGACTTAATTCACTCTGTATAACAGAGTCCAGGTCCACCCACCTCACTACAAAAAAATCAATTTTGTTACTTTTTGTGGCTGAGTAATATTCCATTGTATATATGTGCCACATCCTCTTTATCCATTCATCTGTTGATGGACACTTAGGTTGCTTCCATGTCCTGGCTATTGTAAATAGAGCTGCAATGAACATTTTGGTACATGACTCTTTTTGAATTATGGTTTTCTCAGGGTATATGCCCAGTAGTGGGATTGCTGGGTCGTATGGTAGTTCTATTTGTAGATTTTTAAGGAACCTCCATACTGTTCTCCATGGTGGCTGCATCAATTTACATTCCCACCAACAGTGCAAAAGGGTTCCCTTTTCTCCACACCCTCTCCAGGACTTATTGTTTCTACATTTTTTGATGATGGCCATTCTGACTGGTGTGAGATGATATCTCATTGTAGCTTTGGTTTGCATTTCTCTAATCATTAATGATATTGAACATTCTTTCATGTGTTTGTTGGCAATTTGTATATCTTCTTTGGAGAAATGTCTATTTAGGTCTTCTGCCCATTTTTGGATTGGGTTGTTTGTTTTTTTCATATTGAGCTGCATGAGCTGCTTGTAAATTTTGGAGATTAATCCTCTGTCAGTTGCTTCATTTGCAAATATTTTCTCCCATTCTGAGGGTTGCCTTTTCATCTTGTTTATGGTTTCCTTTGCTGTGCAAAAGCTTTTAAGTTTCATTAGGTCCAATTTGTTTATTTATGTTTTTATTTCCATTTCTCTGGGAGATGGGTCAAAAAGGATCTTGCTGTGATTGACGTCATAGAGTGTTCTGCCTATGTTTTCCTCTAAGAGTTTGATAGTGTCTGGCCTTACATTTAGGTCTTTAACTCATTTTGTGTTTATTTTTGTCTATGGTGTTAGGGAGTGTTTTAATTTCATACTTTTACATGTACCTGTCCAGTTTTCCCAGCACCATTTATTGAAGAGGCTGTATTTTCTCCACTGTATATTCTTGCCTCCTTTATCAAATATAAGGTGACTGTATGTGTGTGAGTTTATCTCTGGGCTTTCTATCCTGTTCCATTGATCTATATTTCTGTTTTTGTGCCAGTACCATACTCTCTTGATTGCTGTAGCATTGTAGTATAGTCTGAAGTCAGGGAGCCTGATTCCTCCAGCTCCATTTTTCGTTCTCAAGATTGCTTTGGCTATTCGGGATCTTTTGTGTTTCCATACAAATTGTGAAATTTTTTGCTCTACTTCTGTAAAAAATGCCAGTGGTAGTTTGATAGGGATTGCATTGAATCCATAGATTGCTTTGAGTAATACAGTCATTTTCACAATGTTGATTCTTCCAATCCAAGAACATGGTATATCTCTCCATCTATTTGTATCATCTTTAATTTGTTTCATCAGTGTCTTATAATTTTCTGCATACAGGTCTTTTGTCTCCTTAGGTAATCCTAAGGAGAATCTAGGTATATCTATCTAGGTATTCCTAGGTATTTTATTCTTTTTGTTGAAGTGGTAAATGGGAGTGTTTTCTTAATGTCACTCTCAGTTTTGACATCATTAGTGTATAAGAATGCCAGACATTTCTGTGCATTAATTTTGTATCCTGCTACTTTACCAAATGCATTGATTAGCTCTAGCAGGTTTCTGGTAGTATCTTTAGGATTTTCTGTGTATAGTATCATGTCATCTTCAAGCAATGACAGGTTTACTTCTTCTTCTCTGATTTCGATTCCTTTTATTTCTCTTTCTTCTCTGATTGCTGTGGCTAGAACTTCCAAAATTATTTTGAATAAGCATGGTGAGAATGGGCAACCTTGTCTTGTTCCTGATATTAGTGGAAATGGTTTCAGTTTTTCACCATTGAGGATGATGTTGTCTGTGGGTTTGTCATATATGACCTTTATTATGTTGAGGCAAGTTCCCTCTATGCCTACGTTCTGCAGGGTTTTTATCATAAATGGGTGTTGAATTTTGTTGAAAGCTTTCTCTGCATCTATTGAGATAATCATATGGTTTTTTCTCCTTCATTTTGTGGATACAGTGTATCACATTGATTGATTTGCATATATTGAAGAATTCCTGCATTCCTGGAATAAACCCCACTTGATCATGGTGTATGATCCTTTCAATTTACTGTTGGATTCTGTTTGCTCGTATTTTGTTGAGGATTTTTACATCTATGTTCATCAGTGATATTGGCCTGTAGTTTTCTTTCTTTGTGACGTCTTTGTCTGGTTTTGGTATCAGGGTTTTGGTGGTCTCATAGAATGAGTTTGGGAGTGTTCCTCCCTCTGCTATCTTTTGGAAGAGTTTGAGAAACATAGGTGTTAACTCTTTTCTAAATGTTTGATAAATTCACCCATGAAGCCATGTGGTACTGGGCTTTTGTTTGTTGGAACGGTTTTAATCATAGTTTCAATTTCAGTGCTTGTGATTGGTCTGTTCATATTATCTATTTCTTCCTGGTACGATCTCGGCACATTGTGCATTTCTAAGAATTTGTCCATTTCTTCCAGGTTGTCCATTTATTGGCATAGAGTTGCTTGTAGTAGTCTCTCAGAATCTTTTGTATTTCTGCAGAGTCCATTGTTACTTCTCCTTTATCAGTTCTAATTCTATTGATATGAATCTTCTCCCTTTTTTTCTTGATGGTTCTGGCTAATGGTTTATCAATTTTGTTTATCTTCTCAAAGAACCAGCTTTTAGTTTTATTGATCTTTGCTATCGTTTCCTTCATTTCTTTTTAATTTATTTCTGATCTGATTTTTATGATTTCTTTCCTTCTGCTAACTTTAGGTTTTTTTGTTCTTCTTTCTCTAATTGCTTTAAGTGCAAGTTTAGGTTGTTTATTCGAGATGTTTCCTGTTTCTTAAGGTAGGATTGTATTGCTCTAAACTTCCCTCTTTTAACAGCTTTTGCTGCCTCCCATAGGTTTTGAGTCGTCGTGTCTCCATTGTCATTTTTTAAGGTATTTTTTTTGATTTCCTCTTTGATTTCTTCAGTAATCACCTCATTATAAAGTAGTGTATTGTTTAGCCTCCATGTGTTTGTATTTTCTGCAGATCTTTTCCTGTAATTGATATCTAGTCTCATAGTGTTGTGGTTGAAAAAGGTACTTGATACAATTTCAATTTTCTTAAGTTTACCAAGGCTTGATTTGTGACCCAAGATATGATCTATCCTGGAGAATGTTCCATGAGCACTTGAGATAAATGTGTATTTTGTTGTTTTTGGATGGAATGTCCTATAAATATCAATTAAATTCTTCTTGTTTAATGTATCATTTAAAACTTGTATTTCCTTATTTATCTTCATTTTGGATGATCTGGCCATTGGGGAAAGTGTTGTGTCAAAGTCCGCTATTATGATTGTATTACTGTCGATTTCCCCTTTTATGGCTGTTAGTATTTGTCTTATGTTTTGAGGTGCTCCTATGTTGGGTGCATAAATATTTACAATTGCTTTATCTTATTCATGGATCAATCCCTTGATCATTATGTAGTGTCCTTCTTTGTCTTTTGTAATAGTCTTTATTTTAAAGTCTATTTTGTCTGATATGAGAATTGCTACTCCAGCTTTCTTCTGATTTCCATTTTCATGGAATATCTTTTTCCATCCCCTCACTTTCATTCTGTATTGGTCCCTGGGCCTGAAGTTGGTCTCTTGTAGACAGCATATATCCGGGTCTTTTTTTTTTTGTTTCCATTCAGCCAGTCTGTGTCTTTTGGTGGGAGCATTTAATCCATTTACATTTAAGGTAATCATTGATATGTATATTCCTATTACCATTTACTTAATTGTTTTGGGTTTGTTCTTGTAGGTCTTTTCCTTCTCTTGTGTTCCTTGCCTAGAGAAGTTCCGTTAGCATTTTTTTTTAAGCTGGTTTGGTGGTGCTGAACTCTCTCAGCTTTTGCTTGTCTGTAATAGTTTTAATTTCTCCATCAAATCTGAATGAGATCCTTGCTGGGTAGAGTAATCTTGGTTGTAAGTTTTTCTCCTTCATCACTTTAAATATGTCCTGCCACTCCCTTCTGGCTTGCAGAGTTTCTGCTGAAAGTTCAGCTGTTAACCTTATGGGGATTCCCTTGTGTGTTATTTGTTGTTTTTCCCTTGCTGCTTTTAATATGTTTTCTTTGTATTTAATTTTTGAGAGTTTGATTAATGTGTCTTGGCGTGTTTCTCCTTGGGTTTATCTTGTATGGGACTCTCTGTGCTTCCTGGACTTGATTGACTATTTCCTTTCCTATATTAGGGAAGTTTTCATGTATAATCTCTTCAAATATTTTCTCAGTGCCTTTTTTTTTTCTCTTCTTCTTCTGGGACCCCTATAATTCGAATGTTGGTGCATTTAATGTTATCCCAGAGGTCTCTGAGACTGTCCTCAGTTCTTTTCACTATTTTTTTCTTTATTCTGCTCTGCAGTAGTTTTTTCCACTATTTTGTCTTCCAGGTCACTTATCTGTCCTTCTGCCTCAGTTATTCTGCTATTGATCCCATCTAGAGTGTTTTTCATTTCATTTATTGTGTTGCTCATTGTTGCTCACTTCCTCTTTAGTTCTTCTAGGTCCTTGCTAAATGTTTCTTGCATTTTCTCTATTTTATTTCCAAGATTTTGGATAATCTTTACTATCATTATTCTGAATTCTTTTTCAGGTAGACTGCTTATTTCCTCTTTATTTGTTAGGCCTGGTGTGTTTTTACCTTGCTCCTTCATCTGCTGTGTGTTTTTCTGTCTTTTCCTTTTGCTTATCTTACTGTGTTTGGGGTCTCCTTTTTGCAGGCTGCAGGTTTGTAATTCCCATTGTTTTTCGTGTTGTCCCCAATGGCTAAGGTTGTTTCATTGGATTGAGTAGGTTTCTTGTTGAGGGGACTAGTGCCTGTGTTCTGGTTGATGAGGCTGGATCTTGCCTTTCTGCTGGGCAGGTTCATATCTGGTGGTGTGTTTGGGGTGTCTGTGTCCTTATTATAATTTAGGCAGCCTCTCTGCTAATGGATGGGGCTGTGTTCCTGTCTTGCTAGTTGTTTGACATAGTGTGTCCAGCACTGTAGCTTGCTTGTCGTTTAGTGAAGCTAGGTGTTGGTGTTGAGATGGAGATCTATGGGAGATTTTCGTCCGTTTGATATTACATGGAGCTGGGAAGTCTCTTGTGGACCAGTGTCCTGAAGTTGGTTCTCCCACCTCAGAGGCACAGCCCTGATACCTGGCTGGAGCACCAAGAGCCTTTAATCCACATGGAAAGAATTCTGGAGTGGGAAATCCAAGTTGCTGAGGGGACTTGAAAAAACTTCATGTGAAAATTATTCCCTGGGAATTTCCTGGCGGTCCAGTTGGTAGGATTTGGCTCTTTCACTGCCGAGGTTTGGGGGTCAATCCTTGGTCGGGTCCTAAGATCCCACAAGCCTCAAAGCATGGCTTTTTTCACTCCTGTTCCCTCTTTTGGCGTTTACAGACCTAGTCAGTAGCTGCTTGCATTCAAATTATTTCACAAAATAACAGGTTTCACCTTGGATAACTGGTCTGTTATCTAACAGCCTTGAATGAATTTCTCCAAGATCCCTGTTAATGAGGTGGGCTGGCGAGCTTGTGGTCCCCAGCGAGTCCTTCTTGCCACCACCACTGCCACCACCCGGGGCAGCCTCACAGACCACAGGGTTCTCTGTCCCTCTGCCGCTCTGTGGACTTTTCTTAATATCCATTGATTCTTTTTTTCAACTGTTTGTTAAACACCTGCTATCTTTCAGACTCCAGAATATATAATGTTGAGCAAAAGAGATATAATTCCTGCCCTCATGAAAATTATGATCAGTTAAATGGGTAGATAGATATTAATTAAACTATTAATTAAATAGTTGCAAATAATTATAAGTACTATAAGAGAAAAGTACCTTGACTAAAAGGATTGAGGAATCCAGGCTGGTGGGCCATTAGGTAGGCTGCAATAGAGAAAGGATGAGTTGCAGTGCTCCCATTCAAAGAGCCAGAACCAATAGGAAAGGATCTCTCATCTCCTGAAGACAATCACCCTCTAAGGCTGTTTCTCATTAGATCTAGGATCACAATCTGCTTGAAGAGTATTGCTTTATGAAATAAAGTTAGCTATAAAGGCACTGGGTGAATAGATAGTCTAGCACTTCAGTATTAATCTTTGGCCAAAAATGAGGAAGAGACTATCCTCTGTATCCCCAGGACAAGTCCAGTGCCAGAATCCTTCTAGGAAAGCCAGGACAAATATGTGATGGGTAAACCAAATGTTTTCTGCAGAAACTAGGGAAACTGTGACTTGTGGAAATCCAGTAGGACTGAGTACTCCATTATAGCATTATCAACACCAGCAAGAGCAATGATATTAGCAACATCAAAACTCAGAGCAATAGTAAGAATATCAAGATGCTTAAAAACAGGAGCAACATTATCAACACGAACAAGAACATCAATCACAACAACAGGCAGTATAAGGACAGAGGATGATAAGAGCACCTCAGACTTTTTTGTACTTACTCTTTCAAGAAGACAGTAACAGCATGTTCAAGGATGCTTGCCACTTCTGTCATGCTATGCAGTGAGAAACCACCTTCAACCTCAAGAAACATGGAATGGAAGATAAAGTGTGGCCCCAGAGTGTGATCCATCAAACTCCAATGATCCATTGGAGAAACACCATCCACTGTGAGGAAAACCACAATCCTGAGCAAGAATTGATCCTAAGAGTTGTATTAGGAAGTCCAAAAAATTTGGAGACGTAGTCCATGTCATCTGGTCTCTACTCCCACATTTCCAGCCTTTCCATGCTTGACTGAGAAACCCATCTAGGGTTGGGACCTAAGAAAGTCTTCCTAACACAAAAACAATTGGGGTTGTGGTAGGCAGAATTGGCCTAAATAATTTCTATTTATGATGCTTTATAACAAAATAGAATGGTCTTTAATTGACTCATCATTTTAAGACCTTAAAACTTAAGAAGCAGAAGAATATAAGACTTCAAATTCTCCAGGACTCATGGCTCTCTGGCTGATGAAAACTTCACGATATGGTTTGAGGCTAGGCTGTGATAAGGGCTGGGCTGTAGTGAGCTTGGAAGTTAGGGCTGCTCCAGGGGGAGGTTTGAACCCATAGCCACTCTAGGGAAATGTGGGGGCCTCGGCTGTCCCAGTTTGTCAATGTTTCTCTCAGAGTGTGGTGCCCATAAGGGAAAACATTCTGTAGTCTGACTATTTTGGCGACCACATTTCACAATTGATGCATACTGAACTCACTGTCCACCAAAATCCCAAAGCTGTATTACACATCCTGCCTCTAAGCCACATCTCATCAGAGGCTCTTCTCCTTGGATAGTGTCAGCGGCACATCAACACATTCTTTTGTTTTTGTCGCCTCTTTCTCTAGCCTCCAAGGAGACTATCCCCCTCAACCTCCTGTCTGTTGTGACAACACAACAGTAACTTCAGCCAAATTACAACATAATTGAATAGGTTACTGTTTTCTACATACTAAATTCCATTCCTGCTATGTCTTCCTAAACACTGGACTTGGGACACAAATTGGTCATTTTATCAAGACTTGGGACACATTCGAGTCCCATCACACCGGTAATATGTGTCCAAATCCCTTTTTCAGGCTCAACTCTTTCTGCAAAAGGCTGAGCTCATATGTTTCTTGTTGATTATGTTTGATTCATTTTCCAAACAATCAAATTTGGTCTAATATGACCTCTACAGGAGCAAGTAGAGGAGGTGGGGTTGGTTGGAGGATGTGATCCTTGTGGGATTTGGCACACCTGCATGATAACCATCCAAAGTTCAACTCCTCTAGAATTTATAATAATCACCTCTTACATATCATTTCTTTTTCTTTGTAAAGGTTAAACAAGTCTGACTTTATTATAAAGAGGCTTTACTCTTTATTTATTTATTTATTTATTTATGGCTGTGTTGGGTCTTTGTTGCTGTGCACAGGCTTTCTCTAGTTGTGGCCAGCGGGGGTTGCTCCTTCATTGCAGTGTGCAGGCTTCTCATTGTGGTGGCTTCTCTTGTTGTGGAGCATGGGCTCTAGGCACGCGGGCTTCAGTAGTTGTGGCACACGGGCACAGTAGTTGTGGTTCGTGGGCTCTAGATTACAGGCTCAGTAGTTGTGGTGTACAGTAGTTGTGGTGTACAGTCTTCATTGCTCAGGCGGATTCTTAACCACTGTGCCACCAGGGAAGTCCCTGCATATCATTTCACTTAGTCACTGTAAAAGTCCAGTGAGATACACACTGTCACCTGTTTATTGATGAGAAAGCCAAGGTTTAGAGAGACTAAGGGTTGTGTTTAAGAGTCACACAACTATTTATGAGCAGAGCTGAACACAGAAACTCTCTTGAATAATAATGCAGGACTTTTCTGCCTTTCCATTTGGCTTTACCTAAAAGTTGGTGGGATCTCCCACCTATGCTACTCCTGCCATGGCTATCCTGTTTCTGACTGTTTTTGGAGACCTCACAGTGGGACAAAATATGCCTGTGACAGAATCATGTGATACCTTGTCCAGACCTGAAGTAGAAGAGAAAGGAAACTGGCCTCATTGCTTAGGTGCTGCTGTCAATGAGGTGGCCTGGTCATAATGCTTAAAGAGGAGGAGAGAGATTTTACCAGACTACTAAGAAGGTCTCCCTTTGCCAGGGACTCATAATGCCCTGAGAGAGACATCAGTGGACAATGAACTAAAAAAAAATGGTCTCTGACTGTATTAGTTTTTTAGGGTTGCCATAATAAAAAATTCAGACTGGGTGGCTTAAAAGACAAACAAAAACTATTTCCTTACAGTTCTGGAGGTTAGAACTTTAAGGTGTCAGCAGGTTTGGCTTCTCCTGAGGTCTCTCTCTTGTCTTGGAGGTGGCTACCTTCTCACTGTGTCCTCACATGGTCTTTCCTCCATGTGTACACATTCTTGGTGTCTCATTTTGTGTCCAAATTTCCTCTTCTTATAAGGGTACCAGGCAGATTGGATTAGGGCCCATCCCAATGGCCACATTTTAACTTAATTGCCTCATTAAAAGCCCTATATCCAAACACAATCACATTCTGAAGTACTGGGGGTTCAACATGTGAATTTTAGAGGACACAACTCAGCCCATAATACTGTTCCTCAGAGCTTGGACTGAATCTAGTCCTCCTTTTAGTTTTAAATACATAAAGAATAGCTGCATAAAGAGACACATAAATAAGGTATTTTTGAGAAGAAGGATGTGTGGTGAGAGGGGTCAAGATATTGATTACCATCTAGTATCTATACCTGTTCCCCCAGGTTCCAATTCCTTCACCCCTAGGCCTAGAATTTCAGGGTTTCTTGGCAACCCCTTATTGTCTTCTTGCTAGCAGAATCTTATTTTTCTTGCTGAACTGTCTCTTTTCTCTTTTTTGGCTAATATTTGATCCTTTGAGAAAGTTTGGCTTTCTGGAAAGTAGTATACAAAATAAAATTTTGATCTATATTTATAGATCTTTGATCCAAAAGTGGACATTCTATCTTTAGGCAGTGATAATCATAAATATGGTAGACATAGATTTCAGATTTCCCAGCATAACTTCAGGTCTAAAAATTTGGTCTTATTGCTCCCATAATCACATGCACATTTGTTAGACTGTTTGTTCACATCTGGGTTCAGAAAATATACTTCAGGGAGTTACTAAATAAATTTTAGTATTCCTTTCAATAACTTTCCATTGTTTGGGGGACAAATTCTAAACTCAACATGACATTCTATGTTCTCAGTGATTTGGACCTGCACATCTATCCAGTTTCATCTCCTGCCACTCCTTGACATAAATTTTGTGATCAAACCACACAGAATTTTAGTCACCCCAAATTACCTGCTTCATTTACATGTCTGCACATGTGTTTTAGGATACTCTTCTAAATGCCTATGATGCTCTTCTTCCCACCCCTACCCGTAAACTGCCTGCTATCATCTTATTTACCCTTCAAGTCTCATTTAAAATCTTCTCTGTGAAACTGCTGCTGCCCTCCCCAGGAAGTTAATCACTCCTGTTTTGCCACTGTAGTTTATACATACTATATTACATATTATATATACTATAATATAGCTTATACATATTGTATTACATATTATACTTGAATATATCGTAGTGATTAGCACTTTGTCCTAATTGAACCATTCTGTTTATTTGGCTATCTTCCCCAATAAACAGCGACCTGACTCAGAGTTAGTACTCATGTGTTTGTAAATTAATGAATAAAAAATATGAAGAGGACATTACCAAGGATGTGTGTCTTCCCCTTCCTACCCTCCAACATGATCAACATAATTTCTGTGATTAATGATATGGGAGTGAGATAGAGCTAAGAATAGCTAAACCTAGGCTTCTAACCTGTTTACCAGTTATGGGATATGATCTGATCTAAGCTGAATTACCAATGCTGGGCCATAAGAAGACCAATCCAAGTTGTCAAATTAACCTAAACTCCAAAAGGTATAAGAAGTTCAGGGGAAGGCAGGATGGCCTGATAGACATGTTTCCAGACAGGTCAAGTGTCATGTTGAGGGGTTAAGAAAACCTGGCTTCTCCCACCTCCATCACGTGAGATCGCCTTCCCAGGGTCCCTGAGACTCTGAGAGACCAGAATATTGCCACAGAAGTGGGGAAATACCAGCTTGGAAATTGCCACACATAGGCTTTGGGGAGGTAGTATGGGGGTAGGATGGAGGAAGAATGGTACAGGGGGACTGATGCAAAAGCCAACTGTCATTCTTGAGCAACTGAGGAGGTATGGGCTAGAAGTCCAGACTGCTGTTGCTGAGACTTCCCTTTCACAATGACTCTGCAGTGAGTAACCGCTGGGGAGGCAGTTACAGAGGCCACCTCAGGCCAAGCGTGGGCTAGGGGTGGTGGCAGATAAGCCACCCACTCATGAGTTCCCACCCCATCCTACTTTCCTTCTTCACATTTGTTATTACATCAGATCTGACAACAGCCCTGTAGTGTAGGCAGGGCAAAGATTATGACCTTTGTTTTACATCTGAGGATGTTGAGGCCCAGAGCAGTGGTCCGTAAGGCAGGCTCTTTCCCTACTAAGCTGCTCAACTACACTCAACTAATGGTCCCTCCATGCCCAGAGCTTGAGCTCTTCTCTTGCTGGAGCCTCATGTCCATCCAACTTAATAGCTGTTTGGCCTTTCCATGACTTCAACTTCTCCATTTCAGCCTAAGCATAACACTGACCCCAGTAATGTCAACTTCTCTCATCCTGTCTTATGTTGGGTCAGAGGCAGCAGTCATTTACTCATTAAATATTATTTAATGTCTCCTACCATGTGCCAGGTACTAAGCACTAGCTAATATATCAGTGAATAAAACACAGTTCCTGTTTTTCTCACAGAGCTCAGAGTCACAAAATGCAGTGTCCAGAACCAGGGAGGTGACCAGCAATAAACATATTAATTGACCCAAAATTAAATTATTCCAAATGATAGGAAGGATTATAGTGTGAAGAAAATCAGTAGTGTTTTTACTGTGTGAGAGAGAAAAGGGATAAGGAGAGCTACTCTTGGATTGGAAGGGGGGCCATCCCATGAAAAAGATATTTTAAGTTAAGACCTGAAGGATGAGAAGGATTCAGCCATGGGTTGAAGGGAATTTCAAAGGTCAGGAGGTAAAAAAGAGCCAGAGATGTACATAGTCCACCTGACTAAGGTTAAAAGCCATCTGGAGGCAGTTTAGTACGCAGGGACAGCACTGGATGCAAACTGAGGAATCCCTTTGCTGTTAGAGCCAGTCCTGCTAAAAGTTCTTTAAATGGCACAGAAAGGAACTGGCATTTACTAAGTGTCTACTATGTGCCAGGCATAAATCAATCCCTTTCCCGCATGGATTTTAAAACTTTGTTCAGTCTCAGTATTCTCATCTGTATAACAAGGAAGTGGGGATATTTGTTCCCTAAGGGTTCTTATAGTTTGGAGTCATTAACTAGTCCATGACTCCATCTTCCTGTTAGAAAGTTGAAGCCTGCAGAGATGAAGTGCTTTTCCCTCAGGTTGTCTGATGGATAAGTACGTCACTCTTCAACCCTAGGCCTGATCAACTAGGGTAGGACTGAGATAGTCTCATCTGAACTACAGACTAAATGGGCACACCAGACTCTTGGCACTGCTCAGGAAGAAGTGTACGGGGAGACTCCACCTTGGATGAAGAGGGAGGAAGTCATCTGTGAGCCCATTGACAGTATGGTTTTGCCTTTGGATGTCAGCAAAGCTTTTCTTAACAGCAGATATTTCTGGGAAGAGCAGAAACTGCAACACAGTGTTTCGAGTAGATAAGCTTTATCCTGGTCGGACCAGAGGCCTTGGAAGAGGGTTAGATATAAAGTCCAAAATCTTTGTGCTTTCATGGGAGGAGATCTGATGAAAGTTTCAAATCCATTTTCATTTGTTTTCTATAGCCCTCTTTTCTTCTACTTCTCCTCTGCCTCCTTCTCTTCCTCCTCTCCCCTCCCCCTCCCCCTCTTCTCTCTGCAACTCAAAGAGCTACAGCCAGTTATAACCTCAGGCTCAAGTTTACCTTAGCACTGGTCCTAATATCTATCCCAGCTCCCAGCTTGAGAGAGAGAATAGAAGAAGATAAAGGAGAGAAGGAGAGGAAAATGGGAGAAGAAAGAAGGAAGAGAAGATGAGAGAGGAATGAGTAGAAATAAAAAGGAAAGTAGAGGAGAGGAGTGCAGGGGAAAGAAGGAAAGGATAACTTCTCTTTGAATAGTATTCTCACCAATCCTGCCTCACCAAGAAAGCAACTTCAACGAGGCCTAAGGCTTTTCCCATGAAATAGTATTTCACCTTGATAATAATGCAACACTTTGGTTACCAAACTTCTCAAATCAATAACCTCAACAGAAATAAAATGTATCTGCAAATCCCCTGAATCCTCCAGAGTCCCTTGAGCTCACTCCAATTTCTATCAGGGGAGAGAGCAGAGCTCTTGTACATAGGAGTAGGGGCAATGTGAGACCTTCTTCCTCCTTTCCCTCTACCCAAAGCAAAGGTTCCTCTGAGATTTTGCTCAGTAAAATCAGCATGTACTAGATCAGCCATCTGGAGAAGTCCTTAAGGGGATAGAAGCTCTCACTAATCAAAGTAGGAAAGAACAGAGCCTCACAGAAATCAAAAATCTAATTAAGGTAGAATCTAAAGAGGTCTGATAGGGTATTAAAGAATTTCTAGAAGGCCCATCAACAAGATTAGCTCATCTGCAGAAATAACACAGAAGGGTGGGCGGGGATTCTGTATGAACACTGGGAAAAAACGGGACCTAGAGCTGAAAGTGCTCATTGTATCCATGGTAGTGTCTCAGGGACAGAGAAAATAAATAGGTTACCCTGACCCTCCTTTTCACCCCATTTTAGTTGAGAAGGTTTGGAGAAAGGAAGAATTCATTAAGTTCATCTAATGTCCTTTGCCCTGTCTGTGTTTTCATCAAGTAATTGTGATTAATTTCGCTTCCAGAATGAATTTTTCTGAGCAAGAGAGAAATTGTTGTTCAGCTAACAATTCCCCAGCTGTTTGGGGGTTATATTTGTTCTGGAATTAAAAATACAAAAAACAAACAAAAAACCCTTTGTTATTACATCCATTTCCTGTGATTTTTGTCTTGTATGAGTCAGTTCATTGACTATGGTCAGGTCAACTCCAGGTATCTTCTCAGAAATGGAGTTTGGAGGTCATGTAAAAATGAACCCTGTGCCCCAAGATGAGAGATCTGAGAAGTGTATAGTAAGGCCACTCAAGATGGCTGTTCTCTTGCTTTCTGTACATCCTCGACTAGAACAGTGCCTGCTTTACCTACACCCTACTAACATGACTGACTTTCCTACATACTTGCCCCAGGCCCCAGCTAGTGACTGTTCTTATCAAAGGGGCTGTGTGGAATGTTCCCCTCTGCTAGTTTCCCTGGTAACTGGTGAGTCAACCTGACGTCAATTCCTGCTATAACTGGCAATCTCCCCTTACCCCTGGGAGCGAGGCCTGCTGCCACGTCCTGCCCACCTTCCGCCCCACACAGTGGCGTGCTGCTCTAGCACCTTGCTTCAGACATGTAAGATCTCCCATTCATTAAACCACTGATGTCTCTGTCGCTGACTCTGGGCCCTTTCTTCGGTCTTGAAGTTGGGCAAGCACAGGGGCTTGTAGGCCCGTGGAGTGTAGCCCAAGAAGTAAGCCCATATCCTTAGAAAGCACTTCTATCTCATTCTGTAATGTCAAGGAGCCAATTTATTTATTTTACAGATGGGGACAGTGAAGTGCAAGAGGGTAAGAAACTTGCCCAAGTGGGTGAATGGCAAAGCCAGGATCTAGGCATAGGTCATAACCTTGTTCTACCTAGGCTCTTGTCCTATAGCATTCTATGTCTGCATTTTGTAAACTCTGTCTTAGCCTCTAAATAAGGATCAGGAGTTCTGTGAACTCTCAGCAAATTAGTTATTAAATCAATTGAACCTAGTTACTTTTCTAGTAACTGCCAAAGGGACAGAAGTCTATTTATAACTTTGCTCCTTTTGACTTTAGATGACAGATTTCCTCCCTCTACTGTCCCCCAGCCCACATGCCCAGGTTTTCCCTTTTCTCTCAGATTTTAATTTCCTTCTCTTCCTTACTTAAGGTGACAGGAATATAACCCTGATTGAAACTGTGTTCATTCCTTTTCAAATTTTCTATCAGTATGTCCATGGGAAGAAAGTAGAAGTTTAGAAGAAAACCCAATTGCTGTGCCATCCTATTTTCACCTCCAGCCAGAATTTGATTCTAGGTCTTTCACTAAGAGCCTACTCTGTGCTAGGTATGGAGCCTAAGAAAAGAGATAACCCTGTCATTTGAAGAGATTTGGACTGGGGCAAGACTGGAGTTGGAGACTAAACATGTATGGAAAGGATCTTTCAATAAGCATTTTAATCAGATTTAACAAGAGTTTACAGAAAGTTTGCTTCATGCTGGAACTTACTTTGCTTCATGCTGGAACTTACTTTGCTTCATGCTGGAACTTACTCTAAAGGCTCTGGGATTTTTAAATTTAGTTAAGGTCCCTACCTGATAGATCTCTCCTTCTAGCCATGTAACCAGATAACCTAAATGCAATGTTTTCAGGCCACAATTGAGGTATATACATAGTACAGGAGACTTCGTCTAGGGGAGCCAAGAGTGATTTCCCAGAGATGATAATTGAGCTGAGCCTGAAGAACAAACACAAGGCCACCTGTCAGGATAGATGTGAGGGGTCCAGGAAACCTTCCAGGTCCACAGAGGGGCATATGGAAAGGTCAGAGGTATACTAGTAGCATATAAGGGGTGTCGTAGTGGGAACATAGGATGTGTGGATAAGGGTGAAGACATAGGTTGTGGACAGGTTATGAAGGGTCCTGACTAATTGGCTGAGGAATTTTCAACTTTTAGCTTCAGGCAATGAGGAACCACTGATCCTTTTTAAGCAGTGAAGTAGCACCATTAGAACAGTGTTGTTGAAAGACCGTCCCGTTCTGGCAATAAATACCAAACTTTAAGGAGAAAGAAATCATCAACTGAAAATAAGCATCATATTCATATATATATATATATATATATATATATATATATGAATTATATATATTCATTTTAATCTTAATCATTAAGAATAAGATTATCTTCTGCCTTAATACAGGTGCTCTGGGGGTTGACTACTTTGTGCCCCAAACTGAAGATACAGAAATTATCCAAGAGACCCTTGTCCTTGAGGGAACTCCAGGCTATAATGAGAGGAAGGCAGGGACATAAAATATCATGATACAAGGGAGTGTTATAATCAGAATATTAATAAAATATATAATGGTGGTCAAAGATGACTGATCTCTCTATCTTGGATTCCCTTCATGGAGATATGAATTCCCTTCAGGATGATGAGGAGGTTTGACGTATAGGATCAGGGATATGAGGACTTAGACATTCAGGGGGATATGCTCAATATTCAATTGAATCTACTCATGTAGAGGTGAGGGAGATAGAGGGTGAGCAAGCTGAAGACACATGCACATACACACAGAGAAAGATACAGAACTCAGGGAAACACTAACGTAATAAGGAGCAGGAAAAGAAAGAGGAATTCATGAAGAAAACCAAGGCAAGTAGTCAGGAAGATAAGCAAATCAGAGGAACGTAGGCAAGCAAATTCAACTATTCTCACTGAACACTACTCTGAATCAGGTGCTGTGTTAGGCACTAGGGAAACAAACGAAGAAGACAGTCCCTGCCATAAGCTATGATCTTCTGGCAGAAAGTTGATCTTTACATCTCATCTGAACCATGCTTGTGTGACACTGATGACAAAATTCATTCTGAAGAGAGAGGATAACTTCTAAACCACAGGACTTCGAGAAAGAAGGAATGACTGACAGAGTCATCTGTTGCAGAGACATTGAGGGAGATGAGAGTTAGTAAAGAGGCTTTTGGCTTTGTTGAGAAGGCATTCATGGTAATTTGGTGACACCAGATAGCAGGGTCAGTGCAGAAAGGGGTATAGAAAACAAATAGAAAGCTAAGTTATGGTGAATTAGGAGGATAAACCAGGAGTCAACTTTTAGAAACTACTTTTGTAAGAACTTTGAGTGAACAGAAGAATGATGGAGTGGGCATTGGAAAGAGATTTTTTTAAGTTGGTTGTGATCAACATATGAAGGACCAAAAAGGATGACATCTGATAAGAGGCCATTGGGTTGGATGAAGTTTCTGTGAGCAGAGCCAGTGAAGTAATGGAAGCAGGTGAAGTGAGGGTGGCCTTAACCTGAGTTCTGAAACGCCTTTGTTTGGCTTAGGAGTCAAAGAGGGAGGTTCAAAAGGGACACAAGAGGCTGGAGGCTTGCAACTCAGGGACAAATGTTTGGAGGAGAAGTAGGATAAGGGGAGAGGAAGTTGACTTAAACCACAACAGGCATGGTTCAGATGAGATGAGAGGATCAACTTCCTGCCAGAGGAAAATAGCTCATGGCAAGAGAAGTGAGAGAAACTGTATATTTGCAATCTCCCCAAATTTACAAACAATTCTCCCCCTGCTTTGCAATAAAAATTGGTACTGTCCACCCTGGAGGTAGTGGAAGTTACTAAAATGACTCTTCCAAGTGGCATGTGGTATAGAAGAAAGTAGGAAAGTTGGTTTGAACTTCAAGCACTCAGCTAACTGAGTGACTTGAAATGAATCATTTGAGCACTCTGAACTTCATTTTTATCATTCGTGGAAAGGGAAGAACAACTGCTACCTCCTAGAATATTTGTGAAGGTTACATGAGAGAATGTGCATATAAAGCATCCAGCACAGTGCCTGGGACACAGTAGCCATTAGCCAACTGTTGGCACCCTTCCCCCACTTCCTGTATCCCTAGTCCTATCAACACAGTGTTCTGGTGTCTCCAAATTCCAACCCCCTTTATTCTCCCTGTTTACACTTAATAGATAATGAGAATATGGGATAACCTGTGGAGGCTGGGAATCCATGCCACAATGTCCAAGAACTGACCATCTCCTGGAAAGGGTCAAGTTGTCCAGAGGGGCCCACAAAGTACCCCTCATCCTACCTCCTTTATCAAGCATTGAGACAAGCCAGGCTGCTTTCCAGGATGTCTGATAGCATCAGTGAGTCAGAGAAGTGGGCCTAATATGTAGTTAGGGACACTCTCATGCTCCAAAACAGGTCTTTGTTTGTCAGAGACAGATGGTATTTGCTTCACACTACTAAAAGGAGCAGCAGATCCCCCTATGAGTCTCAGGTTCAGCCTCAAAGGGTCCTGGAGTAAAAGTTACCCACAAAGTTCCAAACAGGTCCAGAGAAATCCCCAGCCATATGAAAAAAGTTATCCCTCACATTCATATTATCATTTTATAATTTAGAAAACTTTTCTCACACATATTAGGTTAGCATTTATATGTATATGTTTGTGTTTAACATAATATAAATATAGTTTATAATAAAATAAATTGTATTATAAATATATATAATAAAGAACATATAATATATAAACATGATATAATTAATATTAATATTATATATATATATTAAAGAACCAAGGCCCAGAGAATTTTACTTAGTCTGGATCATCATTCAGATGTCAGTTTTAGGCCGTTTGGAAGAAAGACTTACCTAAACTCTTATACAAGATTAGATTTACTATTATTTTCTCTCATAACACCCTATATTTATCTTACATAACCTTGTATTTTTACTGTGAGATTGTTTGGTGAGTGCCTTTTTCTCTCATTAGAGCATGAATTCTGGGAGGGTAGGGTTCTAGTCAGTAGCATTATCTTTGATATCTCTATCACCCAGACCATTTGAAAAATTCTTAAATGGGAGAAGGGGGTTCTTAAAGACCATATAGTCCACCACATTTGTAAAGAAGATCAAAGAAGGAAATTTCCCAAGTTCATACTACAAGCCATGGCATAGCTGGGCCTGGAACTCAGTCTCCTGTCACTGTGTCTAGGGCTTTCTTTAATGAATCTCCAATCTCGATTAATTCTGGGTCCTAGGTCATTAGGCACTAGGGTCAAAGGATGGTCAAAGCTTTCAATATTTACATGTTGCATCCCTCATTTTCTGGCCTGTTCAACAGGAATAATTATTTTTCATTAACAAATATTTATTGAACACCTACTATAAGCAAGGCATTAGGAATATAGTTGTGAATAAGATAAAATCACTGCCCTCATGGAGCTTGGTAGAGACACAGACAATAAATAAAAATATAAAATGCTAGAAGCAAAGTCAAAAGACGAATGATCAACTAGTGAAAATATTTGCAATTCTTATTACATACAAAGGGAGAAATCTCTCTAATATATAAAGAAGTCCCAAACACAAGAAAAATAAATTAGCAACTTTATAGAAAACTGGATATAACAAATATGGTTCTTGACCTCATGGAACTTGTAATCTAGTGGGAGAACCCCATTTTCTCCAAGCCTAGGGAGTGGCTGGACTGCATGGTTTTAGGACACCAAAGGAGATGGTGAGTCCTTGAGTAACCCCTCTCATGTCTTCTTAGGTACACAGCTAATAAAATCTAAATCTCAGCTCCGTCACTTACTAAATATGTAACTTTTAGGGAAATCGCCTAATCTTTTGAGCTTCAGTGTCCTTATTTTGGAACTGGGAATAATTCTAATTCTACAGGTTTGTTGAGAGGACTAAGTGATATAATAGATATAAGAGTATGTGGTACATAATAAACACTCAACAAAAGTTTTTTCCTTCCATTTCCCACATCTCATTCTGCCTAGAACTGAGAATAGAGGAGCAGTGCCTCTTCTTCTGTGAATATTTAGCTTTTTTTTTTTTTTTTTTCTTCTTACCATGTAATGTCTGGCCTTGAGAGGAGTTCTCAGTTATACCACTTTCCTGAAATCCCATGAGGTACCTATTTATTAGCTCAATTTTGAGATAGGTAAATAGATAGTCAGAAATATTAGTAATTTACCCAATGCCCCACAGCTTGAAAGTGGCAAACTGAAATTCAAGTCCAGGTCTTTGAATTTCAAGCTCAATGCTCTTGCCACTATAGCACAAGGCCTTGGGTGACAATCTGCAATGCCTGCCACCAATCAAGTGCTCACTTTTAATATCTTTGATATTTTTATTTCCCACTTAATCAAACTGTAACACTCTTAATGAGTAAGAGACATTATACCATCTACATCATAGCCTCTGCTTTGGGATTAGAAAAGTTCAGGTTATACATTGGAGATTCTGAACTACCTATTGCCATACACACTGTGATGGTTGACACTCTTTAGATGAGCCTGTGGAAGCTAACATATGCAAATAAGGGACAGGAGCATTAAGGAAAACTGTCTGTGGTGACCAACCCTAGAGAGAAGTATGTAAAAATTGACTACCTCCTAAGTCAGTGCTAAAGTAAATTCTAGCACCATAGTTCTAGAAGATGTTTAGCTGTGGTGTAAGCACAAAGGTTTAGCCTAAATTCTCTTTCTTTCCCCACAAATGCACCATTCTTGCCCTTTGTTTAGTCAGAGGAAACACTAGGAAGATGAAAATGGTCTGTGTGTCAAGTCAGTGAAACCAGTGGCACCCATCCCAGTCTAAATTAGAGACTATATATTTTAAAGAAATGCAGTTTTGTTCCTTCCAAATATATGCAATGGGCTATCACAAATTTTTCCTGCTTCCTTCCTTCCCTGTCCACAATTGTTGCCTAGGGGTTTTTACCTTTAAGTGGACCATTGTGGAAAATAGATGAGTGGATGTCTAGTTATTTCTTCAGTTATTTCTGTCATAGATGGAAGCTTCTGAAGGACTCTGATTGGGAGTAAGGTATAAGAAGTGAGGAGCACAACCAGTTTACTTTTCTAAGTCTTTAAACAACTCTCTGGAACTCCTATCTTATCTTATCTACCTTTTTTTTTGGTCACACCACATGGCTTGCAGGATCTTAGTTCCCTGACCAGGGATCGAACCTGCGCCCTCAGCAGTGGAAGCGTGGAGTCCTAACCACTGGACCACCAGGAAATTCCTATTAATTTGTTTATTTTTTCTTTCCAAGAAGCTAAACAAGGGTCAGCTCAGCTCAGCCCCTCTAATAGTCATAAGTTGGAAATTAATTGAGTTTTTTCTGAATAAGACTGCCCTTGTAGACTGAGATGATAACTGACTTGAATTTGCTATTTCTTAACCAGAGCCATATTATATATTTTTGTAGATTGCTTCAAAATTCCTACCTTTCATAAATTGTTGCATAGCATTTGGGCAAGTGACATGACCTCCCTGAACCTTAGTTCCTCTTATGTCAAATGGGGATAATTTTAGTATCTCCCTCATAAGGTTGTTGTGAGGATGTTACTAAACTAATATATGCAAAGGGCTTGAGACAGTGCCTGGCACTTAGTAAATTCTCTTGGTAGGCCCAAGGTCTTTGCCTGGTTTCTCCCAGAATACATTTGGTGATATAGATAGGCTTTGGGGTGGCTATTGTTCTAGTGCATCTATAGATATTCAAAAATATACTTAAGCTTATATTTACCCTGTTACATCAGTGGTCCCTCCATTCACACAAGCTCACCATGTTCTTTCCTACCTCTGCACTTTTACTTGTGTTCTTCTTTCTGTCTGGAATGCTCTTCTCTGACTATTGATCTTATTATCTTTCAAGGCTCTTTTAAAATGCTGCATCTTCTGTGAAGTCTCTAGTCCACCCAGTTTGAATTAACTTTTCTTTCCATGGCCTAAACTCCAGAATTCCTTGTCTTGAAGATGGAAGAGTATTGCACCACCTGTATATTCTCTGGTTTCTCATGTCTCATTGGATAAGTTTCAAACCCTCAACATAGTATACAAGGGCTTCCTCAGTTTGGCCTCCTGTTGCCTCTCCCAATTTGCTTTGAGCTATTCTTTCCTTTGCTTACTCTATTCCAGACCACATCAGCCTCCTTTTCTTCTTGGAATATGCCACATATTTTCCCATCTCAGAGCTTTTACACATGCTGTTTCTTCTGCTTGGAATGGGTTTTCAACAATTATTCACTTGGCTCACCTCTTTGTTTGTTCTTATTCTTCAGTTGCACTTCAAAGGTCACTTCCTTTGAGAGGTTTTCTTGACCTATCCAAGCCTTGTGGATTAGGTTCCCTGTGTTCTCCTAGCTTTCTGTGATTCCTCCTTTCTTGTCATATTTACCTGTAGTTATTTGTTCAATAGCTCTTTTCCACCACACTGCAAGTGCCAAGAAGGTAGATATCTTATGTGTCTTATTCTCCTCTGTATCCCAAGTGCCTCGCACGATGCTTGATATTTAGAAAACATTCAATATATATTTGTTGAGTGAATGAATCTAGTCCAGCCTCATTGTAGATATGGCCCATAGAGGGAGAGGGTTTTACTAAAGGTCACACAGATAATCAGTGACAGAGAATAGACTGTAGTCTGGATCTCCTGACTTCAGGTGCACTGCTCTTTTCCATACATTCACCTCCACTATAGTATTTGTTCTTTGTACATGCTTATGTATTAATCTGGATCCTGAACTAGGCTGTAAATTCCTTGAGGGCAGGGACTACATTTTATACTTTTGTTGTCTCACATGGTAACTACTAGCTATGTGTAGTGATTGAACACTGGAGACATAGGTAGTCCATATTGTGGTGTACTGTAAATTTAAAATACACACCACATTTTAAAGAGTGTAAGATACCTCATTAAAACATTTTTAC
This sequence comes from Kogia breviceps, assembly GCF_026419965.1. Classification (NCBI taxonomy): domain Eukaryota; kingdom Metazoa; phylum Chordata; class Mammalia; order Artiodactyla; family Physeteridae; genus Kogia; species Kogia breviceps. The sequence continues at coordinate 78,209,697 of NC_081330.1, read as the reverse complement.
ATTGTTTACTGGTTAAGATAACATTTTGGATGCATTGGGTTAAATAAAATATACTATCAAATTACTTTCACCTATTTATATTTCAAAATTTTAATGTAGCTATTAGAAAATTTGTGGCTCACATTGTATTTATATTAGATGTATAATACTGCTCTGCTGTGTATTTATTTTTCCCGTTGGTTCCAACCATAGATCTTTGCAGCCAGTAAGTGCTCAACACACCCTTGTTGAATAAAGTTGAGCTATAGTTGGTAGGTTAATTGCTGCCACATTTCTTGTCATCGTCACTGGGTTTGTGGGGAACCTCACAGTGAAACCTCTATCCCCAAGGCCATGAGTACATGAAGTTCTTCAGTCTTGGCCTGGGGGTGCCCTGTACATTGCATCAGCCTTTGGACTTCCTTTCAGAGGAAGCCCCAGTGCAATCATACACATAGCAATCACCAGGTTTGAGGTGGAGTGTGTGGACACTGGCTTCTTGCACAGGAAGTGGCCTCAACTTTGCAGTTGTCTCTGGGGCATTTTCTTGACAGACTTCCTATAGGAAGTGGGGATAGGTGAGCAGGAAGTTGAACTCAATGTTGAGGGGTCTTCTCAGTTCCTTCATGAAGGTGAGGTAAGCTAAGGAATGTGGGGATCTTGGGCTCTTTCATTTGTTTATGCACAGATGCATTCACTTATTCACCTCACAGTTCTGGGGCAACTATTTCATCCTTGGCCCTGCGAAGAAAGGAAGGTATCAGACAGAGTCCTATTTTGGGCAGTTCTTGGTCTTTTTGGAGAGACAGACACATAAATGCAGTGTGAGACTAGAGGCAGGCAAAGCCAGGAGCCATTAATTTTGTCAGGAAAGGGGTGGTCAGAGAAAGCTTTCTAGAGACAGTGAGCATCATTATTTTATCTCCCCATCTTTTAAAATCTAGCTAAAATCCTACTTTTCTAAGAACCTTTCTAATCACCACCACTTCCTCAACCTCTGCCCTGGAATAATCATGTCTCTCTTACCCACTCTTCTGATAGCACTTTGTACCTTCATCAAATCACTTGTCTCACACTGTAGGTGTATATATTTCCTTGGATGCATGCCTGAATCCCTCTCCCCTCTAGACTGACAATCTCTCAGTATGATGTGGTGACTGATGTTCAGATAGGCTGTGCATGATTTTTCAAGAGCATATAGTTAATGTTACAGGGGTTGGTCTATAACCCAGGATCCAAGACACAGGGACTCTGACTCAAAATTCAGTGTTTTTTTTTCATTCCAGCACTGAGTGAATAAATACATGTATCTACAGTGTGGGACTCCCACACTGTCTGCCTGCTCCCCCTATCCAAATCTCTTCTCCCACATCCCGCCTCATAAGCATGGTCAAGCCAAAGAGCATCCAAAAATGGAAGAACTCTATGTCTTTTGGTTGGGCAACAGACCTAAAGGAAAAGTCCCGTTTGTGCTGTTGCTGAAAATTGGCCCTTCCAAACATGCTTTGTGTTTGTGAGGTAAAGAGGCGCTCCGAGGAGCCCCATGCCATTTTCTCTAATTCAGACCTTTTGCATAGTAGGCATGATCTGTAGATCCTCCTGGCTCCTAATGCTTTTTTTTTTTTTAAATTCAGGTATAGTTGTTTTACAGTGTTGTGTTAGTTTCTACTGTACAACGAAGTGAAGTAGAGTTCCTTGTGCTATACAGCAGGTTCTTATTAGTTATCTATTTTATACATATTCGTGTATATATGTCAATCCCACCCTAATGTTTTTTCTCATGGATCTACTATGAAGCTAAAGTTGGCCACCATTATTACTACTTTAAGTGAAGACATTGTTTCCAGAGGGCCCCTGTTAAAAAGCTAGGAGAGTACCTTAACTGATAAGCGAGAAAAAAACCGAGTGGGTAGCTGAACTTAATCTCTAGGATATCAGTAGGGAGGAAGGGTCCCTCCCTAGAGAAGTGCCCACAGGACAACCCTGACTCCACCACAAGCTTTAATCAGAAACCAAAATAAAAAGGAATTGAATCTTTCTAGAAGCCAGATCTGGGGAAACTGATTTCAAGTACTATGCCAATAAATTATTCTGGTAGAAGGAATTTTTCTGAAGAGTAGTGTGAGTGTAAGTGAATCCCTATCCCCAGCTGTCCCCTAGAGCCTCTAGCCTCTGCATACACAGGAAAGACAATAGTGAGAGAGAGGCAGGTATGGAAGGGGTTGTAAAGGAACCAGGGAATGTTTGAGTTGGAGAGGCCACCAAGATCATCTACTTCAACCTCTGTTGGTTAAATGGGAAACTAAGACTAAGGGAGGGAACAGAGCTGACAGATCTGGGAGTAGGACACCAAACTCCTGGCTCCCAGGATGTGTTTTTTCTCTTGAACCCGAATTTATACGACTGTATGTAGCTTGGATAGATTATTCACTGAGGCTTGAGTACTGCCAAGGGTCCTATTTCTTCTATGTAGACCAAGGACTGAGACTTGGGCACTGCAATCATTGAAGGTGATCCTGTAAGTATACCCTGAAAGCATTGCAAGAATTTCCTCTCCCATCGGCCATGTCATCAGGATTCATGATGCAGAGCACTGCATAATGGGAATCCAAAGTCTTCCTGGCTGTGAATGGGGACTGCCCAAGGATTGCAAACATAAGGCTTTAGGTAATCATTCACTTTCTCTTATAACTGTCATGTCCCTCATGAAGCCTAAAGGTCACAGTTGAACTTAAGTGTCTGGCACTATCTTTTCCTTCTCAAGGCCAACCACTTTCTTCATAACCAATATGGGAGAGTAGAAAAAGCCTAACATTTTGAGTCAAAAATACCTGAGTACAAACTCTCCCTTCTTCATTATTTCCTAGTTTTGTGTCCTTAGGCAAGCCACTTTACTTCTATGTGTCTCAGTTTCTTCACCTATAAATAAGAATAATGATAATACCATACTAGATGGTTGTAGATTAAATGAGATAACACATGTAAAACACATAATAAATACTTTCATAGTTGTGAATTTTCTTTTTTCTTTCTGTCTTTAAGCTCCCTGGATGCCAGAATGTGACCTGTGGGCAGAGCTGTGCTAGCAGCCCCAGCTTCATAGGCATGTGACCTGTAAACTTTCACAGAGCCTCATGCTTAGAAAGACCCCAAACTTAGCTTAATGTTCTGCTGTTGCCATCTTGAATTTTTAATTTTTTTTTTTTTTTTTTTTACAAAGGGCCCTTCCTTTTCATTTTTCACTGGGCCCTGCTAATTATGTTTGTGTGCCAGGGGAGATAAAATGGGTGTTTCAGAACCAGGAGGCATTCTGACAGGGTGAGAGAACACATGATTTGGAGTTGACAGAAATGGATTCAAAATCTAGGTATACCACTAATTTGCTTTTTGATATCAGGCATTTCCTTTCATCCCTCAGGGAATCAGTTTCTCAATTTTGACAATGGGGATTTTTATTTGATAATGTCTCAGCTTTGACATTCCAGGACTCCTTCAGTAAGTCTGGGGAAACCTCCCTGGCCATAGGTCGAGCCTAGGGCAGCCAGGGCTTTCTGCTCAGGCTCTCTGCAGCTTGGGGAGTTAGTATCTGTTGGAGTTCAGCTGGCAGTGGGTGAGGACATGGCAGTGAGGACTGTTGCTGCAGTAGGAGACCCTTTCACAACGGCACTCTTTTGTCATTTTGCACCCAGATTTCCGTTGGCTAACCTCAGCCTTATCTTCCTCATTTCTGTTTCCTCTTGAAGACACCAAGTGCCCTTCAAAACATAGGACTTTCCTCCTCACAACATAAAGCCCAGTTCCCTCTGGTCTCTTCAGGTTGACTCATCACCAGGGAACCTATGCCTCCTACAAGATGAAGGCACCACTCCAGTAACAGGTATAGTATCAACTTGTCCTCTCTGCTTGGATTCCCAAACTGGGGCAGTGTCCATGGCTACAAAATTTGGCTTGGATCTGCTTATCCCATTCTCCTTGGACACTTCTCAGGAGTTCTGGATCAAGGGTGGGGGAGAAGAAGTGTCCCATTTGTACCCTTCTGTCCTGGAGCTTATAATGATGAGAAAGGAGGATGACATTTCCTCTCCAAACAGGCTGTTTTAGGGGACAGACAAATGGAAGTGGAATATTCTCTGGAACTAGGATCAGAATATTTGAATAGTGGTCCTGGTTTTGCCATTTACTCATTGCGTATCTTTGAACAAGTCCTTTCTCCATTCTAGGATACATATTTTTGACCTCTTCTGCAAAGAGGAGGGGAAGGATTAGATGGACAGTGTCTAGAGACTCTTTTAGTTTTTATATCCCTTATTTTGATAGTTTTTAGCCCTCTGTTGAGAAAGGATATGAGAGAGATGCTGAGTAAATATCTCTGGGTGGGGCTGAGCAGGGGGTTGAACTATGCCTGAAAAAAGTCCATACTGCTCCCAGTATGAGGGGGCCCAACTGAATCAGTGGCAGGGCAGGTCTTACTGCTTGGTGTGTTAGCCTTCCCAGGGTAGACAGGGAGCAAATTATATTTATGTAGTATAACAGACCAAGAGAAAACTTTCAGAGACTCTCAGTATCACTCCACATAGATATCCATCTTTTCTTCCTATGGGTCTGACCAGCCTTTCTCAGCTGAACCTGCTTTCCTTGTATACACTCTGTTGGAGAGGTATGGACTAAAACATCAAATGTGGAAATAAAACCAATATAGTTTCAGCCCAGCCACTGCCTCTTTCCATTAATACTGGGGCAAAATGGTCTATAAGGCTCTTAAACTTCATGTACTAGGAAAGAATCTTTAACCTCCTCATACCTGTTTCCTTTTTGATGAAGTCAGAAAGGGCATTCAGGAGGCTGTGGACATCTTCGGTTTATCCAGGTCTTCTCACAGAAGCTGGTAGCCAGTAAGGATGATGATAGAAGAAAGGCATCAGTTCAGTTCTCTTTCTCCCACTACCCTGAACTCAAACTCTATTAATCAGCTTCCTTTACTGGCTTCCACTCACAGCTCCAGGGACTGACCCAAGGTGCCTGTGAACTCCTCTATGAGAGGCTCTGGAAAGCTCACCAAACACTTTCCTGACAACATTGCCAGGTAAGTCTTCTTGTCCCTATTTCCAGAGAAGACAACTGAAGCTCAAAGGACAACTGAAGCCTAAAGGAAACCTTTCCCAAAGTCATGATTGGCTAATTAGTGCCCAAAGCAGCATTAGAATCTAAGTTTGTCTGATTCTTTCCACTATGCCGTATCTGGTGACCAAGACTTGCTTTGGCTGAAAAAGCCACACTTCTGGGTGGCTTGGAGTGGCTTGGGTAAGTAGAGAGGGAAATGAGGGGATGGAAAATATCATTTAGAGCTTTAGGTTTGAAGTCACTCTCAAATATCAAATTGGAGGAGCATGTCACCTGCTTACCAACATACATTTACCTGAAAGAGTTAAGGTTTTTTTTTTTTTAATGCACTATGATTTTTTTTTGCTGAAAGACAAGTCCTTCTGCCTTGTCTTAGCTGGGATAAGACTTTCTGGCCTCATGGGGCAGTTTTACGTTCCTTGGAATGTTTGCCTCTTTTCATGCCAGTATATAATATAAGCCAGCTACTTTCTCACAGATCAATTACCACACCTGGGAAAGGGAGGAATTTATCACGGACTACCTGGATTTTTTAGCAACAGTATCTGGGTATATTGCCAAGTGAATTCTCTCAGAAGTTCCAGGCCTGATCATGCTCCTAGCAGCTTCTTTATTTCTCTGATGGCTGTGGGTTGAATGATCCCAGTACCTCACTTCCAAGTCCACTGCCTATATTTTGCCTTCCTTTTTGATGTGTCTCCCTTTTCCCAGAGAGAAATACAGAGCATGGAGGTAAAAGGACCAGTGAGGAAAACTGGAGGGCAAAATGGGGTGACATAAGGCACAGCCCCAAACTGTGTACAACTTGTATGATCTTTAGCAACTCTTATCCTCAGTGTGAGCCTTCATTTCCTCATTTATAACATGAGTAGGTGAAACTAGATGAAAGTCCTTTTATAGCTGCCATTCTTGAGTCCTGATTGGTTAAATGCATCATGTTAGGCAAGGCTGAGACCATAAGAAATTCCTGTTTCATTGTCCTGACTCTGTTAAATCAGTGGTCAATGGCCCTTGCTTTCCTTGTGGTAGTTCAACCACCATTTTTTTGGAGCATTTGTTATATATCAAATACTGACCTAAGGGCTTTACATACATTATTTCATGTTATTCTCACAATAACTTATTAGGTAAGTACTATACTTACACCCATTTTGTGGATGTGGAAAACTAGAGCTCAAAGAGATGAAATGATTTATCCAAGATTTCTCAACTACTCAGTGGAAGAGCCAGAATTCATGCCCGTGCTTAACCTCAAAGCCTATGTCCATAGTCATAACACTGTGAGAACACAGACTGAGAGTTGGGAAGGTGGGACATGGACATTGACTCTGGGACCTGGTCCTTTCCTGAGGTCAGGGAGGCAGGACAATGACCAAATTGTATACTATCTGCTGCATAGAGAATCTCATTGAAGCCCCGGACCCCTAGAAATGCCATAGCTATAGGACTCAGCCCTGAGGATCACCCCAGCTGAGCACTGGGGCTTCACCTGCAGTATCAAGTGGACCTTCCTTACATACCCTAAGGATACCTCTTCTGGTTAGAAGCCTTATTGCCTATTTTGTTCACTTCCTTATTCTGGTGCTTCAGCTAGTCCCTATAGCCTCTGCAGTTTCCCTGGTGCTCAGGGTGTGACTCCTTTCTCTTTCTTTCCCTCCAGGGTCATATCTCCCAGGAAGATCTTGCCTCCCCACTGAAGCCCCTGGCCCAGCCTCCTGCAGTGCCACGCTCCGTGTATTTGACAAGCTGAGTTAGACACTCCGTGTAGTAGAGTGTCAGTTTGTCAAATACCCCAAGTGCGGCATATGCCTAGCAGCTCCAGGCCAAGACAGTTGAGATACAGCAGATAGACTGACAGCTGGATACAAGAACACACACCAAATACCAGCTAAGCTCTCAGAAGTTATTTTCGGTGACTTTGAGGGAATTAAAGCATTGTACCTGAGGGTTTGGGGGGGGGGAAATGAAGCAGCTCTGCTACACACAGTGGGAGCCCTAGGGGGATACAATAGTCTTGAAAATGCATACAGGCCCCAGGGATGGAAGTACTCCTTTATTCATTACTTTCTTCCTTCACATTCCCCTCTCAGAGTCCCCTAGCAAGGACATCTGAATTCTCACACAAGCATCATCACAGAGCTTAGACACACAGTTTCTGGACACTTAACCTTGGATTCTAAACACACTTTGACCTTACCTATCTCTCTCCTTTTCTTCATGCTTTTTCTCCTCCTTGGAACATCTTCTTCATTTCTCTCTTCTTATCCAATTCTTTCCCATACTTCTTGGCCCAGCCAAAGTCCAATCTCTCCAAGGACTTTTGAAAGTCAACCTATACTCTTTCCTTCTTCATTCTCAAAGCACTCCTTGCCTGGGTGCTTGTATGTACCCTTTTATCTCCTACTGCCAATGGTACATCTTGAATTGTTAGTGGACTTTTACAGGGGCCATTTTTGAATTTCCCACTAGATTGTGAGCTCCTAGAGAACAATACTCTTTCCTTAATTGCTGTCTCCCCATTCCATCCCTACTCCAGCCCCAGCACTGTACTCAGGTAACAGAAAATACTTAATAACTGTTTATTGTTTGATAGACTTTCCAATAGTCTATTAGTTTTGGGCCTTTGGCCCAAATGCTTCCCAGGAATTTTGTAAGAAAACAAACTTTGGTCACTGCAGTGCTATAGGGTGTGTGAGGTAATTGCCAACATGGAGGGTTTTTCTTCCTGAGAAATAGGGTCAAGAGTCAGAGGAGGAGGGAAAAAATGTAGACTCAGAGGGCAAGTAAGTTTTGGAATTACTTGGTAATAAAAAGTTATACAGATGCTTTATTGCAGGATTTTTCAGAGACTTTAATATTGCAATGCTCCATTGGAAATCTCCAAGAGAGGGTCATAGAATGAAGCATTTCCCATGCTTATCTGATCATGGAAACTTTTTTCTGCTGGCCATTTCCTGGATCGAGTGCTCCATGGAACAAAATTTGAGAAATTGCCTTAGAGGAGCTTCATATCTTTCCTCTCTTCTGGAGATCTTGTCATTTTACTCCTCTACTTTTCTCAACCCAGCTACCTGCCTAAGACAGGTCTTGTGTTATTATACCATTTTTGTTTAGCCTATCCTGCATATTTGGGCTAGCCTTATACTTAGGACTTTCTCACTGGATTGTCTTGTATGAAAAAGATTATAAGGTTTTAGGCAGAGATGATCTCTAGAAGTTTCCTGCTGCAATAAATATATGCTCCTAGATCTGTAATTTTATCCTGTTATCTTGTGTCATTTAATCAACTTGCAGTATCATTGTTAACCTGCATCATAGAAAGAATTTAGAAGTTTACCTTCATTTTTTTTTCTACTCTGGAACAATTTATGTAGCAACAACAAAAGGCATATGGGTCCCAGGGATGGATGTGCTCCTTGATTCATTACTTTTGTTCCTTCTTATAAAGTGAAGGACTCTTTGTTCACTTTTATGTATGATTTTGACTTCTGTAATCAATTCAAAGGAGAGCAGCTGCTGGTTAAACCTGAGATGACCTTAGAATTGCATTGCAATCAAAAGTGGCACATGTCAGCTTCCATAAAGGGTGAAGAAGTTGATTTGACATGCATTACCCGAGGGAAAGGAAACAGTGTTGAACTGACCCAGAATGGTTCCTCTCTGAGGAGACTGATTTAAAGGTGTATTGTGTGTGCACATATACAGACAGATAAACACATGCACGCACACACACACTCACACTCCTAGTGCCTATTCCTGTTTGAGAAGAGAGACTTCCCTGCTCTGACCTCTACCCCACATTGTAAGAAGAAGCCAAGAGATAAAGAAGATCTATGAAGAGTACAACTACTCCAAAGATTGTAGGATTCTAGCAGGTGGAAATCCTTGAGAGTGATTCAATCATACTTTGGAAAAAGGGGGAGCTCTTTATCTCTGCACCCACAGTCCGCTGAGACAGAAGAAAGACTCCTTCTTTTTAGGTTTCCAGTTGACCTGGGAAGAGTCACCCAGGTGGAGCTGGAAGGATGATTAAGAAGGGAATAGAAGGCAGTTGAGTACTGTTTTACCAAATATTCATTGTGTTCCAGTGAGCTCATTGCTGAAATGATGTAAGGGTAGCATGGGTGGGAAGGAGGAAAAAACAAAAAAACAAAGGTGCTATCCATACTCCCAGGGCCCCAACCATGTCAACTAGTCTCACTTTAATCACTCTTGGTAGGTCCTTGAGAGAGGATCAATATGACCAAAGTTGCTGTTATGTTTAGATATTTATTGAGCATCAGAAGAATACCAGAGCACTAGACTTGCAGTACAGGAGCAGAACTGAACCTTGGCCTGTTACATGACAATCTCAATTAAAAGCTATCTGGCACTAGAGAAAGGGAAGTGATCCTAAACCTAACTGGTTCCCTGAACTGCCAGAGCTGAGCCTCCCTCTGGTCATTCAGTGGTAAGAGGCCAAAGTTGAGTGATGTCTGGAGGCATGATGACCAAGTCCTAGTGCTATGGGCACTTCTCTCTGGTGTTTGGAGCAAAGCAATGGAAGCTCCAGGCAGGGATACTAGAAGGGCCTAAGGAACGACCCAGAAGCAGGCTTGTTTGAGGTGCATATGGCAACTTCTTAGGCAAAGCCCTTCACTCTTAGCAACCCCAATGTTGGCAAGGAAGACACTTTGGACTATCCAGGAAGAAAGATAGCAGGGAAAGGGGCCATGCAGAATGCCAGGGATGAATAGGCAATTACGTCAACAGACCTTGGCCCAGTAGGACATTTTTAGCAGCTGCTCTTGCCCTTGGTGAGCAGAATCTCATGATCTGGGGGAACCGTGTGCAGTAGGCGAGCGTAGTCACTGTTGATCTGGGCGATGATCTGGTACTCCTGGCCCAGGCAAGGCTCATCAGAGTAGTTGTTGTCCAGTGTCTGGGAAGCTGGCTCTTCACTGGAGCAGCCACTTGTGAAGATGGCTACCCTCATGGTTTCACCAGAGTCACTGGCCTCCCCAGCATGCACCCTGTGGTCCAAGAGCCCACCACCCATGAGAAGAAACTTGAATCTGGTACCCTGGTTTCCTACTTTTCTGCCCCAATTCTTGCCAACTGACCCTCAGGCACTTGTCACCCAGGGATTCTGGGAATGGAGTGTTAGAGGACCTGAATTATTTTGTGTGTTCACTGGGCCAGGATGAGGGAAGAAAATTGTGCCCTGACCCTGAAGGCCTCTGAGCTTAAGATTGGGTCTGTGCCAAACCCCCTTTCCTGTATGCCAGTGATGAGCAAAATTGAGGGCAAAGAATGGGTCAGAAGATAGAAGAGGAGAGGTTATCTTACCTGGCCACGTCACAGACATGCTCTAGAAAAAAAGGAAGAATCAGGTCAGAAGTCTCTATGGGGAGTGAGTAAGGGCCAAGTATGGGTACTTGTCAAAAAGTAAGGGAAGGGGAGACAGAAAGGGGGATCTCAATATGTCTCAGCCTTCCAACAAATAGGAGCTGTTGGGAAGGTGAGTTGAAATACAGGGATGCAGATTTATCAGGGAAATGAAAAGGAGGCACACTTTATCACTGTCATCTTTGACATACTCTGACTCTGGACATTGGCCCGGAGCAGTTGCTTGGTATGGTGGGGGGAGGGACCCTGGAACTGGGTCCACTCTCCACCCAGGAATCTTGCCAAAGATCCCCAGGGAGTCCTTGTGAGAAACTTGGCAGCCATCCAGAGCCCAGGTAAAAGGGTCTGAATTAGTCTGATGCCCGGGAGTTGGGCTTGGTCCATTCCCAAATTCACTTATCCCTACCCTGCACCCACGAAAGATCATGGAATAAGTCACCATTGCCCCCTAGTGTCAGTGGAGGAGAAGTATCTACATTCTATGAAGGCTTAAAGGCTCTAGCCTAGTACAAAGATGGATATCTCTTGGTACTGCCCTCTAGGAGCTTGTAATCTTTCAGAGATGCAACAGGGAATGCATACATTAAACCACAACAAAGCAAACACGGAATGCTGCAGCAATTTTGCTTTGTGATAGAGCCCTGTATTTCCATGTCTTACCTCCCCAATTGACCTGGCAGCTCCTATACTGTAGGGTCTTATTCATTTTTATATGCCTAATGCATGGTACATAGTAGGCACTCAATAACTACATGTTAAATTGGATTGATGCCCTAAGGCCATCTCCCTTATAGAGAGGTAGAAAGCAGGAATTCTGGGAAGGAAATACAGGAAGGGAAAAGTATAAAGGCATGAGGTGTGTGGCCTTTTTGCCTGCTTGACTCCAGTGTCTGGAAATTAAAATAAGTATAAAGTCATGGTGGGGATTGACAAGATAGGCCAGAGCCACATTACAGAGGGCTTTGAATAGAATGTTACATTTTGACCTCTACCCCATGAGTCATGAGGAGCCCTGGACTGTTTTTGAACGGAAAATAATCTAATATGATTACAGTTTATATCCAGTCTCATTGAGACTATAATGAATGTTCTCCTTTTAATGCTCCTGGGATTTGTGACCACTTGAGATATCTCCACATCCAAATTTAGCCTCATGGGTCATAGCCATGGCAGTTGGCCAAGACCAGAGCTTATACTTGAGACCCAGGATAAGGAAACACTCAAGGTTCCCTTCTCTTTTTTGGTTGGAGAGACCCATAGTAGAAACCAGACTATTTGGGTATAAGAGCTACTACAAACGAAGAGACGCACAAATGCTAGTTAAAATAGCTAGTGCAACGGGAACTGAGGTGTAGTTAGGTTTTACTTAGAAATCAACATTCAAATTCTTTTTCCTCCTCTGCTGGCAAATAGATGTTAAATGGCCCTGACAACTACACTGTAATCATGTCACTCCTCAGCTTAAATATTTTTTAGCAATTTTTAATGCAAGGCTTAAAGAAGAAAGTCCAAATCCCTTAACCTGTCATTCAAGACCTTCTATAATCAGGAATAAGCTTTCCTTTTCCCCTGTATTTCTCTATTGCTTGGCTACATGAATTTTCTTTACTGATGACTCCACTCACATTCATATTTCACCACTTTACCCGTTTACTCTTGTAGTTTCTTCTTCCTAGACTATTGCTCCCTTTCAAATGGTTTTCATCTTCCAAGGAATGGTCTAAGTCCCGCCTCCTTCTGAAATCCCTTGCTAATTACTCTACCCTAACTGACTCTCCTGTCCTCTGGATCACTTTAGCATCGATTGTCTTCTCCATGCTTTGAGTCCATAGACATTATAGCTATGTATTGTTATCGATAAACTCCACGCTTCTACCTTGATTCTATTAATCATATTGTAAGCAACTTGAGGTCAAGGACTGTGACTTCTCCTTCTCTTGCATCCTCATTAGAAAACCCATTACGTAGATGCTGTACTAAGTTGGGTACCAAAGATTTGTGAATTAACTTTCATAAGTTGTATTCTCATTGTTGCCTTGCATGTCTGTCTCCATGGACCCCTTACCCTCACTTTCAAACTAGGCTAGGAGCCCTTTGAAGTGCCTAACATAGTGCTTGATACTGAGTTTATGCTCAACTATACTGCTGAATGAATGAATGAATGAGCAAGAGCCACCCAATCATACTTATCACTCACCCTGTTGGGATGTCTTCCAGAAGACCATGATATAAGTCATGGTAGTGACCACAATACAGCAGAAGGAGATGATGAGAATTATGGCAAAGATAGGCAGGCCATTTCCTAGGAGGTAAAACAAGACCAAGTGGTATCTGGTTGAAAACGAGTCTAGCAAGAGAGACTCCAAGGATCAGTCCAGACCAGCTCACACTTCTTTCTTTTCCATCTTCTCCTAAATTTCTTAGCTAGCCAGAGAGACAAACAAAACACTAGGCCCATGAGAAAGACTTGAGAGAAGCTAGAGACTCCACATATAAACAAGTTATTTCAGACCCACTTGTTGATGGCTGATTGGCCTGGGCATTTGAATGACATAGAACATTGTATACAGTGGAAAGTTTCAATTGCAAATTTCACAGCCTAAGGGGAAGGCTAGAAGTCTTAACATTGCCCTTACCTGGCCCAGCACTTGTCTTTCCAGTGTAGCCATCCACTTCAGTGGTCCAGGCCTGGGATGAGTTCACTGTGGATGTTGCTATGACAACAAGTGTGTTAGGGTTAGAGGCCTCTCTTCCAGAAAGGAACTGTGAGGTGGAGGGTGGCTGCAAAGTTTGAAGTCCTTCTGTGGGTATCTGTGCTAAGCTTTCTGCAATTCCTGGCCATGTCATTGACCGCTATTACCATAAAGTGAGGTATCTTAGTTTTTCACTGTTTATGATGGGAAGAAGGCCAATAGAGGGGAGACAATATACCTAAAGTCCTATAGCAAGTCAGACTAGGAGCAAAACAGAAGTCACAGTTTTTTCTCACTTTTCCCATGGGATTATTCAAATTCTCTCCTTCCTTTTGCCTCAGACATTTTCACAAAGAAGAATATATATATTTATGATTCCACTTCATCATGACCCTTAAATCTTTCTTATTTCCATTTCTTTAGTACTAATTTACTTCTGGAGAACACAATGACCCCTTATTACCCATCTAATGGCATTGGGCCTCCTCCCTTGGCTTCTATGAAGCCATTTCAGACCTTTCCTACTCCCGCAGAACCCTAGTAAAACTCACTTTCGAAGGGAGATTGCATGGTTGGAGGTGCCTTAGTCTTGATCTCGAGTGGCTTTGAGGAATCTGCAAGGAAAAGAGAGTCCATTCAAGGGCCCTGGCACCTTTGAGTGAACAGTTGAATGCCTTAGGGAAAATGGGAAGTAAGTAAGGGCCAGTCAGGTCCTTAATTAATCTGGATGGGAAAAACATTTTGTTTTAACTAACTTCTGATTGAAATTTAGCTATTCATTCTCTTGAGAGGGGCTTAGAAAGATTACAAAGAAGGTGGCTGTGGTGATGTCAGTAAAAATGGTAGTGTAATGATCTCCAAATATTCACTTCTTCACAAAAGCAATGAAATAACTGACAAAAAATTTCATAACTTTTTTCTTTCAGATTTGGGGAAATTAGCCAAAGGTTTGCATCAACCCAAGTAGCATTTATAGAAGAAAAACACCCCAGTCATGTTAAGAACAGTGAGATCTGTGGCATTTTAACTTACCCCAGCCCTATCACCCTGCCCCAGGCCAGTAGTAGCCTTGAAAATAAACCCCATTCTAGGTGCTGGAGTGGGCAGAGAAGATTTAATTCCCAAACAATTGTCATTATTTGACCTGTGTGGTGGTTCCCTGAAAGACCTGACTTAAAAGGCTTATATTTATTGGTCACCCAGTGCTAACTCTCCCCAGGGAAGGGATGTATTTGTCACACAGCTGCCTGAGGCAATAGATAATAGTTGAGGTAAACAAGAAACTAGCCAAAAAACTTAAAAGAAAAAAAAGTAATCAGATGTTCATAGAGACTTTGAAAATCTCGGACACATTCCTGGTAATCTAGAAGACCACAGACATGCCTAGGGTTTTGTGCATGCTCAGGAAAGGTATGAGAACATCATAAGTTTTTTCCTCTGGCTAGCCTTGAGGTTCTGCATTAACAGGAAGTGAAGGCTACAGCACAGTTATAAACTTCCTGGGTAAGTGTTGAATACATAGTTCAAAAGACAACAGAGTCCAGGGAGTTTTAGTGGTTCTAAGTATTTAAGGAGATATCTATCCAATCAGTAGCTGACCACTAAGCTACCAAGCAGAGACTTCAGTGGTAATCCATGACAAAGAATACAAGAGACTACTTAAAATTATCTCAGAAAAGTTACTGAACAAGCAAACAACAACTAGTACAATAAGCAGTGCCAAAAACAAGCCCTAGAGAGTGAAAGGGAGAGTCAGATTTCTAGATTTGCCACATTATATTATTTTAAAAGTCAAATTTTCAACAAAAATAAAAGATATGCAAAGAAACTAGAAAGTAGAGCCCATAAACATATTAAAAAAGCAATGAATACAAACCATCCCTGAGGAAGCAGAGATACTGGACAAAAATTTTAAATCAACTAAATTTGTTAAAAAAGAAATAAACCAAAGGAAATATTGTGCAAAAATCTAAAAGAATGAGGAAAATTCAAGCCAAATAGGGAATATCAATAAAGAGACAGAATTTGTAAAAC
Source organism: Kogia breviceps (assembly GCF_026419965.1). Lineage (NCBI taxonomy): Eukaryota > Metazoa > Chordata > Mammalia > Artiodactyla > Physeteridae > Kogia > Kogia breviceps. The sequence continues at coordinate 78,194,482 of NC_081330.1, read as the reverse complement.
AGGAACCAATTAGAAATACTGGAGTTGAAAAGTACAATAACTGAAAGGATAAAAATCACTAAAAAGAAGAAAAATTCACTAAAGCAGATTTAAGCAGGCATCAGAAGAATCAGTAAACTTGATAACAATTGAAATTAGCCAGTTAGAGAAACAGAAAGGAAAGTGAATGAAGAAAAATGAGTATAGCACCTCAGAGGTCTGTGGGACACCTTCAAGTGTACCAACATACACATAATGGGAGTTGTAGAAGCAGATGATAGAAAAGGGTAGACGAAATATTTTAAGATATAATGTCAAAAAACTTTCCAATTTGATGGAAAACAATCTGCAAATAATAGAAGCTCATTGAACTCCAAGTAGGGAAATATTTTTAAAATTCACACCTATATACATACTCAAAAGCCAAAGAGAGAATTTTGAAAGCAGCAAGAAAGAAGCAACTCATCATGTACAAGAGACTCTCAATAAGATTAATGGCTGAGCCCATAAAATTCTTAGAAGAAAACATAAGCGGAACACTCTGACATAAATCATAGCAGTATTATTTTCGATCTGTCTCTTAAAGCAAAGAAAGCAAAAATAAACAAATGGGAACTAACTAAACTTAAAGGCTTTTGCACAGCTAAGGAATCCATCAACAAAACAAAAAGACTGCTTACTGAATGGGAGAAAATATATGCATAATATGAAAGATAAAGTGTTAATACCAAAAATATATAGATAGCTCATATAACTCAATATCAAAAAATAAATAAAAACAAATAACCCTATTAAAACATGGGTAGAAGACCTGAATAGACATCTTTTTCCAAATGATCACATGAAAAAATGCTCAGCTTCATTAATCATCACAGAAATGCAAATTAAAATCACAATTAGATATCACAACACACATATCGGAATGGCTATCATCAAAAAGACCACAAGTAGAAAGTGTTGATGAGGATGGGGAGAAAGGAGAACCCTAGCACACTGTTAGTGGAAATTTAAAGTGGAGCAGCCACTGTGGAAAACAGTATGGAGGTTTCTCAAAAAACTAAAAATAGAACTACCATATGACCCAACAATTCCACTCCTAGATATTTATCTGAAAGAAGGGAAAACACTAATTCAAAAAGATACATGCTTTTATTTCCATTTCTCTAAGAGGTGGGTCAAAAAGGATCTTGCTGTGACTTATGTCTTAGAGTGTTCTGCCTATGATTTCCTCTAAGAGTTTGATGGTGTCTGTCCTTACATTTAGGTCTTTAATCCATTTTGAGTTAATTTTTGTGTATGGTGTTAGGGAGTGTTCTAATTTCATTCTTTTACATGTAGCTGTCCAGTTTTCCCAGCAACACTTATTGAAGAGACTGTCTTTTCTCCACTGCATATTCTTGCCTCCTTTATCAAAGATAAGGTGACCATATATGAGTGGGTTTATCTCTGAGCTTTCTATCCTGTTCCATTGATCTATATTTCTGTTTCTGTGCCAGGACCATACTGTCTTGATGACTGTAACTTTGTAATATAGTCTGAATGCAGGAGCCTGATTCCTCCAGATCTGTTTCTCTTTCCAAAGATTGCTTTGGCGATTCAGGATCGTGTGTTTCCACACAAATTGTGAAATTTTTTGATCTAGTTCTGTGAAAAATGCCATTGGAAATTTGATAGGGATTGTATTGAATCAGCAGATTGCTTTGGGTAGTAGAGTCATTTTCACAATACTGATTCTTCCAATCCAAGAACATGATATATCTCTCCATCTTTTTGTATCATCTTTAATTTATTTCATCAGTGTCTTATAAATTTATGCATACAGGTTTTTTCTCTCCTTTGGTAGGTTTATTGCTAGATATTTTATTCTTTTTGTTGAAATGGAAATAAAAACAAAAATAGAGAGATGGGACATAATGAAAAGTAAAAGCTTTTGCACAACAAAGGAAACCATAAACAAGACCAAAAGACAACCCTCAGAATGGGAGAAAATATTTTCAAATGAAGCAACTGACAAAGGATTAATCTCCAAAATTTACTCCAAAATCATATTGAGCTCATGCAGCTCAAACAACCCAATCCAAAAATTGGCAGAAGACCTAAATAGACATTTCTCCAAAGAAGATATACAGATTGCCAACAAGCACATGAAAGAATACTCAACATCATTAATCATTAGAGAAATGCAAATCAAAGCTACAATGAGATATCCTCTCACACCAGTCAGAAAGGTCATCATCAAAAAATCTAGAAATAATAAATGCTGGAGAGGGTGTGGAGAAAAGGGAACCCTCTTGCACTGTTGGTGGGATGTAAATTGATACAGCCACTATGGAGAACAGTGTGGAGGTTCCTTAAAAATCTACAAATAGGAGGTGGGAGCAAGAAGATGGCGGAAGAGTAAGACGCGGGGATCACCTTCCTCCTCACAGATACATCAGAAATACATCTACACGTGGAACTTCTACTATAGAACACACACCGAAGGCTGGCAGAAGACCTCAGACCCCCCAAAAGGTGTCAAGGCTGTGTCTCTGAGGTGAGAGAAATAACCTCAGGACACTGGTCCACAAGAGACCTCTCAGCTCCACGTAATGTCAAATGGCAAAAATCTCCCAGAGATCTCTATCTCAACACCAAGACCCAGATTCACTCAAGGACCAGCAACAAACAGTGCTGGACACCCTATACCCAACAAAGAGTGAGACAGGTCTACAGCCCCATCCATTAGCAGAGAGGATGCCTAGAATCACAGTAAGGCTACTGACATCCCCATACACACCACCAGACGTGGACCTGCCCACCAGGGAGACGGGATCCAGCCTCATCCACCAGAACAGTGGCACTGGTCCCCCCAACCAGGAAACCTGCTCAACCCACTGAACCAACCTCAGCCACTGGGGAGAGCCACCAAAAATAGATAGAACTACGAACCTGCAGCCTGCAAAAGGGAGACCCCAAACACAGTAAGGTAAGCAAAATGAGAAGACAGAAAAACACACAGCAGATGAAGGAACAAGATAAAAACACACCAGACCTAACAAAAGAAGAGGTAATAGCCAGTCTACCTGAAAGAGAATTCAGAATAATGATGGTGAAGATGACTCAAAATCATGGAAATAGAATAGACAAATTGCAAGAAACAGTTAACAAGGACCTAGAAGAAATAAAGAGGAAGCAAGTAATGATGAGCAACACAATAAATGAAATGAAAAATACTCTAGATGGGATCAGTAGCAGAATAACTGAGGCAGAAGGACGGATAAGTGACCTGGAGGGTAAAATAGTGGAAATACCTACTGCAGAACAGAAGAAAGAAAAAAGAATGAAAAGAACTGAGGACAGTCTCAGAGATCTCTGGGACAACATTAAACGCACCAACATTCGAATCATAGGGGTCCCAGAAGAAGAAGAGCAAAAGAAAGGGACTGAGAAAATATTTGAAGAGATTATAGTTGAAAACTTCCCTAATATAGGAAAGGAAATAGTCAACCAAGTCCAGGAAGCACAGAGAGTCCCATACAGGATAAAGCCAAGGATAAACACGCCGAGACACATAATAACCAAACTGTCAAAAATTAAATACAAAGAAAACATATTAAAAGCAGCAAGGGAAAAACAACAAATAACACACAAGGGAATCCCCATAAGGCTAAAATCTGATCTTTCAGCAGAAACTCTACAAGCCAGAAGGGAGTGGCAGGACATATTTAAAGTGATGAAGGAAAAAAACCTACAACCAAGATTACTCTACCCAGCAAGGATCTCATTCAGATTTCATGGAGAAATTAAAACCTTTACAGACAAGTAAAAGCTGAGAGAGTTCAGCACCACCAAACCAGCTTTACAGCAAATACTAAAGGAACTTCTCTAAGCAAGAAACATAAGAGAAAGAAAAGACCTACAAGAACAACCCGAAACAATTAAGTAAATGGTAATTGGAACGCACATATCAGTAATTACCTTAAATGTAAATGGATTAAATGCTCCCACCAAAAGACACAGACTGGCTGAATGGATACAAAAAAAGGACCCATATATATGCTGTCTACAAGAGACCCACTTCAGACCTAGGGACACTTACAGGCTGAAAGTGAGGGGATGGAAAAAGATATTCCATGCAAATGGAAATCAGAAGAAAGCTAGAGTAGCAATTCTCATATCAGAAAAAATAGACTTTAAAATAAAAATTATTACAAGGGACAAAGAAGGACACTACATAATGATCAAGGGATCGATCCAGGAAGACGATATAACAATTGTAAATATTTATGCACCCAACATAGGCGCACCTCAATACACAAGGCAAATACTAACAGCCATAAAAGGGGAAATCGACAGTAATACAATCATAGTAGGGGACTTTAACACCCCACTGTCACCAATGGACAGATCATCCAAAATGAAAATAAATAAGGAAACACAAGCTTTAAATGATACATTATACAAGATGGACTTACTTGATATTTATAGGACATTCCATCCAAAAACAACAGAATACACATTTTTCTCAAGTGCCCATGGAACATTCTCCAGGATAGATCATATCTTGGGTCACAAATCTAGCCTTGCCAAATTTAAGAAAATTGAAATCGTATCAAGTATCTTTTCTGACCACAACGCTATGAGACTACATATCAATTACAGGAAAAGATCTGTAAAAAATACAAATACATGGAGGCTAAACAATACACTACTTAATAATGAAGTGATCACTGAAGGAATCAAAGAGGAAATCAAAAAGTACTTAGAAACAAATGACAATGGAGACACGACGACCCAAAACCTATGGGATGCAGCAAAAGCAGTTGTCAGAGGGAAGTTTATAGCAATACAATCATACCTTAAGAAACAGGAAGCATCTCGAATAAACAACTTAACTTTGCACCTAAAGCAATTAGAGAAGGAAGAACAAAAAAACCACAAATCTAGCAGAAGGAAAGAAATCATAAAGATCAGATCAGAAATAAATGAAAAAGAAATGAAGGAAACAATAGCAAAGATCAATAAAAGTAAAAGCTGGTTCTTTGAGAAGATAAATAAAATTGATAAACCATTAGCCAGACTCATCAAGAAAAAAAGGGAGAAGACTCAAATCAATAGAATTAGAAATGTAAAAGGAGATGTAACAACTGACTCTGCAGAATTACAAAAGATTATTAGAGATTACTACAAGCAACTGTATGCCAATAAAATGGACAACCTGGAAGAAATGGACAAATTCTTAAAATGCACAACCTGCCAAGACTGAACCAGGAAGAAATAGAAAATATGAACAGACCAATCACAAGCACTGAAATTGAAACTGTGATTAAAAATCTTCCAACAAACAAAAGCCCAGGACCAGATGGCTTCACAGGCGAATTCTATCAAACATTTAGAGAAGAGCTAACACCTATCCTTCTCAAACTCTTCCAAAAGATAGCAGAGGGAGGAACACTCCCAAATTCATTCTATGAGGCCACCATCACCCTGATACCAAAACCAGACAAAGACGTCACAAAGAAAGAAAACTACAGGCCAATATCACTGATGAACATAGATGCAAAAATCCTCAACAAAATACTAGCAAACAGAATCCAACAGCACATTAAAAGGAATATACACCATGATCAAGTGGGGTTTATTCCAGGAATGCAAGAATTCTTCAATATACGCAAATTAATCAACGTGATACACCATATCAACAAACTGAAGGAGAAAAACCATATGATCATCTCAATAGATGCAGAGAAAGCTTTTGACAAAATTCAACACCCATTTATGATAAAAACCCTGCAGAAAGTAGGCATAGAGGGAACTTTCCGCAATATAATAAAGGCAATATATGACAAACCCACAGGCAGCATCATTCTCAATGGTGAAAAACTGAAACCATTTTCACTAAGATCAGGAACAAGACAAGGTTGCCCACTCTCACCACTCTTATTCAACCTAGTTTTGGAAGTTCTAGCCACAGCAATCAGAGAAAATAAAGAAATAAAAGGAATCCAAATAGGAAAAGAAGAAGTAAAGCTGTCACTGTTAGCAGATAAAATGATACTGTACATAGAGAATACTAAGGATGCTACCAGAAAATTACTAGAACTAATCAATGAGTTTGGTAAAGTAGCAGGATACAAAATTAATGCACAGAAATCTCTGGCATTCTTATACGCTAATGATGAAAAATCTGAGAATGAAATTAAGAAAACACTCCCATTTACCATTGCAACAAAAAGAATAAAATATCTAGGAATAAACCTACCTAAGGAGACAAAAGACTTGTATGCAGAAAACTATAAGACACTGATGAAAGAAATTAAAGATGATAGAAATAGGTGGAGAAATATACCATGTTCTTGGATTGGAAGAATCAACATAGTGAAAATGACTCTATTACCCAAAGCAATCTACAGATTCAATGCAATCCCTATCAAATTACCACTGGAATTTTTTACAGAACTAGAACAAAGAGTTTCACAATTTGTATGGAAACACAAAAGACCCCGAATAGCCAAAGCAATCTTGAGAACGAAAAATGGAGCTGGAGGAATCAGGCTCCCTGACTTCAGACTATACTACAAGGCCACAGTAATCAAGACAGTATGGTACTTGCACAAAAACAGAAATATAGATCAATGGAACAGGATAGAAAGCCCAGAAATAAACCCACACACATATGGTCACCTTATCTTTGATAAAGGAGGGAAGGAAACACAGTGGAGAAAAGACAGCCTCTTCAATAAGTGGTGCTGGGAAAACTGGACAGCTACCTGTAGAAGTAGGAAATTAGAACACTCCCCTAAGACCACACACAAAAATAAACTCAAAATGGGTTAAAGACCTCAGTGTAAGGCCAGACACTATCAAACTCTTAGAGGAAAACATAGGCAGAACACTCTATGACATCAATCACAGCAAGATCCTTTTTGACCCATCTCCTAGAGAAATGGAAATAAAAACCAAAATAAACAAATGGGATCTAATGAAACTTAAAAGCTTTTGCACAGCAAAATATACCATAAAGAAGACCAAAAGACAGCCCCCAGAATGGGAGAAAATATTTGCAAATAGAGCAACTGACAAAGGATTAATCTCCAAAATTTATAAGCAACTCATGCAGCTCAATAAGAAAGAAAACAAACAACCCCATCCAAAAATTGGCAGAAGTACTAAATAGACATTTCTCCAAAGAAGATATACAGATAGCCAACAAACACATGAAAGAATGCTCAACATCATTAATCATTAGAGAAATGCAAATTAAAACTACAATGAGATATCATCTCACACCAGCCAGATTGGCCATCATCAAAAACTCTAGAAACAAAAATGCTGGAGAGGGTGTGGAGAAAAGGGAACACTCTTGCACTGCTGGTGGGAATGTAAAATGATACAGCCACTATTGAGAACAGTATGGAGGTTCCTTTAAAAACTACAAATAGGGCTTCCCTGGTGGCTCAGTGGTTGAGAATCCGCCTGCCGATGCAGGGGACACAGGTTCGTGCCCTGGTCTGGGAAGATCCCACGTGCCACGGAGAGGCTGGGCCCGTGAGCCATGGCCGCTGAGCCTGTGTGTCCGGAGCCTGTGCTCCACAATGGGAGTATGGGAGTTCCCACAACAGTGAGAGGCCCACGTACCACAAAAAAAAAAAAAAAAAAAAAAAAAAAAAAAAAAAAAAAAAAATCTACAAATAGAACTACCATATGACCCAGCAATCCCACTACTGGGCATATACCCTGAGAAAACCATAATTCAAAAAGAGTCATGTACCAAAATGTTTATTGCAGCTCTATTTACGATAGCCAGGACATGGAAGCAACCTAAGTGTCCATCAACAGATGAATGGATAAGGAAGATGTGGCACATATATACAATGGAATATTACTCAGCCATAAAAAGAAATGAAACTGAGTTATTTGTAATGAGGTGGATAGACCTGGAATCTGTCATACAGAGTGAAGTAAGTCAGAAGGAGAAAAACAAATACCGTATGCTAACACATATATATGGAATCTAAAAAAAAATATCATGAAGAGATTAGTGGTAGGATGGGAATAAAACACAGACCTACTAGAGCATGGACTTGAGGATATGGGGAGGGGGAAGGGTAAGCTGTGACGATGTGAGAGAGTGGCAAGGACATATACATACTACCAAATGTAAATTAGATAACTAGTGGGAAGCTGCAGCATAGCACAGGGAGTTCACCTCTGTGCTGTGTGACCACCTAGAGGGGTGGGATAGGGAGGGTGGGATTGAGGGTGACACAAGAGGGAAGAGTTATGGGAACATATGTATATGTATAACTGATTCACTTTGTTGTAAAGGAGAAACTAACACACTATTGTAAAACAGTTATACTCAAATAAAGATGTTAAAAAAAATTCTAATTAGCATAAAAAAAAATCTACAAATAGAACTACCATACGACCCAGCATTTCCACTACTGAGCATGTACCCTGAGAAAACCATAATTCAAAAAGAGTCATGTACCAAAATATTAATTGCAGCTCTATTTACAATAGCCAGGACATGGAAGCAACCTAAGTGTCCATCAAGAGATGAATGGATAAAGAAGATGTGGCACATATATACATGGAATATTACTCAGCCATAAAAGGGAACGAAACTGAGTTATTTGTAGTGAGGTTCATGGATGTAGAGACTGTCATACAGAGTGAAATATGTCAGAAAGAGAAAAACAAATACCGTATGCTAACACATATATATGGAATCTAAAAAAAATGGTCATGAAGAACCTAGGGGCAAGACTAGAACAAACATGCAGACCTACTAGTGAATGGATTTGAGGATATCGGGAGGGTGAAAGGTAAGCTGGGACAAAGTGAGAGAGTGGAATGGACATATAAACACTACCAACCGTAAAATAGATAGCTAGTGGGAAGCAGCTGCATAGCACAGGGAGATCAGCTCAGTGGTTTGTGGCCACCTAGAGGGGTGGGATAGGGAGTGTAAGAGGGAGGGAAATGCAAGAGGGAAGAGATAAGTGGACATATTTATATGTATAACTGATTCACTTTGTTATAAAGTAGAATCTAACACACCATTGTAAAGCAATTATACTCCAATAAAAATGTTAAAAAAAAGATACATGCACCCCAATGTTTATTGCAGCATCATTTGCAATTGCCAAGACATGGAAAGAACCTAAATGTCCATCAAAAGATAAATGGTTTAAATAAGATGTGAGAAGAATGGAATGATATAGAAAGAAAGTTTTTATATGCTATTGAAATTAAGTTGGCATGAATTCAACCTAGATTGTAGTAAATTAAGAATTAATGGTAAGTCCCATAGTAACCATCAAGAAAATAATGAAAAAAGTATATGGAAGAAATAACAAAGGAACTACATAGTACATTATATTATATTTATTTACTACCAGAAGTAACGAAGGAATAAAGGAATGAGAAAAGACAAGGTATATAGCAAGCTGGCAGACATAAACCCTACCTTACCAGCATTTACATTAAATGTAAATAGCTTAAATTCTCAAATTTAGAGACTGGCAGAATGGATAAGAAAACACAATTCAACTACAAGTTATGTATATTTAGGATTCAAAAGACATAAATGGTTTGTAACTAAAAGAATGGAAAAAGTATGCCATGCAAATAGTAACCAAAATAGAGCTGGAGTATCTATACTAATATCAAACAAAATAGACTTAAAACCAAAAAGTGTTATTAGAGAAAGAGAATCACATTTTATAAGTATAAATGGATCAATCAATCAAGAAGACACTACAATTATAAATATATATGCTTTTAACAACAGAACACCAAAACACATGAATCAAACAGTGACTGAATTTTGGGGAGAAATAGACAATTAAACAATAATAGCTTGAGATTTGAATACTACACTTTCAATTATGGATAGAACAATTAGACAAAAGTTGAACAAGGACATCAAAGAACTGAACAATACTGTTAACCAATGGACCTAACAGACAGATACAGAACACTCTACAAAACAGTGGAATAGGGCTTCCCTGGTGGCACAGTGGTTGGGAGTCCACCTGCCAATGTGGGGGGCACGGGTTCGTGCCCCGGTCTGGGGGGATCCCGTGTGCCGTGGAGCGGCTGGACCCATGAGCCATGGCCACTGGGCCTGCGCGTCCGGAGCCTGTGCTCCACGGCGGGGGGGGGGCCACAGTGGTGAGAGGCCCGCATACCACAAAAAACCCCAAAAATCAGTGGAATACACTTACTTTTCAAGTATGTATGGAACATTATTCAGAATAGACCATAAGTTAGGCCATAAAATAAGTCTCAATAAACTTGAAACAATTGTAATAATGCATCACAATAAAATAAAATTAGAAACAAATAACAGAAGGAAATTAGGGAGATTCAAAAATATGTGGAGATTAAATAACACACTTCTAAATAACCAGTGGGTTAAATAAGAAGTCATTAGGAAATTAGAAAATACTTTCAGATGATTGAAGATAAAAACACAGCATACTAAAACTTATTGGATGCAGTGAAAACAGTACTCAGGGTTCAGATGTAAATACCTACATCAGAGAATAAGAAAGGTTTCTGATTAATAACTTAATCTTCCACCTTAAAAAGAAAATTAAAAATAGAAGAGAAAACTAAACAGAAAACAAAGCAGATGGAAGAAAATAAATATTTAACAGAGATAAATGAAATAGAAAATAGAAATCAATAGGGAAAATCAACAAAACCAAAATTTGGTTGTTGAAAAAGATCAACATAATAGGCACGCCTTTAGCAAGACCAACCTACAAAAGAGAGAGAGAGAGAGAGAGAGAGAGAGAGAGAGAGAGAGAGAGAGAGAGAGAGAGAGAGAGAGAGAAAGAAAGAAAAAGAAAAAAGAAATAAAAAGCAGGCTCAAATTATTAAAATCTTTGATCAAAATGGGGACATATCTACTAACTTTGTAGAAGTAAACAGAATGACAAGGGAATACTATGAACAACCATATGACAGTGGATTAACTAAGATATAAACAACAGATTCCTAGAAATTCACAATCTACTGAAAGTGACTAAAGAAGAAATAGAAAATCTGAATAGGCAGAACTTTAACAAGTAAAAAGGTTGGATTGCTAATCAAACAACTTCACATAAAGCAAAGGCTAGGCCCAGGTGGCTTCTCTGGTGAATTCTATAAAGGATTTTTTTTTAATGTCAACTCTTCACTAATTCTTTCAAAAAGTAGGTGTGGTAAAACCTTCCACCTCAGTATATGAGACCAGTATTATCATGACACAAAAGCATAGAATGACATCAAAACAAAGTAAAACTAAGAAACAATATCCCTTATGAATATAGATGCAAAACTCCATAACAAAATACTAGCACACCAAATCCAGCAGCATATTAAAAGGATTGTGCACCATGATTAATTTATCCCTGGAATGCAAGATTGGCTCAATATTTGAAGATGAGTCAAGGTAATGCAGTCTCTTAATAGAATAAGGACTAAAAGAAACACAAAATCATCTCAATAGACACAGAAAATGAACTTGACACGATCCAATTACCTTTTCATTATAAAAACACTCAACAAGCTAGGAATAAAGGAAGTGGTCTCAAACCAATAAAGCATCTACCAAAATAAAGGCATGTATCATCATAATGGTGAAAGAAAGAATATTTTCCCGTAAGATCAGGAACAAGTCAATTATTTCCATTCTTTCCATGCTGATTCACCATTGTACTATAGGTACTAGCCAGGGAAATTTTGCCAGAATAAGAAATAAAAGGCATCCAAATTGGAAAGAAAGGAATAAAATTATTTCTATTTTCAGATGACAAAATCTTATATAGAAAAGCCTCAAGAATCCACAAAACAATGATTAGAGCTAATAAATGAGTTTAGCAAGATTGTAGGATATAAGATCAATATACAAATATCTGTTGTATTTCTGTACACTAGTAATGAACAATCCAAAATTAAAATTAAGAAAATAATTTTAGAATAAAAGGCACCCAAATTGGAAAGGAAGAAGTAAAATTTTCACTATTTGAAGATAGACATGATACTATATAAAGACAAACCTAAAGACCACCAAAAATCTTTTAAATCTAATAAATGAATTCAGGAAAGTAACAGGACACAAAATCAATATACAGAAATTTGTGGCATTTCTACATACTAATAATGAACTATCAGATAGAAAAATGAAGAAAATAATCCAATTTATAGTTGTATCAAAGCTATAAAATACTTTGGAATAAATTTAACCAAGATGGTGAAAGACCTGTACAGTGAAAATTGTAAGACACTGATGAAAGAAATTGAAGACATAAATAAATTTTTATTTAAATAAATAAAAATCCCATTTTTCTGGATTGGAAGAAGTAATATTGTTAAAATGTCTATACTATCCAAAACAATCTACAGATTTGACGCAATCCTTGTCCCAATTCCAATGGCATATTTCACAGAACTAAAACAAATAATTCTAAAATTTGTTTGGAACCACAAAAAATGCAGAATAACCTAAAACAATCTTGAGAAAAAACAAAGCTGGAGGCATCACATTCCCTGATTTCAAACTATACTACAAAGCTGTAGTAATCAAAAGAGTATGTTACTGGCACAAAAACAGACACACAGATCAATGGAACAAAATTGAGAGCCCAGAAATAAACTCACACTTATATGGACAATTAATTTATGACAAAGGAGCAAAGATGTAAATAAAGATATCTTGGGTTTTGGAGATTTGGAAGTGATGACTCCAGTTTACAAAGTTATGTTGTGCTAAATAGGGAGAGACAGCTAGTGAAAACTACCTTTTTTAGTAGGTTGGTAGCGGCCATAGGAGAGAGGTGGTGTGGCAGATGAAGAAAACGTTTTTTAAAATAACATACATATGTATATTATTTACATATATATGTATATTAGGCTTACATAATACATATATACATATATTATACATACATACATACACACACGTACATACATACATTTTAGGCTTATGTAGAGGATAATAGGTGAAGCAGGGATTTGGAGTAGTTGAGGTAAAGAGCTGAGGTAGAAGGTTTTCTGTGGAGAGAAGAAAGACACATCTTACTCTGAGCTAAGAGAGAATGGGCAGGGAAATGTCAAGGTAGAGAGGGTGGTTGATATAATTCACATCTGAGGGCGGGGGTCTGGATCTTCTCAAAGAAGGAGAAGGCGACCTCAACTTCTGGGAGCAGGACTGAGGATATGAAATAAGGCAGAAAGTATTCTGAATAGCTGTTATAAAGAATGGAACATAGATGAGAAAATATATTGGCAAACAGCATGGGGACAGGCAGTGGATGTCACAGAGCATGAAACTAAAGTGGGACCAATGTACCTCTGTGCTTTTTCCAGAATTAAGGAACAGCACAGAGGGTGAGGGGATGGATGAGGAGCTGAGAGCTATGTAGGACAGAGATGAAACAAGTGACCAGACTCATGGGACCAGGTTGAGGTGCAAAAGAGGCAGGTAGAGGAAGCCAAGAGAAAGTAGCTTGGCTTAGAGAGCAGGGAAGGATGTAACTTCTCTGAGCCTCAATTTCCTTATATGTCAGAGAGCTCAATTGTGAGCACTGCCTAACAGCTCTGTGGCCTGTGAACATGGACTAGATAAGGAATAGACAGGTTGATTTGTTGTGAGCAAGATATTGCCCAGATGGACTAGAAACAAACTCAGAATGGTGAGAATGTTCAACTTGTCCCTTTATGAAGTACACATTCTTGGACTTTCTGGCCATGTCTTGCTCTCTCTGCTTGACCAGATTATCAACTCTCAGAGAACTGGGCCAGAGTCCATATAATTCTCTCAGAATGAGACTACCCTTATGCCCATCTAAACTAACAGACCAAAACCTACAGCACGCACATCCTCATTGCAATTCAACTTTGGGAAACAAATCCTTGCAGGCAAAAGAGAAGTCTCAAACCAACATCAGTCTCTTACCCCAAGTGGAAGGAGACAGTTTGTTCACTTTTGTTATACAGAGTTGGCCTCAGAGGATAATAATTTTCAGGTGGCTCTGAGGATAATCTCCTAAAGGCAGTTAGTACTCAATGTGTTTTGGGCAATAGAAACCTTATTGAAATAAGTATCTTCCCTTCCAAGGACATTTCTTGAAAGGTAACAAGACTCATTTGGACATATCACTGCTGGGCTGATCATTTAAATCCCAGCCGACAATCTTTACGTAAACTGTTTGTAGTATTCCCAAATAATTCTTTAATAAATAATCTGACCTTGATTAAGCATAGTCAATCTTCATCGAGACTTCAACCAGAACTTGCATTTGGCTTTAGGAAAAAAGAGGGGGGTGGGATTTAAAGAAACTATGCATAGATCTGGGCTTTATTTCATAAAGCAAAACCAAACATAATCAACCAACAAAATAACAACAAAAACCACATCAAACAAAGCACAACAAAGCAAACAAATAAAAAGTATCCCAAAGGGTGCCCAGGAGCTGGTATAGGTTCCACCATGAGAGGCAATCAGACATAGTGGAAAGAACATGAAATCTGAATACAAATACTGCCTTGAACTTCCAAGCTCTGAGCCCCTGGACAAGTAGGTTTCCCTTCCTGACTCTTAGTTTCCTCTTCTGTAAAATAAGGTTATCTCATGAGATATTTGTGGGATTCAATGAGAAAACATGTGCCGACTTCTTGTGCATTGTATCTGGCAAATAAATGTACCTAGTAAATGTCACTTTTCCCTTTACCATCTTCATCTACTTAACCTACAACATGACAGGTATTGTCTCCACCCCTATTGTCTCCCATCCAGAATTTTCTCTTTGTGATTGAACAACCCAGGACCCCCTTCCCACCCTGCCCCAACCTCTCTTCTCTGGAATAAAGACATATACTGACGTATCTCTGGAACAAGGTAGCCCATTGACATGTTCACCAGGAAAGAGAATTGCTCACCTTTGACCACAAACTTCACAGTGTCACTGTGCTGCTCAGAGCCTAACCGGCCCTTGGCAGTACAGAAATAGGAGCCTGAGTCTGCCACCACTGCAGGCTTGAAGAGTAAGGTACTCAAGACTCCTACTTTGATGGGTTCTTGGTTGTTAGTCTGTTCCTTGTACCAAACATAACTGATGGGAGGAGAACCCTGAGCCTGGCATTGAAGGCTAATCCTCATTCCCTGGGGTACCATGAAGCCATAGCCACTGCCAGTCGTCACTGTGGGCTTGGAAACAGAAACTGCAAAGGGAAGACAAGAGAGAAGGCTCTGAGAAGTTACAAGGGTATGGGAACACAAGGCTGAGTAATCCCTGCTGAGTCTAGGGGTATGAATATATCTGCAAAGGGAACTAAAGGGGACTCCTGACATGGGGAGGAAAAAGGGAATAGAACAACTTAAATAAAAAGAGCTTCCTTTTGGAAGATTTGGTACCATTTTGTATTATCTGGGGATTTGGGTTATCTGGAGTTAAAACAATCAACTAACTAAAAACAACAACAACAAACAGGCTTTGTTGTTGTTTTGCCCAAGTAGTTTTTGGATTATCTGCAGTTTGGGATTACCAGGGGTCAGATCTCTGTAAAATTGTCAAGCCAGTTACGTTTATCTTGACTAATCCATGCATTCCTTTTCCCAGAGCTTCTCTGCCAGCATCTATCCACTCTCCAATATCCTGATCAGATATACTCATTTTTATGGATTTTAAGGCTCAGAGTCCAAGGAAGCAATCAGGCTATCGATGCAGGAATTTCTGAGACATTTGAAGGGGTAGAGATTTGAAGGCCAGAAAGCCTTCCCAACATTTAATAAATTCTGCCATGAGAGTGATAACACTGAGGATACTCTGCCTGTCCACTTCCTCTGATTAGCACATATAACTGAAGAGAGACTATGTAAACGTGAACAAAGGTCTCTGGGTTTCTCAGGGTTTTCTAGGATTACAGTCCTCTATCAGGCTTTTGCTTACCAGTACTTTCCTAACACCAACAGTAACTCACGTTTCTGGACACGGAGTTCAATGATCTTCTCTCTCACGACTTGATTGCCATCAGGGGTCTGCCAAGTGACTTCACACGTGTAGTGGCTCCGGTCATCCATCTCCAAGGTATTCAGTTGGAGGGACACATCTCCTGGAACCTTGTTGTTTACATGCAGGCGGCCCCGGTACTTTGCTTGCTGGATATGGTCTCCAGAAGAGTCACGTAAAAAGATGGTGACTGGGCCTGAGCCATGTTCTACCAGCCACTTTACCAAGACTTGTGTATAGCCTTGCAGAGGACCATAGGTGCAGGGAATATTTACATCCCCTTTCCAAGGCCCTGTCACACTCTCAGGCACTTTCAGGATGGGATGGCCTGAAGAGGGGGAACAGAAAAAGGAAGCAGACACAGATGGCACACCCACCTGGGTGCTAAGATGGCAGTGGCAGAGAGGCTTTTGAGAAACACAGCCTTAACTCATACTTTCAGATTCCCCATGCCCTTTTGTTCTCTGCCAGCCCTCCCATCAATCAGAACCAGTCCTTAGAAGGAAAGCCCTTAAGGTTGCTTAGCTCTTGTGAGTTTCAAGTCCTTTTCCTGTCACTGCCTTGCTGTGAGGTGACCCTGGGTAAGTCACCTTTCACCATAGAGGACCCATTTTCTTTGTATATAATGTAGAGAATCTGAATGGAATGATCTCTAATGATTCTACAAACTCTAACATTCTGTAAATCCATGAAAGAAACGTCTTTCAACATTTTGCAAAAGAAGTGTGAGAGCAAATGCTGAGCAGTTGGGTCTGGGTTATTTTACTGTATGTAATTATGTACCTGGAGAAATGTGGTGGCTTCAAGGCTCAGAAAGAAAGGGCTATCTGCCCTCCTAATTCCCCATTGCTCCCTCAGAAAGGCTCAGATTGGGTCCTTAGACTAAAACTCTTTTCTGGAAGGGAGGAAAGAGGCACACAAAGGACAATTTTGAGGGTGGAAACTTGTGTGAGATGCATTCCTGTTTAACAAAATCTTTAGTTATTGTTAAGTGTTAAACCTGTAATTTGTAAGTTTGACTTTTTTCTTCTGATTTCTATCCTTTCTTTGTTTATTTCCCTTTTAGTTTCTCTGAGTTCTCAGCAAAGGTACATTGGAAAATTTCATCCTGAGGAGGAATGGAGATGAAAAGGTCTGGAGGGGAAAAAGTTCTGAGTATAATCCTAGAGCTGACTGTGGTAGGAATGATGGTAGGACCAAAGGATGATTAATTCTTGGCTTGCTGGGAAAGGAAACTAAGAGGGGAAATTTGTGGGTGTTGAGAGAGCCACCACCTTCCATCAGCAATTTCCATCCATAAGCTAATATCTTGAGGATTTTGTGTTTTATTTAACTGGAGTCAGGAGTGAGAGATTGTATTTAGATATGTCTTTATATCTCTCTTAGGAGAGGTTGTTTCAAAGTGCAAGCTATTACTGAATAAAAGCTTTTTATATAGCCTAGGATTCCCAGGCTTCAGTCAAGCAGATGGAAGTTGGGGTGGGGGCTAGCTCCCAGAATGTATTGCCAAGTACCAGGACTTCTATCAGTGGGGCTACTAAAGTTTAGCCTTTGTCCTGTGCCCTCACCTGGGACTCTAGTACATAACCAGCATATTTTGGCCAAGATAAAAGACTTGAATAAAAAATAATAAATAAACATGTGTCCATGTTGCTAGGTCCACAACATTCTCTCTGGAGAGTTTCAGACTGGGCAGAGAGAAAAACTCAGATCCACAAATGGGAGCACAATACAGGCAGATTTTGGTTTGCCCTCAAAATAAATTTTGTAATTAATCAGAGCTGTCCATGATGGACTAAGCTGTCTAGGGCAAGTTCTGAGCTTTGTTTAGGTCTTGAACAGCATTATTTTTTAAGATCTCTTCCAATCTTAGATGGTTCTGTGCTAATAGACTTAATGAAAGCAGAAATTAAATAATTACATGTTCTAGCTGGTGGTGAGCTTTCACCAGGTTGGCTTTCACTGTGCTACTGACAGTTCCTGCCTCCATATGCATGCAGATACAGCTTATCATCGTCACAAGCACACATTGCCCATTTGTATTTTTGCTCACCTGCAAACACAAGCATACCAGCCTTAAGCCCCTTGAAAACCACTTGACCCTTTCAGTTTAATCTTTCTCCAGCCCTCCCAAATATCCTTCTCCAACTCTGAAAAGAATTCTCATACTGCCCTTCTTTCCAGGGCAACAAAACAGCATTCTGCTGTGAGGACAGCTGGAGCAGCCAAAAATGCCTGTCTCTGAATATATATGTTTCCCTTTGACATAGGGGGAGCTGCAAGACCTGACTTGCATTACTCTCTCTGGAAAGTTGCTGGAGATTCTCATGTAGCTCACTCTTGTCTGTCAAAAGCATGGGCAGTCAGTCCCAATTTCCCAGTCTCACTTCTAGAAGTAGGTTAAGCGTCATTTCTCCATCCCAGAATAGGAGAGTGGGGCATAGTTAGTAACAAGACATCCAAGAATGGCATATTTCCCTCTTTTACTCTTTTTCTTCCCTTCTCCTTTATTCCTTTCACCCATTCTTCCATCTTGCTCCTGTTACTCCTCCTCTTTCTTCTTGTTCTTCTCTCCTCTTACTCTTTCTGTTTCATCAGTAGCATGAAGAGACAGTGTATGGTAGGCACAGGGTATCACAAGAAAGAGGACAATGTACCATTCCTCATGTACCCTGACCTACAAAATGAAGGTAAATTCAATAGCATAGGTTTATATCTTCCAACTCTTCCTCTGGTGCACAAAGAGCCTAGAGAAACACTGAGTAGGAGCACTGCACCTAGTGAGATCAGGAGGACAGTGAAGGACTGCATGATGTAGTAAGAAGAGTAACATCAATCTTAGTTTAAGGTCTGCCTTACCATATATCTCTCTGTGTGACCTTGGGTAAATTGCTAAGCCTGAGTTTTAGGTCATTATCAGCAAAATAGAGGTAATAGTAAACCTTCCATGTAGTGTTATTATGATGATAAAATGAGCTCATAATTGTGAAAGCACCTAGCATAGTGGCTGGCGTTCAGTAGGTGTGGGAGAAATGTTAGTCCTGTCCCATGTCTCAAGATAAACTTCATGTATTTGTGTTGATTCTTCTTATCCTAGAAATCCTCAATATGTCTTCCCCAGGGTGGACAGATTCATTAGATTGGATCATTGTCTGCTTTAATAATGACCTGAAGGATAAGTTAATACATGAGAAAGTAAGGAGTTTGCCTTTCCATTCTGCTGGGACCTACCAAGTTATGGGCAAGTAATAGGTCATCCCTGGGTTATATGGAAACCAGAGGGGACACTTTAGTGACAGGACTGGCTTGGCAGCCAATGTGAAATTTTGGCCAAATTAAACAATACCCCTGACTTTCCTGGAAGATTGGGTAGGGGAAAATCTATTTCAGGAAAGTCCCAACTCTTAGGGGGATGCTCTGCCCATTATGGATCTATGCAGGCCACCAAATGGTGAGGTACTTGGTACAACAGGGTTTGAAGTATCAGGCAGGAGAGAATTTGGAGACTTCCAGTATGGCATAGCTCGAAGGGCTTTTAGAAACCACTTAGTCACATGAAGGATTGCATTTCCTGCAAATATTGCATCCCCTCAAAAGAAAGAAAAGGGCTGAGCATTGACTCAAAGGACTTTGTTGAAAAATGTTTTGACTTGAGAAAGAAGGCATATTACTGAGGCCCACTCTGGTCCTGGGACCTGGAATTTGAAAAGCAAAGGTTTGTGGTCTGTGTGATGATACTAACTCAAAGAAAGACCTAGTTTTGGGGGTGTGGGCCCTTTTATGAGATCCATTATGGGTCCCATCTTGAATTGTCCTTCTCCTTCTCTCCTTCTCCTATCATCAAACAAAGATGGTGAGATCTTCCAGTGACCCCGCACCTCTGTGTTTGGCCTCTCTCTCCCTCTTGGGATGCTTCCTTGAAAGAGGATTAGCTTAGATAATAGATATTTATAAAATGTTTATAGTTTTTATAAAATGCAAATATTAGGACTTATTTTTATTGTGATTATTTCAACATATGTCTTAGATCTAGAGGCTTTTTAGAAGTGAAGCCACAGTCCTACAGAGCTGCCCAGATGACAGGATCTTCTGAGGCCAGCCAAGCTGATCTAACTATATAGATGGGTTGGGGAAACTGAGATGAAGGGAGACAGAAAGCGTTATTGGCCTTTCAGTTTGCCCAGAGTCTCAGGTCTGTGGTGTAAGACCATGCACGCAAATGGAAGACCTGCTTCCAGGTCTAAAGGACCCTCTCAGGCTGTGGAGGGAACAATAAACATGCACACACACACACACACACACACACACACACACACACACACAATTTAAATTTAACGTTTACAAAATGTTCCTCCGAGCTCCAGTCCTGCATCTTTAATTCCCAGCTCAAATCAACATATTTGCAGAAGGTAGAGTGGTGCACTCTAAAACATGTTAGATAGTGAAAATATTGTAGTTGTAGAAAGAATAGTAATTTTTAGGAGCATTAACTCTGCTGCTAATGCTCTGTGCCCTGGAGCAAATTATTTTCCTCCTTGAGTGACTTAATTCAGTGTATTTTCTAACTTTAAGGTTCTAGAATTTAATGAGTCACAGAGCCCCAGGACAAGATGGTTTAGTCTGAGTCGGTTATGGAAAGCTGGGTTCTTTCTAACCACACAAAGGGCACCAACTTAACACTCATCTAGTTTCTCCCTCTAAGGATATGGAATAAACAGCTGTGCATCAAAGAATCTTTTACCCTATCCTAGATTTCACTTAGCTATTATCAGGCTCAGTTTCCTAAAAAGGCTATTTCAATTTTCAGGGGTATAAATGAGGATGGAGTAAGGCCCCACAAAATAATGTTACTATGGGATAGTCAATCCTTTTGGGGGGTATGTGTCCAGCATTAAGCTTCCGCAAATAGCCCAGACAAACTGGGCTATGTCCACAGGGAAGTGAGATACCCCAGGAGGTGGTAAGAAACCAAGTCCTGTGAAGAACAGTTGAAAGAGCTAAGGCTGTTTAGCTTGGAGAAGAGATGAATCAAAGGGACATGGTTTCTGTCCTCAGGACTCTAAAGGGCTGTTACAACATAGAGGGAGAAGATATATTATCTGTGTCTCAAAGAAACAGGGCTGAGGTTTTTGAGTGGAAGCCACAGGGAAGTTGATTTAGTTCAACACAAGGAAGAACTTTCTAACAGTTGAAGCTGCCTTTTTAGATGGTCTGCACAGGTAGTGAATTCTCAGTCACTGCAAGAATGTGAATAAATATTCTGAAAACCTGTTCATAACAGTGAAAGGTAGATCTATGTTACTTCTAAGGTCCTATCTAGCTCCTGACAACATTACTTCTTTTGGGGGCTGTATGCATTAACAAGGATCAAAACCTGGGAGCATAGGGGTAAAGGTATAGTGGTAGAATTTCAGGTTAAGGGCAACTGATGGGGGAGGGATTTGGGTGGCATTGGGCACATTTTTAATGCCCCTGAGATATGACAAGTACTAGAAAATCATGTGGATGTTTTCCAAGAGAAGATCCTTTCCAATTTCTACCCAAAATTATCTCCTGGCTTCTTCAATAGACTTCAACCTCTTTCCTCCCTTCTGCCCAAAGCTGAGAGAGTCTGGAGCATTGGCTGAGAACACTCACCTAGTCAGCAGGAGTAGGCTTTCCTCAGTAGGCATTCAATCCCTCCTCTCCCAACCCCCCAGCTTTTTGCCTGTGCCAGCAGTGGCAGCCAGGTCCCCTTTTGCTACCTTACCATAGGTGACCACCAGTAGGTGGCTCAGGAGCAGTAGGCCCAGTAAGAGCTCCATCACAGCCAGAACCACTTCTGTCCTTTCTTCCAGCCTCCTGTTGTCAAAAAGACTTGAACTCCTGATTGCTGCCAGTGTCTGTGCCTGCTCACTTCCTTTTCTTCCCTATATCTCTCACTCGGACTCCCAGTCCCATCTCACATTCCCCTTCCTTCCCTATTTCAGCACAAGTCACGTGAGCACACCCTTCCCTCCCTTGCCTGGGGTTGGAGGTTTAAGTGTGAGTGAAGCAATTCCTCCCCCTACTAGACTATTGACTTGACTTTTCCTGGAGCCATAGGGGTTTCTGGTCTTTGATCTCCCAAGCTGTGTTTACTTGTGTTTCCTCAAAAAGATGAGGTTGAGGAATGACCTTTGGGATGAGTCTGCTCCCTCCAATATGGGAGTGTTTTCCTTTCTGGTGGGCCCAAGTAGAAAAGATCAACTTTGCTGACCTATGCAATATTCAACAGTCATACAGTTAACCCCATCTGTTCATCCTATGCAAATAAAGAGTGTTGGAGGTGGGTGCCTATGGGCCTCAGAATACAGAGATTAAGTTTATGGAAGACATTTTTATACACCAATGCTTAAATAATTTGTAAGCCGATGAGTAAGATGGTTATGAGGGAATATACCCCCATATCTCATATAGGGAAAGCTCTTTGAATTACTTTCTCCAATAGCTGTGCCTCTTTGGTGGTAAGAGTACACATTAGTTCCCATTACTGCTCACAAGGAATCTATTATTTATTTATTTTGTGGGAAAGTTAAGTCTAGCATCCAATGTACTTGCCAATTGACCTGAGAGTGGTATGCTCTATTAGGTTGATGTTTTCAGTGGCTTTCAATTGGTACATACCCCTGATCTGTAAGAGAGTGATATTAAGCCTTATGGGAAGCTTAATTACTTCTTTTCACAGGCCAAAGAGTGACTGTAAGTCCACCAGAAGTCTACCTCTAGGTTTGGCACTGTCAACAATCCACTAATATTTGAAAATATAAACACTTCCAAAAGAAAAATACATCCAACAAATTCATACTGAAGTGTGAGTAACATCTGAAATTAGCTTTCTTTTTTTTTTTTTTTTTTTTTTTTTTTTTTTTTGCTGTACGCGGGCCTCCCACTCTTGTGGCCTCTCCCATTGTGGAGCACAGGCTCCAGACGTGCAGGCTCAGGGGCCCTGGCTCACGGACCCAGGTGTTCCATGGCATGTGGGATCTTCCCGGATCGGGGCACGAGCCCGTGTCCCTTGCATCGGCAGGCGGACTCTCAACCACTGCGCCACCAGGGAAGCTCCCTAGCTTTCTTTTTGTTTAGAGGGATAGAGACGCCTTGGTTGGGGAGGCATGAGATTTAAAGAGAGGGGGAGTGGGACTCCAAAGAGAGCCATTATCTCCTCCACATGCTTGTCAAAGCATGTTTACATACAGATGATTTGGGGCTGTGCAAGGGCTAAGAGGAGACTTCAGAATTTCAGGCCCTGCCATTATCACAAGGAATTCTGTCAAGCCCATCTGCCTCCCAGATTCAATCTCACTTGTCTGGTTGTTCCTTGATTTTTGGTTACTTCATTCAGTCTACCTCACTGGAACTTCTAGTCATTCATTCCCATAGGGTCCTCACTCAGGGAACTCTGAACTTTGGAGATGCTTCCTTCTGTATTTTCCAACCAACACCCTACCACACTACCACCATTCACATACAAACACACACTCACACACATGCACACACACCTCTTCACCTATACAGTCTTTCCTGACGAAGAGCTGGAAGCCCATGCCCCTTTGGACTGGTGTCAATTTCTGTCTGGCCTGGTGATTGTATTTTTGAACTGCCTCTTGCTTCTTGTTAGGATCTCCTGGATTTGAAGATAAAGAAATATCCTCAAGAGCATGCACAGCATTTCTCTGGGGGAAGACTTCCAGTCCTGCAGTGGGCTCAGTAACTGTTGAGCAAGAACATTGATGGTGAAGTTAGGAAGCCCAGACACAGGCCGGGCTCTGCATCTATTTCATTCTGAGACTTTAGACAAGTTAAATGTCTCTGTGCCTCAGCTTCCCCACATTGTAACATGAGCACTGTTAGCCTTGATATTTGTATCTTTTCTGATCTTTAAAAATCAAACAATAATATACATACAATAACAAGTATAACAGTGACAGCTACTATTTCTTAATCATTTGCTCTTCCGGGCACTGTACTAAGCACTTAGTGCAGTTTATTTCATTTGGTATTTACAATCACTCAGGTAGGTATTGATATTATTGTATTATTGTACTTACTCTTGTGTCTCTTTTGTCACTTTATTCCCTCTTATGCTGTTATTCTTTTTCTTTGTAGAACTCACTTGGCATGTTACATTTTTACTGGTTTATTTGTTTGTTGTCTGTCTTCCACTCTAGAAAGTAAACACTATGAAGGCATATTCACTGCTATATCCCCAGTGCCTAGAACGGTGACTAACATATAATAGATACTCAGTAAATATTTTTTGATGAAGGAGTTGCATAAATAACCATTTTACAAATGAGACTGAGGCCCAGAATAGTGAAATCACTTACCTGTATAGAGCTACCTAGACAAGATCCAAATTGTTAAGCACAGTGTGCATGTACACCTTGGGTTTGGCTGAACTGGAAGGAAGCAGTGGTGCAAAAAGGAAATCCACACAAATCCTGCTCAAGAACATGCATGCACACAAAACCATAAACCCACAAATATCATATATAAACATAGATGCATCAATGCATATGGACACATAGTTATACATATGTGTATATAAGGACCATAGGCATAAAATACTAGCACACTGACACACAACACAAGAAATATACATGCAGAGATACACAGACACACAAAACAGTCATACAGACATGCAAATATACACAGACATGCACATGGACACAAAAACAAAGATTGAAACACAGATCCATTTATCCAAGCAGAACACAAGCAGACAGTACATGCATATAAGTATGTAAACACACAGATAGACACATATAAACATTAACCCAAAGAAACATTTAAAAAGAGGGAGATGTATTTAAAGGTAAACTAACAATAACAGGCCTCACATACTAAGGGATAAGGGAATAACAGAAACTTATTTGTACAATGGGAATACAGAGGTGGTAACAAATCGCATGGACTTCATTGGTCTAAGAAAACTTCTGAGAGGAGCTGGAATGTGGACTGGGACCTGAGATTTGGTTAACACTGTCTAGGCAAAGAGAATGGGGAAGGAATTCCAGATAAGATGGGTAATGAACAAATGCATATTATTTACCTTCAATGTTCCTGACACTGTTCTAGGTACTGGGGGTATAGTACTGAACTAAACAGACATGGAGCTTATTTTTCTAGTTGAAAGTATCTATTAAGCAAACAACCAAATAAATAAATATGGAAATGAAATGTTATATTATATATTATATGGCTCAGCCACAAAGTCTCAGCATCATAAACACTGAATCTTACTCTTACCAATAAAATTATCTTTGAATGTATTGAGACAATGGGAAGACAGGAAATATGCATGAGTTTATGTGTGCAGGACTGGGGTGAATGGATACAGGGGAACAAATGAGAGCTAGATACTCATCTTCTATAGAAGATAGAAGAAGGAGTAGCAATATAAGCATGTTATTTAGAGTTATGGAGTCAAAGCTCCCCAAAATCAGTTAAAAGTGTTGATAATGTTTGTCTCTGAGGAGGGAAAAATGTTTTAACAAGCATCATAGAACTATTTGATTGTTTTGATTACATACATGTTTAAGAACTATTTGACTGCTTTGATTACATGCATATTTAACTAGAACATATGTGTGTTGCATATACTGCATCAGGCGGTGATGAGTACCATGAAGTTAAAATGAAGCAGTGCTGTGGGACAGTGAGTATGGTAGGAAGAATACTGGACCCCACAAAATGTCTATATGCTAATTCCCAAGTTTTGTAAATATGTTAGTTTACATGGCAAAGGAGGATTAAATTTGCAGATGCAATTAAGGTTGCTAGTTAACTGACTTTAACATAGAAATTATTTTGGATTATCCAGCTGATGTCAGTGTAATCACAAGGGTCCTTAAAAGTGGAAGAGAGGGAGGCAGAAGAGGCAGAGTTACAGGAAAATGTTACTATGAAAAAAGGTGCAGATAGGTGCAACATTGCTGGCTTTGAAGATGGAGGAGGAGAGCCATGAGCCAATGAATGTGGGTGGCCTCTAGAAGCTGAGAAGGACAAAGAAATGGATTGTTCCCTTTCAAAGCCTCCAAAAAGGAATGCAGCTCTGCTCACATCTTGATTTTAGTTCAGAAATATCCCTGGCAGACTTCTGACCTCTAGAACTGTGAGAGAGTAAATTTGTGGTGTTTTAAGCTACTAAAATCATGATAATTTGTTATGGCAGTGATAGAAAATTAAACAGAGAGTAATAAGGTGGCATGTACTCTTGGAGGAAGTAACATTTGAATAGATACTTGAATGAAGTGAAAGAGCAGGTTTGGCCAATATCTGGGAAAGATAATTCCAGGAAAGGAGGACTGTAAGTGGAAAGATGCTGAGGAGGGAGCATACCTGGCATTTTCAAGTATGTGTGGTTGGAGTACAGTGAGTGAAGGGGAGAATTGTTAGAGCATATAATAGGAAAGGGGATGGTTGAGGGGGAGTATATCATGCAGGGTTTTGAGGGTCATTTAAAGAATTTTAGCTTTTACTCTGAGATAAGGAATGATTGGTGGTATCTGAACATGGGAATGATGTGGTCTGGATTGTGTTTTAAAATCTTTTCCCTACTTCTCTATGGCAGACCCTAGAGGGGCAAGGGTAGAAGCAGGGAGACAAATCTGGATGCTTTTGCCACAAATGAGTAAATGTACAATGGTGGCACTTTAATCAGAGTAGAAAGAGTAGATGCCAGAGACTGAGGAAAGAAGAATGGCTAGGACTTGACAATGTGTCAGAATGAATCATGGCTAAGTGTAAGGTGCAGATATTGCCCATGTGGTAGATCTGGATGGCCTGGGCAACAACAAGGTCACAAATAAAGCTCAACAAATTCTGGACGGGGAATGGTGGTTTTTATGAGAAAACAGTTTGGAACCAGCTTTATGGGAATAGAAGTGATGGGACTTCTGCACTGAGATATCCTTGTAGAGAGAATATGATAGGACTGGAAGTCAGAAGAGAGGTCATGGCTAGAGGGAAATCTTTGAAAATCATTTAGAAAGAGATGATGGTGAAGCCACAGGAGCTTGCCATACCTCTGAGGAGAGTAGAGAAAAGGAGCAGAGAGTCAAGGATGGAGAACCAAGAGTTCCTAGAGGACACACAACTCCCTCCTTTGCCACTAATTCCAGACCCATACTTAGAATCATTAAAGGTCAGAGCCTAGAGAACCCTTTGAGGTCACCACGGATCTTATATTGCATCAATTGTACAGGTGGGAAAAACTGAAGCCTAGAGAGAGAATGGAATTTGTTCAAGTCTACACAGCGAAGGTCAGTGTTAGAGGAAGGACTGGAACTCAGACTACTTTTATTTATATATTTACTTATTTTTTTCACATCTTTATTGGAGTATATATACTTAACAATGGTGTCTTAGTTTCTTCTCTATAACAAAGAGAATCACTATACATACACATTTATCCCCATTTCTCCTCTCTCTTGTGTCTCACTCCCACCCTCCATATCCCA
Organism: Kogia breviceps; assembly: GCF_026419965.1. Classification (NCBI taxonomy): domain Eukaryota; kingdom Metazoa; phylum Chordata; class Mammalia; order Artiodactyla; family Physeteridae; genus Kogia; species Kogia breviceps. The sequence goes on along the minus strand of NC_081330.1, from coordinate 78,167,031 downwards.
CCCTTCTAAGTGGACACAAAGCACAGAGCTGATCTCCTTGTGCTATGCAGCTGCTTCCCACTAGCTCTCTATTTTACGTTTGGTAGTGTATAAATATCCATGCCACTCTCTCACGTTGCTCCAGCTTAACCTTCCCCCTCCCCATACCCTCAAGTCCATTCTCTACATCTGCGTCTTTATCCCTGTCCTGCAGCTAGGTTCTTCAGAACCTTTTTTTTTTTTTTTTTTTAGCTGCCATATATATGTGTTAGCATACGGTAATTGTATTTCTCTTTCTGACTTACTTCACTCTGTATGCCAGTTTGTAGGTCCATCCACCTCACTGCAAATAACTCAATTTCATTTTTTATGGCTAATATTCCATTGTATATATGTGCCACATCTTCTTTATCCATTCATCTGTTAATGGACACTTAGTTTGCTTCCATGTACTGGCTATTGTAAATAGTACTGCAATGAACATTTCAATACATGACTCTTTTTGAATTATGGTTTTCTTAGGGTATATGCCTAGTAGTGGGATTGCGGGGTCGTATGGTAGTTCTATTTGTAGTTTTTTAAGGAACCTCCATACTGTTCTCCATAGTGGCTGTATCAATTTACATTCCCACCAGCAGTGCAAGAGTGTTCCCTTTTCTCCACATCCTCTCCAACATTTATTGTTTGTAAATTTTTTTAATATCTTTACTGCAGTATAATTGCTTTACAATGGTGTGTTAGTTTCTGCTTTATAACAAAGTGAATCAGTTATACATATACATATGTTCCCATATCTCTTCCCTCTTGTGTCTCCCTCCCTCCCAACCTCCCTATCCCACCCCTCTAGGTGGTCACAAACCACCTAGCTGATCTCCCTGTGCTATGCGGCTACTTCCCACTAGCTATCTATTTTACGTTTGGTAGTGTATATGGTAGTGTCCATGCCACTCTCTCACTTTGTCACAGCTTACCCTTCCCCCTCCCCATATCCTCAAGTCTGTGCTCTCGTAGGTTTGTGTCTTTATTCCTGTCTTACCCCTAGGTTCTTCATGAACTTTTTTTTCTTCTTAGATTCCATATATACATGTTAGCATACAGTATTTGTTTTTCTCTTTCTGACTTACTTCACGCTGTATGACAAACTCTAGGTCCATCCACATTTCAACAAATGACCCAGTTTCGTTCCTCTTTATGGCTGAGTAATATTCCTTTGCATATATGTACCGCATCTTTATCTATTCGTCTGTTGATGGGCATTTAGGTTGCTTCCATGACCTGCCTATCATAAATAGAGCTGCAGTGAATACTGTGGTACATGACTCTTTGAATTATGGTTTTCTCAGGGTGTATGCCCAGTAGTGGGATTGCTGGGTCATATGGTAGTTCTATTTTTAGTTTTTTAAGGAACTTCCATACTGTTCTCCATAGTGGCTGTATCAATTTACATTCCCACCAACAGTGCAAAAGGTTTCCTGTTTCTCCACACCCTCTCCAGCATTTGTTGTTTATAGATTTTCTGATGATGCTCATTCTAACTGGTGTGAGGTGATACCTCATTGTAGTTTTGATTTGCATTTCTCTAATAATTAGTGATGTTGAACAGATTTTCATATGCTTCTTGGCCATCTGTATGTCTCCTTTGGAGAAATGTCTATTTAGGTCTTCTGTCCATTTTTGGATTGGGTTGTTTGTTTTTTTTAAATACTGAGTTGCATGAGCTATTTATATATTTTGGAGATTAATCCTTTGTCCATTGATTCACTTGCAAATGTTTTCTCCCATTCGGAGGGTTGTCTTCTTGTCTTGTTTAAGGTTTCCTTTGCTGTGCAAAAGCTTTGAAGTTTTATTAGGTTCCATTTGTTTATTTTTGTTTTTATTTCCATTACTCTAGGAGGTGGATCAAAAAAGATCTTGCTGTGATTTATGTCAGTGAGTGTTCCTCTTATGTTTTCCTCTAAGAGTTCTATAGTGTCCGGTCTTACATTTAGGTCTCTAATTCCTCTTGAGCCCATTTTTCTGTATGGTGTTAGGGAGTGTTCTAATATCATTCTTTCACATGTAGTTGTCCAGTTCTCAAAGCACTACCTATTGAAGAGACTGTCATTTCTCCATTGTATATCCTTCCCTCCTCTGTCATGGATTAGTTGACCATCAGTGTGTGGGTTTATCTCTGGGATTTCTATCTTGTTCCATTGATCTATGTTTCTGTTTTCATGGCAGTACCAAATTGTCTTGATTACTGTAGTGTTGTAGTATAGTCTGAAGTCAGAGAATCTGACTCCTCCAGCTCCACTTTTTCCCCTCAAGACTACTTTGGCTATTCAGGGTCTTCTTTGTTTCCATACAAATTTTAAGATTTTTTTTTCTAGTTCTGTAAAAAGTGTCTTTGGTAATTTGATATGGATTGCAACAAATCTGTAGATTGCTTTGGGTAGTATAGACATTTTCACAATATTGACTCTTCCAATTCAAGAACATGGTATATCTCTCCATCTGTTGGTATCACCTTTAATTTATTTCATCAGTGTTTTCTAGTTTTCTGCATACAGGTCTTTTGTCTCCCTAGGTAGGTTTACTCATAGGTATTTTATTATTTTTGTTACAATGGTAAATGGGAGTGTTTATTTAATTTCTCTTTCAGATTCTTCATCATTCGTGTGTAAGAATGCAAGAGATTTCTGTGCATTAATTTTATAACCTGCAACTTTACCAAATCCATTGATTAGTGCTAGTAGTTTTCTCATGGCATCTTTAGTATTCTCTATGTAGAATATCATGTCATCTGCAAACAGTGACAGTTTTACTTCTTCTTTTCCAATTTGTATTCCTTTTATTTATCTTTCTTCTCTGATTGTTGTGGCAAGGACTTCTAAAACTCTGTTGAATAATAGGGATGAGAGTGGACATCCTTGTCTTTTTCTTGATCTTACAGGAAATACTTTCAGGTTTTCACCATTGAGAATGATGTTTGCTGTGGGTTTGTCTTATATGGCCTTTATTATGTTGAGGTACGTTCCCTCTATGCCCACTCTCTGGAGAGTTGTTATCATACATGGGTGTTGAATTTTGTCAAAAGCTTATTCTGCATCTACTGAGATGATCATATGGTTTTTATTCCTCAATTTGCTAATATGGTATATCACATTGATTGACTTGCATATGTTGAAGAATCCTTGCATCTCTGAGATAAATCCCACTTGATCATGGTGTATGATCCTTTTAATGTGTTGTTGGATTCTGTTTCCTAGTATTTTGTTGAGGATTTTTGCATCTATATTCAACAGTGATATTGGTCTTTAATTTCCTTTTTTTGTAGTATCTTTTTCTGGTTTTGGTATCAGTGTGATGGTGGTTTCATAGAATGAGTTTGGGAGTGTTCCTTCCTCTACAATTTTTGGGAAGATTTTGAGAAGGATGGGCGTTACCTCTTCTCTAAATGTTTTATAGAGTTTTCCTGTGAAGCCATCTGGTTCTGGATTATTGTTTGTTGGAAGATTTTAAATCACAGTTTCAATTCCGTTACTTCTGATTGGTCTGTTCATATTTTCTATTTCTTCATGGTTCAGACTTGGAAGGTTATACATTTCTAAGAATTTGTCCATATCTTCCAGGTTTTCCATTTTATTGGCATAGATTTGCTTGTAGTAGTCTTTTAGGATGCTTTGTATTTCTGCAATGTCTATTGTAATTTCTCCTTTTTATTTCTAATTTTATTGATTTGAGTCATCTCCCTCTTTTTCTTGATGAGTCTGCCTAATGGTTTATCAATTTTGTTTACCTTCTCAAAGAACCAGATTATAGTTTTATTGATCTTTGCTATTATTTCATTTATTTCTATTTCATTTATTTGTGCTCTGATCTTTATGAATTATTTCCTTCTGCTAACATTGTGTTTTGTTTGTCCTTCTTTCTCTACTTCCTTTAGGTGTAAGTTTAGATTGTTTATTTGAGATTTTTCTTGTTTCTTGAGATAGGCTTGTATAGCTATAAACTTCCCTCTTAAAACTGCTTTTGCTGCATCCTAAAGGTTTTGGATCATCGTGTTTTCATTGTCATTTGTCTCTAGGTATTTTTTTATTTCCTCTTTGATTTCTTCAGTGATCTCTTAGTTATTTAGTTATGTATTGTTTAGCCTCCATGTGTTGGTGTTTTTTATGATTTTTTCCCTTTAATTCATTCATAATCTCATAGCATTGTGGTCCAAAAAGATGTTTGATATTATTTCAATTTTCTTAAGTTTACTGAGGCTTGATTTGTGACCCAAGATGTTACCTATCCTGGAGAATGTTCCATGTGCACTTGAGAAGAAATTGTAATCTGCTGTTTTTGGATGGAATGCCCTATAAATATCAATTAAATGTAACTGCTCTATTGTGTCACTTAAAGTTTCTCTTTCCTTATTTATTTTAATTTTGGATGATCTGTCCACTGGTGTGAGTGAGGTGTTAAAGTCCCTCAGTATTATTGTGTTACTGTCGATTTCCTCTTTTATAGCTGTTAGCAGTTGCTTATGTATTGAGGTGCTCCTATGTTGGGTGCATATATATTTATAATTGAGATATCATCTTCTTGGATTAATCCCTTGATCATTTTGTACTGTCCTTACTTGTCTCTTGTAACATTCTTTATTTTAAATTCTATTTTATCTGATATGAGTATTGCTACTCCAGCTTTCCTTTGATTTTCATTTGCATGGAATATCTTTTTCCATTCCCTCACTTTCAGTCTGTATGTGTCCCTAGGGCTGAAGTGGGTCTCTTGTAGACAGCATATATACTGCTCTTGTTTTTGTATCCATTCAGCAAGCCTGTGTCTTTTGCTTGAAACATTTAATCCATTCATGTTTATGGTAATTAATTATATGTATGTTCCTATTACCATTTTCTTAATTATTTTGAGTTTATTTATGAGTCCTTTACTTGTCTTCTTATGTTTCCCATGTAGAGAAGTTCCTTTAACATTTGTTGTGGAGTTGGTTTGGTTCTGCTAAAGTCTCTTAGCTTTTGCTTGTCTGTAAAGCTTTTGATTTCTCCATGGAATCTGAATGAGATCCTTGCCATGTAGAGTAATCTTGGTTGTAGTTTCTTCCCTTTCATCACTTTAAGTATATCATGCCACTCCCTTCTGGCTTGTAGAGTTTCTGCTGAGAAATCAGCTGTTAACCTTATTGGAGTTCCCTTGTATGTTATTTGTTGTTTTTCTCTTGCTGCTTTCAATAATTTTTCTTTCTCTTCAATATTTACCAGTTTGATTACTATGTGTCTCGGTGTATTTCTCCTTGGGTTTATCCTGTATGGGACTCTCTGCATTTCCTGGACTTGGGTAGCTATTTCCTTTCCCATGTTAGGGAAGTTTTTGACTCTAATCTCTTCAAATATTTTCTCATGTCCTTTCTCTCTCTCTTCTCTTTTTGGGACCCGTATAATGCAAATGTTGTTATGTTTAATGTTGTTCCAGAAGTCTCTTAGGCTGTCTTCATTTCTTTTCATTCTTTTTTCTTTATTCTGTTCCATGGCAGTGAATTCCACCATTCTGTCTTCCAGGTCACTTATCCGTTCTTCTGCCTCAGTTATTCTGCTATGGATTCCTTTCAGTGTAGTTTTCATTACAGTTATTGTATTGTTCATCTCTGTTTGTTTGTTCTTTAATTATTCTAGGTCTTTATTAAACATTTCTTGATTCTTCTCAATCTTTGCCTCCATTCTTTTTCAGAGGTCCTGGATCATCTTCACTATCATCATTCTTAATTCTTTTTCTGGAATGTTGCCTAGCTCCACTTCATTTAGTTGTTTTTCTTTGGTTTTATCTTGTTCCTTCACCTGTTATATAGCCCTCTGCCTTTTCATCTTGTCTATCTTTCTGTGAATGTGGTTTTTGTTCCACAGGCTGCAGGATTGTAGTTCTTCCTTCTGCAGTCTGCCGTCTGGTGGATGAGGCTATCTAAGGGGCTTGAGCAAGTTTCCTGATGGGAGGGACTGGTGGTGGGTGGAGCTGGGTGTTGCTCTGGTGGGCAGAGCTCAGTAAAACTTTAATCTGCTTCTCTGTGGATGGGTCAGGCTGTGTTCGCTCCCTGTTGGTTGTTTGGCCTGAGGTAACCCAACACTGGAGCCTACCCTGGCTCTTTATTGCAGCTAATGGCGGGCTCTGAGAGGGCTCATGCCAAGGAGTACTTCCCAGAACTTCTGCTGCCAGTGTCCTTGTCCCCATGGTGATAAACAGCCACTCCCACCTATGCAGGAGACCCTCCAACACTAGCAGGTAGGTCTGGTTGAGTCTCCTGTGGGGTCACTGCTCCTTCTCCTGACTCCTGATGTGCACACTACTTTGTGTGTGTCCTCCATGAGTGGAGTCTCTGTTTCCCCCAGTCCTCTCAGAGTCCTGCAATCAAATCACACTAGCCTTCAAAGTCTGATTCTCTAGGAATTCCTCCTCCCATTGCTGGACTCCAGGTTGGAAAGCCTGACGTGCAGATCAGAATCTTCACTCCAGAGGTGGACTTCTGTGGTATAAGTGTTCTCCAGTTTGTGAGTCACACACCCAGCATTTATGGGATTTGATTTTATTGTCATTGCGCCCCTCCTACCACCTCATTGTGGCTTCTCCTTTGTCTTTGGATGTGGTGTATCATTTTTGGTGAATTCCGGTGTCTTCCTGTCGATGATTGTTCAGCAGTTAGTTGTGTTTCTGGTGTCCATGCAAGAGCAAGTGAGAGCACATCCTTCTACTCTGCCATCTTGGTTCAGGGATTTGATCATATGGTTTATATCCTTCATTTTGTTAATATGGTGTATCATATTGATTGATTTGCATTTATTGAAGAAGCCTTGCATTCCTGGGATAAACCCCACTTGATCATGGTGTATGATCTCTTTAATGTGATGTTGGATTCTGTTTGCTAGTATTTTGTTGAGGATTTTTGCATCTATGTTTATCAGTGATATTGGTCTGTAGTTTTCTTTTTTTGTGACATCTTTCTCTGGTTTTGGTATCAGGGTAATAGTGGCCTTGTAGGAGGAGTTTGAGAATGTTCCTCCCTCTGCTATATATTGGAGGAGTTTGAGAAGGATGGGCATTATCTCTTCTCTAAATGTTTGATAGAATGTGCCTGTGTTGCCATTTGGTCCAGGAATTTTGTTGGAATTTTTAAAATCATATTTTCAATTTCAGTGCTTGTGATTGTTCTGTTTATATTTTCCATTTGTTCCTGTTTCAGTCTCAGAGGGTTGTGCTTTTCTAAGAATTTCTCCATTTCTTCCAGGTTGTCCATTTCATTGGTATATAGTTCCTTGTAGTAATCTGTCATGATCCTTCGTATTTCTGTAGTGTCAGTTTTTACTTGTCCTTTTTCATTTATAATTCTATTGATTTGAGTCTTCTCCCTTTTTTTCTTGATGAGTCTGGCTAATGGTTTATCAATTTTGTTTATCTTCTCAAAAAACAGCTTTTAATTTTATTGATCTTTGCTATCATTTCCTTCATTTACTTTTCATTTATTTCTGATCTGATATTTATGATTTCTTTCCTTCTGCTAAGTTGGGTTTTTTTTGTTCTTTTTTCTCTAATTGCTTTTGTTGTAAAGTTAGGTTGTTTATTTGAGATGTTTCTTGTTTCTTGAGGTACGATTGTCTTGGTATAAACTTCCCTCTTAGAACTGCTTTTGTTGCATTCCACAGTTTATCAGGCATTGTGTTTTCATTGTCGTTTGTTTCCAAGTATTTTTTGTTTTCCTCTTTGATTTCTGCAGTGATCTCTTGGTTATTTAGTAGTGCATTGTTTAGTCTCCATTTGTTTGTATTTTTTACAGATTTTTTCCTCTAATTGATATCTAGTGCCATAGTGTTGTGTTTGGAAAAGATACTTGATACAATTTTAATTTTCTTCAATTCCAAAGGCTTTATTTGTAAACCAAGATATGATCTATCTTGGAGAAAGTTCCATGAGCTATTGAGAAGAAAGTGTATTCTGTTGTATTTGGGTGGAATGTCCTATAAATATCACTGAAGTCCATCTTGTTTAATATGTCATTGAAGCTTGTGTTGCCTTATTTATTTTCATTTTGGATGATCTGTCCATAGGTGAGAGTGGGCTGTTAAAGTATCCTACTATATTTGTGTTACTGTCAATTTCCCTTTTATGGTTGTTAGCATTTGCCTTATATACTGAGGGGCTCCTATGTTGAGTGCGTATATATTTACTCTTGTTATAACTTCTTGGATTGTTCCCTTGATCATTATGTAGTGTTCTTTTAGTCTCTTGTAATAGTCTTTATTTTAAAATCCATTTTGTCTGATATTACAATTCCTACACCAAGTTTCTTTTGATTTCCATTTTCGTAGAATATCTTTTTCCATCCTCTCACTTTCAGTCTGTATGTGTCCCTAGGACTGTAGTCAGTCTCTTGTAGACAGCATATATACTGGTCTTATTTTTGTATCCATTCAGCCAGTCTATGTCTTTTGGTTGGAGCATTTAATCCATTTACATTTAAGTTAGTTTTTGATATGTATATTCCTATTATCATTTTCTTAATTGTTTTGGGTTTGTTATTGTAGGTTTTTTTCTTCTCTTGTGTTTCCTGCCTAGAGAAGTTCCTTTATCATTTGTTGTAAATCTAGTTTTGTGGTGCTGAATTCTCTTAGCTTTTGCTGTCTGTAATGGTTTTAATTTCTCTGTCAAATCTGAATGAGATCCTTGCTGGGTAGAGGAACCTTGACTGTAGTTTTTCCCTTTCATTGCTTCAAATATGTCCTGCCCCTCCCTTCTGACTTTCAGAATTTCTGCTGAAAGATCAGCTGTTAACCTTATGGGGATTCCTTTGTATGTTATTTTTTGTTTTTTCCCTTGTTGCTTTTAATATTTTTCCTTTTTACTTAATTTTTTATTGTTTGATTAATATGTGTGTTGACATGTTTCTCCTTATATTTATCCTGTTTGGGACTCTCTTTGCTTCCTGGACTTGATTATTTCCTTTCCCATATTAAGGAAATTTTCAACTATAATCTGTTCAAATATTTTCTCAGTCCCTTTCTTTTTCCTTCTTCTTCTGGGACCCCTATAATTCAAATGTTGGTGCATTTAATATTGTCCCAGAGGTCTCTGAGACTGTCCTCAATTCTTTTCATTCTTTTTTCTTTATTTTGCTCTGCAGTAGTTATTTGCACTATTTTATCTAACAGGTCACTTATCCGTTCTTCTGCCTAAGTTATTCTGCTATTGATTCATACTAGAGAATATTTAGTTTCATTTACTGTGTGGTTCATCATTGTTTGGTTGCTCTTTAGTTCTTTTAGGTCCTTTTTAAACCTTTCTTATACTTTCTCCATTCTGTTTCCAAGATTTTGGATCATCTTTACTATCATTCCTCTGAATTCTTTTTCAGGTAGGCTACCTATTTCCCTTTATTTGTTTGGTCTGGTGAGGTTTTACCTTGTTCCTTCATCTGCTGTGTATTTCCCTGTCTTCTTATTTTGCTTAACTTACTGTGTTTTGGGTCTCCTTTACTTAGGGTGCAGGTTCGTAGTTCCCATTGGTTTTGATGTGTGCCCCCAGTGAGTTATGTTGGCTCAGTGGGTTTTGTAGGCTTCCTGCTGTAGGGGACTGGTTCTGGTGTGCTGGTGGATGAGAGTGGATCTTGTCTTTCTGGTGGGCAGGACCGCATCCAGTGATGTGTTTTGGGGTGTCTTGAATTTATTTTGGTACCTTGAATTTGAATTTATTATGATTTTAGGCAGTCTCTCTTCTAATGGATTGTGTTTTTTTCCTGTCTTGCTTGTTTGGCATAGGGAGTCCAGCACTGTAGCTTGGTGGTTGTTAAGTGCATCTGGGTCTTAGTGTTGAGATGGAGATCTCTGTGAGATCTTTCACATTTTGATATTACATGAGACTGGGAGGTCTCTTGTGGACCCATTTCCTGTACTCATTTTTCCCCCCACAGAGGTTCAGACCTGACACCTGGCCAGAGCATCAAGACCCTGTCATCCAGTTAGCTTAGAAGAAATGTGAGAAGAAAAAGAAAGAAAGAAAGAAAAAATATTAAAGTAAAATAATTTTTTAAATATATATTATTAAAAATAGAAAAATATAAATGTAATAAAAATAGAAAGAAAGAATAGAACAACAAAACCCAAAAGAGAAATCCACCAATGATAACAAGTGCTAAAATCTATACAAAAGCAAAAAAACAAAGAAACAAAACGGAGAGACAGAATCCTAGGGCAAATGGTAAAAGCAAAGCTATACAGACAAAATCACACAAAGAAGCATACACATCATACACACTCACAAAAATAGAAAAAGTAAATATATTTATATACATATATAGGAATAGAGCAACCAAATCAATAAACAAATCTACCAATGATAATAACCTCTAAATACTAAACTAAAATAAACATAAACCCAGAAACAAATTACATGGAGAAAGCAAATCCCAACCCTGCAGTTGCTCCCAAAGACCTCCACCTAAATTTTGGGATGATTTGTTGTCTATTCAGGTATTCCACAGATGCAGGGTACATCAAGGTCATTGTGGAGATTTAACCTGCTGCTCCTGAGACTGCTGGGAGAGATTTCACTTTCCATGCTTTGTTTGTACAACTCCTGGGGTTCAGCTTTGGATTTGGCCCCACCTCTGTCTGTTGGTTGGCTGAGGGCGTCTCTTCCCTGCCCCCAGACAGGAGAGGGTTAAAGGAGCAGTTGATTAGGGGTCTCTGGCAACTCTGGCCTGGGGGAAGGAGGGGTACAGAATGAGGGGTGAGCCTGTGGCGGCAGAGGCCCACGTGACATTGCAACAGCCTGAGGTGCAATGTGTGTTCTCCCGGGAAAGTTGTCTCTGGATCATGGGACCCTGGCAGTTGTGGGCTGCACAGGCTCCCAGGAGGGGAGGTGTGGATAGTGACCTGTGCTTGTACACAGGCTTCTTGGTGGCTTCAGAGCAACCTTAGAATCTCATGCCCATCTCTGGTGTCTGTGCTGAAAACAGTGGCTCATGCCCATCTCTGGAGCTTGTTTAGCTGGTGCTCTGAATCTCATCTCTTCAAGCACCACAAAACAATGGTCTCTTGCCTCTTAGTCAGGTCCAGACTTTTTCCCAGACTCCCTCCCGGCTAGCTCTGGAGCACTAGCCCCATTCAGGCTGTGTTCACACAGCCAACCCCAGTCGTCTCCCTGGGATTTGAACTCCAAAGCCCAAGCCTCAGCTCCCAGTCTCCACCCGGCCCAGCAGGTGAGCAGAGAAGCCTCTCAGGCTGCTGAATGCTGATCAGCACTTATCCTCTGTGCAAGAATCTCTCTGCCTTACCCTCTGCAACCCTGTTGCTGCACTCCCTGCCCATGACTCTGAAGATTCTCCTCCCCACCCATCCCCCATCTCTATCATTGAAGGGTTTTCCTAGTGTGTGGGACCTTTTCCTCCTTCACAGCTCCCTCCAGTGGGGCAGGTCCCATCCCTATTCTTTTGCCTTTGTTTTTCCTTTTTTCTTTTTCCCTACTCAGGTACCTGTGGAGTTTCTTGCTTTTGGGGAAGTCTGAGGTCTTTTTCCAGTGTTCAGTAGGTGTTCTGTAAGAGTTGTTCCACACGTAGTTGTATTTTTGATGTATTTGTTGGAAGGAAGGTGATCTCCACGTCTTACTCCTCTGCCATCTTGAAGGTCCCTCCCAGACTACTTTTAACTACATCACACTGCCTCTCATCCTGCTACATCCTCTAATTGTGAAGGTTCTGCTCAATCACCCACAGAAATATACTTGGGAGAGCCCCCTTCTAGCCTGGGCAGAGTGGAACTGCTTTGTCCTTATGGAGCCCCAGTTTCTCTCTCTAAAATATAAAGCCAACAGAAGTGATCCGTCTAGTGGAATAACGAAGAATGGACTTGAAAAATCAAGACTGGGCCCATTGACCCTCCAACTCAGATGGTTTATGTATAATTCTACATATTTTACAGAAAAAAAATATATTGTGTACATCTTGGTATCTGTGAATGACTTTGTTATTGTTGTGAGTAAAACAAGCTCAATCAAGCTCATCTTTTTCAGCATCAAACAGGGTGCCCAGAGAGGGGTATTCATTTTTAGGGACCACCTACACCAGCCCTTCTCCATTACTTCTAAGAGATGAGTTTATTTTATAGCTCCAAGCACAATAATAATATATCACATAATAATATTTATATCTATAATAATATCTATAATTTATTGAATGCTTACTATGTGAAAGTTTCTTGATATCTGTTACCTAATTAACCTTCAAAAGTAAACTGTGACACTACTTGGTTTTATTGTCCCATTTTTTCTTATGGAGATAGATTAAGATTCACTGTCACATAGTTAATAAGTAGCAGAGTTGAAATTGCGGACCAGATTTGTTTGATTCCAAAGCTCGCTCTTTTACTGAACATTTAAAATAGAAATTTCAAGAGTATATAAGAGAATAAGAAATGAAACAGAGGGTGGTGCTTCAAGACAGCAGAAGAGTAAGATGCGGAGATCACCTTTCTCCCCCAAAATACATTAGAAATACATCTACATGTGGAACAACTCCTACAGAACACCAACTGAACGCTGGCAGAAGACCTCAGACCTCCTAAAAGGCAAGAAACTGCCCACATACCTGGGTAGGGTAAAAGAAAAAAGAAAAAACAGACAAATAATAGGGGTGGGACTTGCACCAGTGGGAGGGAGCTCTGAAGGAGGAAATGTTTCCACACACTAGGAAGCCCCTTCATGGGCGGAGACTGCATGTGGTGGAGGGGGGAGATTTAGAGCCACGAAGGAGAGCACAGAAACAGTGGTGCGGAGGGCAAAGGGGAGAGATTCCCTAACAGAGGATCAGTGCTGACCAGCACTCATGAGCCCTAGAGGCTTCTCTGCTCACCCGCAGGACGGGTGGGGGCTGGGAGCTGAGGCTTGGGCTTTGGTCGGATCCCAGGGAGAGCACTGGTGTTGGCTGTGCAAACACAGCCTGAAGGGTACTAATGTGCCACAGCTAGCTGGGAGGGAGTCCAGGAAAATGTCTGGAGTTGCCAAAGAGACAAGAGACTATTTCTTGACTCTTTATATCCTGGTGCAAGAGGAGAGGGGATTAAGAATGCCACTTGAGCTCCAGAGACAGGCGAGAACCGCGGCTATCAGCGTGGGCCCCAGAGATGAGCATGAGATGCTAAGGCTGCTGCTTCAGCCACCAAGAAACCTGTGGGCAAGCACAGGTCACTATCCACACTTCCCTCCCGGGAGCCTGTACAGCCTGCCACTGCCAGGGTCCCAGGATCCAGGGACAACTTCGCCAGGACAACGCACAGCACACCTCAGGCTGGTGCAATGTCACGCTGGCCTCTGCTAATGCAAGCATGCCCTGTACCCATGCACATCCCTAACCACGCCCTGAGTGAGCCAAAACCCCCAAATCAGCTGCTTCTGTGGCCCTGTCTGTCTGAGAGCAGAATGGACGCCCTCAGGCGACCTACATGCAGAGGCAAGTACAAATCCAAAGCTGAAACCTGGAAGCTGTGCAAACAAAGAAGAGAAAGGGAAATTTCTCCCAGCAGCCTCAGAAGCAGTGGATTAAATCTCTGCAATCAACTTGATGTACCCTGCATCTGTGGAATACCTGAATAGGCAAAGAATCGCCACAAATTGAGGAGGTGGGCTTTGGGAGCAAAGATATATATATATATATATATATATATATATATATATATATATATATATATATATATACATTTATATTTATATTTATATATTTCCCCCTTTTTCTATTTTTGTGAGTGTGTATGTGTATGCGTCTGTGTGTGATTTTGTCTGTATCTTTGCTTTTCCATTTGTCCAAGGGTTCTGTCTATCCATTTAAAAAAAATACTTAAAGAAGTTTTTGTTTTTGTTTTTGTTTGCGGTATGCGGGCCTCTCACTGTTGTGGCCTCTCCCGTTGCGGAGCGCAGGCTCAGTGGCCATGGCTCATGGGCCCAGCCACTGCACGGCATGTGGGATCTTCCTGGACCGGGGCACGAACCCATGTCCCCTGCATTGGCAGGCGGATTCTCAACCACTGCACCACCAGGGAAGCCCAAGAAATTTTTTTCTTAATAATTATTTTTTATTTTAATAACTTTATTTTACTTTTATTTTATTTAATCTTCTCTCCTTCTTTCTTTTTTTTTTTATGCCTTTTATTCTGAGCCATGTGGAGAAAAGGCTTTTGTTGCTCCAGACAGACATCAGGGCTGTGCTACTGAGGTGGGAGAGCCAAGTTCAGGACACTGGTCTACAAGAGACCTCCCAGCTCCATGTAATATCAAATGGTGAAAATCTCCCAGAGATCTCCATCTCAATGCCAAGACCCAGCTCCACTCAACAACAGACAAGCTACAGTGCAGGACACTCTATGCCGAACAACTAGCAAGACAGGAACACAACTCCATCCATTAGCACAGAGGCTGCCTAAAATCATAATAAGGCCATAGACACCCCAAAACACACCACCAGAAGTGGCCATTCCCACCAGGAAAATAAGATCTAGCTTCATTCACCAGAACAAAGGCACTTGTCCCCTCCACCAGGAAGCCTACACAACCTACTGAACCAACCTTAGCCACTGGGGAGAGACACCAAAAACAATGGGAACTACGAACCTGCAGCCTGCAAAAAGGAGACCCCAAACACAGTAAGTTAAGGAAAATGACAAGACTGAGAAACACAACAGATGAAGGAGAAAAAACCCATGAGACATAGCAAATGAAGAGAAAATAGTCAGTCTACCTGAAAAAGAATTCAGAATAATGATAGTAAAGATGATCCAAAATCGTGGAAATAGAACATACAAGAAATGTTTAACAAGGACCTAGAAGAACTAAATAGCAAACAAACAGTGACGAACAACACAATAAATGAAATTAAAATTTCTCTAGAAGGGATCAATAGTAGAATAACGAAGGCAGAGGAACAGAAACGTGACCTGGAAGATAAATTAGTGGAAATAACTACTGCAGAGCAGAATCATGAAAAAAGAATGAAAAGAACTGAGGACAGTCTCAGAGACCTCTGGGACAACATTAAATGTACCAACATTAGAATTATAGGAGTCCCAGAGGAAAAAAGAGGAAAAGAAAGGGACTGAGAAAATATTTGAAGAGATTATAGTTGAAAACTTCCCTAATATGGGAAAGGAAAGTGCTAATCAAGTCCAGTAAGCAAAGAGAGTCCATTACAGGATAAATACAAGGATAAACAAGCCAAGATACATATTAATCAAATCATCAAAAATTGAACACAAAGAAAACATATTAAAAGCAGCAAGGGAAAAACAACAAATAACACACAAGGGAATCCCCATACGGTGAACAGTTGATCTTTCAGCAGAAACTCTGCAAGCCAGAAGGGAGTGGCCAGACATATTTAAAGTGATGAAGGAGAAAAACCTACAACAGAGATTACTCTACCCAGCAAGGATCTCATTCACATTTGATGGAGAAATTAAAACCTTTACAGACAAGCAAAAGCTGAGAGAGTTCAGCACCACCAAACCAGCTTTACAACAAATGCTAAAGCAACTTCTCTAGGCAAGAAACACAAGAGAAGGAAAAGACCTACAATAATAAACCCAAAACAATTAAGAAAATGAGAATAGGAACATACATGTTGATAATTACCTTAAATGTAAATGGATTAAATGCTCCCACCAAAAGACACAGACTGGCTGAATGGATATGGAAACAAGACCTATATACATGCTGTGTAAAAGAGACCCACTTCAGAGCTAGGGAAAAATAGAGACTGAAAGTGAGGGGATGGAAGAAGATATTCCATGCAAATGGAAATCAAAAGAAAGTGGGAGTACCAATTCTCATATCAGACAAAATAGATTTTAAAATAAAGACTATTACAGGAGACAAAGAAGGACGCTACAAGGGATCCAGATCAAGGGATCAATCCATTAAGAAGATACATCAATTGTAAATATACTTGCACCCAACATAGGAGCACCTCAATACATAAGGCAAATATTAACAGGCAGAAAAGGGAAAATCAACAATAACAGAATCATAGTAGGGGACTTTTAACACCCCACTTTCACCAATGGACAGATCATCCAAAATGAATATAAATGAGGAAACACAAGCTTTTAATAATACATTAAACAAGATGGACTTAATTGATATTTATAGGACATTACATCCAAAAACAACAGAATACACATTTTTCTCAAGTGCTCACGGAAAATTCTCCAGGATAGATCATATCTTGGGTCACACATCAAGCCTTGGTAGATTGAAGAAAAATGAAATTGTATCCAGTATCTTTTCCAACCACAACAATATGAGCCTAGATAACAATTACTGGAAAAGATCTGTAAAAAATACAAACACATGGAGGCTAAACAATACACTACTTAATAATGATGTGATCATTCAAGAAATCAAAGACCAAATCAAACAATACCTAGAAACAAATGACAATAGAGACATGATGACCCAAAACCTATGGGATGCAGCAAAAGCAGTTCTAAGAGGGAAGTTTATAGCAATACAATCCTACTTTAAGAAACAGGAAACATCTCAAATAAACAACCTAACCTTGAACCTAAAACAATTACAGAAAGAAGAACAAATAATCCCCAAATTTAGCAGAAGGAAAGAAATCATAAAGATCAGATCAGAAATAAATGAAAAAGAAATGAAGGAAATGATAGTAAAGATCTATAAAACTAAAAGCTCATTTTTTGAGAAGATAAACAAAATTGATAATCCATTATCCAGAATCATCAAGAAAAAAACGAGAAGACTCAAATCAATAGAATTAGAAATGAAAAAGGAGAAGTAACAACAGACACTGCAGAAATACAAAGGATCATGAGAGATTACTACAAGGAACTCTATGCCAATAAAATGGACATCCTGGAAGAAAGGGACAAATTCTTAAAAAAGGACAACCTTCCAAGACTGAACCAGGAAGATATAGAGAATATGAACAGACCAAAGACAAGCATTGAACTTGAAACTGTGATTAAACATCTTGCAACAACAACAAAAAAAGCCCAGGACCAGATGGCTTCACAGGTGAATTCTATAGAACATTTAGAGAAGAGCTAATAACACGTATCCTTCTCAAACACTTCCAAAATACATCAGAGGGAGGAAAATTCCCAAACTCATTCTATGAGGCCACCATCAACCTGATACCAAAACCAGACAAAGATTTTACAAAGAAAGAGAACTAGAGGACAATATCAGCAATGAGCATAGATGCAATAATCCTCAACACAATAGTAGCAAACAGAATCCAACAGCACATTAAGAGGATCATATACTATGATCAAGTGGGGTTTATCCTGGAAATGCTAGGATTCTTCAATATACGCAAATCAGTCAACGTGATACACCATATTAACAAGTTGAAGGAGAAAAACCATGTGATCATCTCAAAAGATGCAGAGAAAGCTTTCCAGAAAATTCAACACCTATTTATGATAAAGGCCCCCAGAATGTAGGCATAGAGGGAAGTTTACTCAACATAGTAATGGCCCTATATGACAAACCCACAGCCAATATCATCCTCAATGGTGAAAAACTGAAATCATTTTCACTAAGATAAGGAACAAGACAAGGTTGCCCACTCTCACCACTATTATTCAATATAGTTTTGGAAGTTTTAGCCACAGCAGTCAGATAAGAAAAAGAAATAAAAGGAATCAAAATCAGAAAAGAAGAAGTAAATCTGTCAGTATTTGCAGATGATATGACACTATATAGAGAATCCTAAAGATCTATCAGAAAACGACTAGAGCTAATCAATGAATTTGGTAAAGTAGCAGGATACAAAGTTAATGCACAGAAATCTCTTGCATTCCTATGCAGTAATGATGAAAAATCTGAAAGTGAAATTAAGAAAACACCCCCATTTACCCCTGCAACCAAAAGAATAAAATATCTAGGAATAAACCTACCTAAGGAGACAAAAGACCTGTATGCAGAAAATTATAAGACACTGATGAAAGAAATTAAAAATGATACAAATAGATGGAGAGGTATACCATGTTCTTGGATTGGAAGAGTCAACATTGTGAAAACGACTCTACTACACAAAGCATTCTACAGATTCAATGCAATCCCCACCATACTACCATTGGCATTTCACAGACCTAGAACAAAAAATTTCACAATTTGCATGGAAACACAAAAGACCCCGAATAGTCAAAGCAATCTTGAGAAAGAAAAACAGTGCTGGAGGAATCACGTTCCCTGTCTTCAGACTATACTACAAAGCTACATTCTTCAAGATAGTATGGTACGGACACAAAAACAGAAATATAGATCAATGGAACAGGATAAAAAGCCCAGAGATAAACCCACGCACATATGGTCCCCTTATCTTTGATGAAGGTGGCAAGAATATACAGTGGAGAAAAGACAGACTTTTCAATAAGTGGTTCTGGGAAAACTGGAGAGCTACATGTAAAAGAATGAAGTCAGAATACTCCCTAACACCATACACAAAAATAAACTCAAAATGGATTAAAAACCTAAACGTAAGGTCAGACACCATCAAACTCTTAGAGGAAAACATAGGCAGAACACTCCATGACATAAATCACAGCAAGATCCTTTTTGACCCACCTCCTAGAGAAATTGAAATAAAAATAAAACTAAACAAGTGACACCTAATGAAACTTAAAAGCTTTTGCACAACCAAGGAAACCATAAAGAAGACAAAAAGACAACCCTCAGAGTGGCAGAAAATATTTTCAAATGAAACAATTGACAAAGGATTAATCTCCAAAATATACAAGCAACTCATTCAGCTCAATATCAATAAAATAAACAACCCATTCCAAAAATGGGCAGAAGACCTAAATAGACATTTCTCCAAAGAAGATATACACATTGCCAACAAACACATGAAAGAATGCACAACATCATCAATCATTAGAGAAACGCAAATCAAAACTACAATGAGATATTATCTCACACCAGTCAGAATAGCCATCATCAAAAAACTCTAGAAACAATAAGTGCTGGAGAGGGTGTGGAGAAAAGGGAACCATCTTGCACTGTTGGTGGGAATGTAAATTGATACAGCCACTATGGAGAGCAGTATGGAAGTTCCTTGAAAAACTAAAAATAGAACTACCATATGACTCAGCAGTCCCACTACTGGCATATACCATGAGAAAACCATAATTCAAAAAGAGTCATGTACCAAAATGTTCATTGCAGCTCTTTTTACAATGGCTAGGACATGGAAGCAACAGAAGTGTCCATCAACACATGAATGGATAAAGAAGATGTGGCACATATATACATGGAATATTACTCAGCCATAAAAGGGAATGAAACTGAGTTATTTGTAGTGAGCTGGATGGACCTAGAGACTGTCATACAGAGTGAAGTAAATCAGAACGAGAAAAACAAATATTGTATGCTAACACATATATATGGAATCTAAAAAAAGGAAAGAAAGAAAATGATCAGAAGTACCTAGGGGCAAGACAGGAATAAAGATGCAGACCTACTAGAAAATGGACTTGAGGATATGGGGAGTGGGAAGTGTAAGCTGGGACAAATTGAGACAGTGGCATGGACATATATACACTACCAAACTTAAAATAGATAGCTAGTGGGAAGCAGCCACATAGCACAGGGAGATCAGCTCAGTGCTTTGTTACCACCTAGAGTGTTGGGCTAGGGAGGGTGGGAGGGAGAGAGATGCAAGAGAGAAGAGATACGGGGACATATGTATATGTATAACTGATTCACTTTGTTATAAAGCAGAAACTAACACACCTTTGTAAAGCAGTTATACTCCAATTAAGATGTTTAAAAAAAGCTTAATGTTTCTGAAAAGCACAGCAGAGTTTTCAGCAATCTTATGGAGTTAAGTAGGAAAAACTGATAGTTTAAGAAGGAAGAACAATTTTGGAGTTGATACATCTATACCTTAATTCTGGTGGATGTTATAAACACACACACACACACACACACACACACACAATGACTGGATCCTTTTGTTATATGTATGTACAAAAATGGGAAACAGAACAAATAAAAAATGAAACAAGTATATGCCACCAAGTCTTTTTTTTTTTTGATGAAAACATTGTTTCTTGTGCTCTGGTTCTTAAGGTGAGAGAAAAAAAGGAGGTGAGACATTTGTGGTGACAGTGAGTGAGTGGATGTGATATTCACACACTGTCCAAATTTCATGAGTTTCCTACTTCCATTGACTCTACCCACTGACTTGGAGAGTTGAGCAAGAAACAGATATCCTAATGTCTAGGAAGATCCCTGGAAGGCTGGCTCTGCCTGTCTTTCCTTTACCCCCTCATGAATGGCTTTCAATTTAATTCCAATTCATTTCACCAAAACGTTTCAAAACTGACTTGTTTCAGGCTTGTCTTAGGTTCCTTACAGTGATTGTATCCCTTATTTAACCCTTAACCCTTAAAGCTATGAGGAAGGTACTAATTTTATTCATATTTTACAGATGAAAAGAGTAAGTCTTATGGAATGTAGATAACTTTCTTGAGGCTCTATAGCTAATTCGAATCAGAGCTGGAAATTGAACCTATGCAATCTGTAGTCAGAATTCATATTGTGGCTACCCTTATCCAATACTGTGTCTTGTACTATGAGTTTAATCTCTATAATTCTGGGCCCAGCCAAGGGCCTGGTACGTACTAGATACTTAGTGTCTGTTAGGTTTAACCAAATTGAATGTGGAAGGCGCTATAACTAGGAGTTTAAAGTACTATAACGTCAGAGGGGAAAGAAGAATTAAATCCCCAAAGGATCGTGAAAGCCTTTGAGGAGAAGGTGGAGACATTTGAAATGGACTTCGAAGACTTGGTAGATCTTCTATAGGAAGAATTGGGGGCAAATGGGAGGGTTTCTTCAAGATCAAGTTCAGGGTGAAGGAGGACCACTTTTACATGGATGGATGACTTCTTTTTCAGCACTTCTAGCCTTGACTAATATGCTAGTTTTAGCCTCAAGACGTGAGAAGCTGTTTTGCCATAGGACAAGATTTGACCTATGGCACGCCAAAAGCTACATAATTGCACACCATGTAATAACATTTCTACTGTATTAAGCATAAGTTTACATTCCCTAAGCACATATCATCTAGAGGATTTCAATATATCTGCACCCATATTGGTAGGTAGAAACACATAAGTTATCATTAAAAGTTCATTAACAAATAGGTGAATTTATAGAGTCAGAAAATAGATTCAGTTGTTGCCTAGGACTGGGAGATGGGGGAGGGGATAAGGAGTGACTGCTAATGGGTACAAGTTTTCTTTTGGGAGTTATGAAAATATTCTAAAATTGATTATGTCCATGATTACACTACTCTAAGAATATACTACAATGATTAAATTGTCATTGAATAAGTTTGCTTTATAGTCTGCAAATTATATTTCAATAAAGCTGTAAAAAAGTTCAGTATAGTTTTGGAGGAATTTTTAAAGGCCTAGGAAAAAAATTATAATATAATGTTAAGCAATGAAACATAATATGAAACTGTACATTAGCCATGATCTCAATTAGGTTAAAACTATGATGTACTTGCCTATAGTGCTTAAGAAAACTTTTATGTTTTTGAATTTTCTCATTTTTCCAATGATCATATATTTTCTTAAAAAATTTCTTTTTATAATCATATATGTGGAAATTAAG
This sequence comes from Kogia breviceps, assembly GCF_026419965.1. Lineage (NCBI taxonomy): Eukaryota > Metazoa > Chordata > Mammalia > Artiodactyla > Physeteridae > Kogia > Kogia breviceps. The sequence continues at coordinate 78,145,389 of NC_081330.1, read as the reverse complement.
CATCAAATATTAATACTTGTTTTTAATTGGTGGGCTTAAAATAAGTTTTCTTTTTTACTTGTTACTTTTCATCATTTTCTACAATTAAAATGCATTATTTTAATAAACAGATGAAACTAAAGCATTTGAAAATATCAAACAATATGCATTGCATAACATCTACCAATAAATAAAAATGATTTATATGAACCAATGAAAAAATTAGCAACCATTAGAGGACAACTTGCACATGAAGTACCACATCTGGCTAGTTAACACTTGGAAATATGCTAAATCTCACCTGTAATAGACAAAAGATGAAAACAGTAGATACTGTCCATTGTTGGTGGAAGCATGGGCAAAGAGGACTCTCCCATGGGGATGGCCCTAGTGTAGACCTGTGTCACCGCTTTGGAAGGCAATTAGACAACATCTATAAGGATTTTAAAAAGACATATTTACTGAGCTATTGAAGTTTTTAATTAATTTTAAAAAATAGTTAAACTATTTTATATTGGAGTATAGCTGATTAACAATGTTTTAATAGTTTCAAGTGCACAGCAAAGGCACTCAGCCATACATATACATGTATCTATTCTCCCCTAAACTCCCCTCCTATACAGGCTACCACATAACATTGAGCAGAGTTCCCTGTGCTATATGGTAGATCCTTGTTGGTTATCCGTTTTAAATATAGTTCCAAAAATAATTTTTAAGATATTCTATAGAGACATTTAGACACCTGTACAATGAAATACAAACAAGGATGTTTATTTCCTCATTGATTATAATAGGGAAAATTAGAAGCAACCTAAATGCCCATCAATATGGAAGTGAATATGTCCACTGATATGAACTATAATTTAGAATTATTTAAATAATTTAAATAAATTATAGTTTATCAATATAATAAAGAATATATGAGGCTATATATATATATATATATATATATATATATATAGAGAGAGAGAGAGAGAGAGAGAGAGAGATCTGCATAGCAGAGCATTTAATGTTTAAGAATGGACACAATGCTTATTGGCTTGTATTTACACTACAAAAGAAAATATCTGGGGATCTAAATGTCAAATAACAGAAATCCAATAAAGCCCAGTAACTAAAAAATAAAAATAAATAAAAAGGGATAAATCTATATGTACAGACACAGAAAGATGTCTACAATATATTCTGAATTGAATAAAGCAAATTTTAAAAGAGAACATACAAGTCCTTTTAAATATATATGTGTGTGTGTGTGTGTGTAGGGCAAATGATAAATTGTAATCTATGTGGTGGATTTACAGGGAACTTTCACTTTGTACTAAGGAGAAGGATTGAATTTTAATCCTAGATCTGCTACTTACTAAGGCCTGGGACCTTATGTAAATTACTCCCCCTCTCTAAGCTCTGTTTTCTCATATGTAACAGAGAACTAAAATTTGCACATATTTCATAAGGCTGTCTTGAAGATAAAATGGAAAATGCATGCAACTGCTCAATAAATATCAGTTATTCTGCTTTGTATTTTTCTGATTTTTAATAATTTCATGCATTGTTTCTGAAATCAGAAAAAAAAATGTAAAGAAAAAATAGAAGATCCACAGTCATATGGCTTTGATGGCTTTGTCACAGTAGCAAGCAAGGTCAGCAGAAATTGTCAAAAACCTCTCTATGGGGAAGAGAATATCCAGTAACCTACAAAGTGTATGCTGGATGGAAAAGCCTTAGATCTCTGGTCTTAAAGATTATTGGAAACTGAAGTAGTTTTACAAGCATTATCCCAACTCTGTTGTTATTATCACTCTGTAGATGATACAGAGCCTCTGAAGTTAAGTAACTTGGTCATTGTCAAACATAGTGGAACTAGGAATCTAACCATGTTCTGTATGCCTCCAAGTTTGTGCTCTTTCATATTGTACGACACTGTCCAGATTAGTTCAAGTGGAGAGTGAGTAAACTTTCCCTGGTACATCCTCTTAGTCCCTTGCACAGCCATCACCTTTCACATACCCAGACTGTTGTTTTGCTTTAGGGATGAGAAAGTGGAAGTAGAACTCCCTATGTTCTGTTCTGGGACATTTCCGGACTGAGCCAAGAGTAGTTATGTGTCCTGCTCGGTCATGGGCTTCCACTGACCACAGAGGTTGAGAACCCTTGGGCAAACCAAATTCTCCTGTCTCACTGGTTTGAAAGCAAAGCAGAAGTGGCAAAAGCTGACAAAGCCCAGCTGGAGAAGGGATGTTGAAATGGACACAAATAACATGCCCTCATGAACATGACCGATAGAAATGTTTTAAATTTAATTCTTTTCCTATGCTTATACTTTCTCCTATCTTATCCCTAATCTTAGAGGTAGTAGATACTCTTCCTTTTCCTTTCCTCCCCTCTTTCAGGCACCTCATTGTGCTGTTCTCAACTTTTTTTTTATACTTATAGTCAAATTTCTTATTGAGGTTCTGTGTAGCTCACTGCTGGACTCTTAACAGCTTCTCTTCACGGACCTAACTATCTCAAATTTATCTTTATATTTATACCAAACACTTTTTTACCATCTCTTCTCAGTCCCTAAAGCTGAGGGAGCTCTTCCTCCTCATCATCTGGCTTTTATTATCCATGTCCTTAAGCCTAGTCTTAAATATCCCAGATATTTTAGCAAAAGGCAGGTAGGAGTGGGAAACACAAATATAACTTTCTTCTACTTTTTATGGTCTGCTAGAATGTGAGCTCCCTGAGTGGAGGATTTTGTGTATTATGTTTACTGATGTCACAAGTTCCTAGAACAGTGCTTGGAAACTACTGGGGGCTCAATATATATTTGTTGAGTGAATAAATGAGTGAGCATTCTAAGATCTTCATTCTCTTCCTTTCTAGTGCTCAAATACAAGTCAAACATGTCCCTAAACCTTAGAGGTTATATATTCTAAGGAATAATACTGCAAATTTTCTCAAACACTACTCACTGCTGGATTTTGTTCTTTTGTCCGTGTATTCATTCATTCAGTTTTTGAGTGCCTACTATGTGCCTGAATCTGAGCTGGTTCCAGAAGCACAAAAGTGAGTACAACATATTCCTGCTTTCAGCACACCCAAAACCCAGAGTGGGACATAGACACAAAACATCTAAATAGTCTTCTAGGCTGTGTATAATTAGTGCCATGTTATATATACACTAACTAGTCCAGGAGAGGAAGGGGGAGTGATCACTTTAAATTCTGTCCTTTAATATCACCTTTAAATCCAGTACAGGATATCTTTCCTGTGACAGCTTAAACCCACTAAAGTATTAGCAGAAAATAGTTACGTGCCATTTAACATAAGTTTCCATGACTGTTAGCAAGAATGCCCACTTCCCTTAATACTCCTCCCAGCCTTTTATTCTCTATAATATATAATCCCAGTTCTTTTAACCATGCTTCACAGGTCATGGCCTCATGACCCTGAGCACTTTCTGAAGGTCCTTATTAGTTTTTCTTCCTAAGGAGTATTCCAGTAAGCTATGATAGTCAACCTCATGACTGAGAAATTGGGAAATTAAAGCACTCTCATTTGTGCTGATTGAGATGGAGAAATGCCCTTGATGCCCTAATAGTGAAATCAGCCCTCCACTCCCATAGATCAGATAATGGAGCAACTTGGATGATGTAGCAATAGGGTGAAGTTGAGGGACAGAGAGAGCAAATGAAAGAAACAACCAAGATGGACTTAGAGTCACCGGAATGCACAGAGTTGAATAGGTCACTAACGCTTGCACTTCCTTGATTGGCTTCATTATCATCTAGAGGAAAATTGGTGATATTAAATTTATTACTATGCTACTTTGTAAAGCTCTTCCTGGCTGGTACTACTGACAATAAATTACAAACAGGTAGATCTAAAGGTCCAGCTATGTGTGGCAAAACTGGATCAATGGAACTATACCAGTGCTGTGTCATGTGAGGGGGTACTGTCCAACAGTCGATGCTGCTTTCTTCAATATACATTGACCACATAACAACTCAAACACAGCTGTTGCCCATCTTGACTTTGCAGTTAATCATACTTCCATTTGTCTGTCTCCCTTTAATTGTCACAATCCCTCAAAGTGAGTTATACATAACTAAGGTGTGAAAAAGACATTTTCCATAGCAATTTATTTCTCCAAAGGTTTGATAAATATTTTATATCTTCCAGGTATATATCTTCCAGGTATTAGGAAGAAGTGTGTACTACTTATACTATTTTGGGACACATAGCCATGCTGTTGCTGGTTGAAGGGACTTCAAGGGTTGAATTTTTTCTAGTTACTTCAGGGTAAATTCCCAACTTTATGGATTCAGAAATTTACTATTATCAACTTTGATGAATGATGTCAAATTAATCAGATACATAAAGCAGTAATTCTCAGTGTTGATTATACTTTAGACTTATCTGGAGGAATTTTAAAAGTCCCAGTGCCCAGACATTACCTCAGACAAATTAAATTGGAATCTTTTGACATGGATCCCAGACATCAGTATTCTGTAAATCTTCCCAGCTGATTCCAATGTGCAGCCAAGTTTGAGAACCATTGCATTAAAGTAACCATTGTGTAAATCCAAATGTAATTTGAGTTACTGTGATGACAGTAAGATATGATTAGCAAGAATTCCAGAGATTACCATTTCTTCTTTCTTCCCCCCTTTTGGTATGGACAAGCATAGTTAATACTATCTTGGGAAATCAAGCTAAGTACTACCCTTTGTGAGCATGTGATCAAAGTGTAGCGTCAGGGTCTCATTAGTCATGGGAGGAATTCTTATAATTTGGGAAAGTGCATAAATAAAATAAAGGGTAAGGAGAGATCCTGGAATTAGATAACAGATATCAAATACCCTTCCATCCAAGCAAGCCCTAGTATTACTATTACATAATACTATCCTGGATGTAAAGGGATACAATCATATCAACTAATTCTTTGGTATGTTTCCTACTCTATGACTTCCTACTGTGATTTATTTCTTTAATGGAAACCAATGTTACTTAAATTTTTAAGAAATTCATTTCCTATTCAATTTGTTGGAATACATATGCCATAAAACAAGCAATAACTATACTTATCATGCTAAGATAAAAGTAATTAGAATAGGGACCTTCTTGGAGTGTTTAGATTGAGCCCTCACAGCGTTGTGGAAGAAATAGTTTTTTAAATAAATGAGTATTGGATGGTAGAAAAAGGAAAAGACATAAAATGGTTAATAACATTTCAATCACAAAAACAAAGGCATAATTTCTTGCTCAGTATGTGGATATCTTCCACAATGAAATAGACTGTTTGGGATCTCCAATAGAGGTGAAATGACCTCTTGTCCTATTTCAAGCACTTTCCCCAGGCATATTTCTTGATTCTAAGTGGAATAAAACAGACTGAGCATCAAATCCCATTGGATGTAGAGGCAATTCTTGGCAATTCCCAAGATCTTGTAGTTCTGTCCAAGCACTATGAGATGACCCTCTCTGCTCAACAGAGAGCTCTTTCAATGCTTTATCCATTTAGGCACAAAAAAACACATATTGAGAGGTTACTATGTTCTAGGTACTGGGGATAGATGGGAAAAAAAGATAAACTCCCTGCTCTTGGAGTTTACAGTCTAGTTAGAATGAATGAACAAGAAACATGTAAACAAATAAAATGGATGTCCTTTTAAGTCTCATCAAAGTAAGTATAGAGGGAACATATCTCAAAATAATTAAAGCCATTTATGACAAACCCACAGCTAACATCATACTCAGTGGTGAAAAGCTGAAAATTTTTCCTCTAAAATCAGGAACAAGGTAAGAATGCCCACTCTTGCCACTTCTATTTAACATAGTATTGGAAGTCCAGTCATAGTAATCAGACAAGAAAAGAAAGTAAAATATATTCAAATTGGAAGCGAAAAAGTTAAACTCTCACTATTTGCAGATGACATGATACTATATATAGAAAACCCTGAAGTCTCCACCAAAACAATTTGGAAATAATAAATGAATTCAGTAAAGTTGCTGGTTACAACATTAATATACAGAAATCTATTGCTTTTGTATACACTAATAATGAACTATCAGAGAAAGCAAAATAAAATCTGTTTAAAATTGCATCATAAAGAATAAAATATCTAGGAATAAACTTAACCAAGTGAAAGAAAACTATAAAAATATAAAATATTGAAGAAGGAAACCAAAGATGATACAAAGAATGGAAAGATATCACATGTTCTTGGATTGGAAGATTTAATATTGTTAAAAAGCTCATACTACCCAAAGCAATCTACAGGTAGACCATAATATCTATCTAAATACCCATGATATTTTTCATAGAACTAGAACAAATAATCCTAAAATTAATATGGAATCAGAAAAAATCCAATATGCCAAAGCAATCAAGGAAAATAAAAAAACAAAGCTAAAGATATCATGCTCCCAGAATTCAGACTACACTATAAACCTACAGTAATCAAAACAGCATGGTACAGGTACAAAAACACACACATAGATCAATGGAACAGATTAGAGAGCCCAGAAATGAACCCACACACCTATGGCAGATTAACCTAAGACACAGGAGGCAAGGATATACAATGGAGTGGAGCTGGGAAAACTGGACAGCTAAATGCAAAGAACGAAATTAGAATGTTATCTAATGCTGTATACAAAAATAAACTAAAAATGGATTAAAGACCTAAATGTAAGTCCAGAAACCATAAAAATCCTACTAGAGATCATAGGTAGAACAGTCTTTTATGTAAGTCAAAGAAATATTATTTTTGGATCTTTCTCCTAAGGCAAAGAAATAAAAGCAAAAACTTTTTTTTCACATCTTTATTGGAGTATAATTGCTTTACCATGTTGTGTTAGTTTCTGCTGTACAACAAAGTGAATCAGCAATATGTATACATATATCCTCATATCCCCTCTCTCTTGAGCCTCAAACCTACCCCACCATCCCACCGATCTAGGTCTTTACAAAGCATCGAGTGGATCTCCCTGTGCTAGGAAGCAGCTTCCCACTAACCATCCATCTTATATTTGGTAGTGTATATATATCAAAGTTACTCTCTCACTTTGTACCAGCTACCCCTTCACCCCTGTGTCCTCAGGTCCATTCTCTACATCTGCATCTTTATTCCTGCCCTGTCACTAGATTCATCAGTACCATTTTTGTAGATTCCATATATATGCTTTAGCATACGGTATTTGTTTTTCTCTTCCTGACTTACTTCACTCTGCATGACAGACTCTAGATCCATCCACCTCAATACAAATAACTTAATTTTGTTCCCTTTTATGCCCGAGTAATAGCCCATTGTATATATGTGCCACATCTTCTTTATCCATTCATCTGTTGATGGACACTTAGGTTGCTTCCATGTCCTGGCTATTGTAAATAGTGCTGCAATGAAAATTGTGGTACATGTCTCTTTTTGAGTTACAGTTTTCTCAGGGTATATGCTGAGTAGTGGGAGTGCTGGGTCATGTGGTAGTTCTATTTTTAGTTTTTTAAGGAACCTCCATACTGTTCTCCATAGTGGCTGTATCAATTTACATTCCCACCAACAGAGCAAGGGGTTCCCTTTACTCCACACCCTCTCCAGCACTTTTTGTCTGTAGAGTTTTTGGTGATGGCTGTTTTGACCAGTGTGAGGTGATACCTCATCGTGGTTTTGATTTGCATTTCTCTAATGATTAGTGATGTTGAGCATCTTTTCATGTGTTTGTTGGCTATCTGTATGTCTGTGGAGAAATGTCTATTTAGTTCTTCCATCCATTTCTGGGTTGGGTTGTTTGATTTTTTCATATTGACCTGCATGAGCTGCTTGTATATGTTGGAGATTATTCCTTTGCCTGTTGCTGTGTTTGCAAATAATTTCTCCCATTCTGAGGGTTGTCTTTTCATCTTGTTTATGGTTTCCTTTGCTGTGCAAAAGCTGTTAAGCTTCAATAGGTCCCATTTGTTTATTATTGTTTTTATTTCCATTACTCTAGGAGGTGGGTCAAGAAGGATCTTGCTGTGATTTATGTCAAAGAGTGTTCTGCCTATGTTTTCCTCTAAGAGTTTGATAGTGACTGGCCTTACATTTAGGTCTTTAATCCATTTTCAGTTTATTTTTGTTTATGGTGTTAAGAAATGTTCTAATTTCATTCTTTTACTTGTAGCTGTCCAGTATTCACAGCACCTCTTATTGAAGAGGCTGTCTTTTCTCCATTGTATATCCTTGCCTCCTTTGCCATAGATTAGTTGACCATATATATTCTTGCCACCTTCATCAAAAACAAGGTGACCATAAGTGTGTGGGTTTATCTTTGGGCTTTCTATCCTGTTCCATTGATCTGTAATTCTGTTTTTGTGCCAGTACCATACTGTCTTGATTACTGTAGCTTTGTAGTATAATCTGAAGCCAGGGAGCCTGATTCCTCCAGCTCCATTTTTCATTCTCAAGATTGCTATGGCCATTTGTGGTCTTTTGTCTTTCCATACAAATTGTAAAATTTCTTGTTTATTTCTGTGGAAAATGCCATTGATAATTTGATAGGGATTGCACTGAATCTGTAGATCAATTTGGGTAGTTTAGTCATTTTCACAATATTGATTCTTCCAATCCAAGAACATGGTATATCTCTCCATCTGTTTATGTCCTCTTTGATTTCTTTCATCAGTGTTTTATAGTTTTCTGAGTACAGGTCTTTTGCCTCCTAAGGTAGATTTATTCCTAGGTATTTTAATTCTGTATTTTGAATGGTAAATTGGATTGTTTCTTTAATCTTCATGTCTTATCTTTCATCATTATGTATATGAATGCAAGAGATTGCTGTGCATTAATATTGTATCCTGCTACTTTACCAAATTCATTGACTAACTCTAGTAGTTTTCTGATGGCATCTTTAGGATTATCTATGTATAACATCACGTCATCTGCAAACAGTGACAGTTTTACACCTTATTTTCTGATTTAGATTCCTTTAGTTTCTTTTTCTTCTCTGATTGCTGTGGCTAGAACTTGTATAACTTGTTGAATAATAGTGGTGAGAGTGGGAAACCTTGCCTTATTCCTGATCACAGAGGAAATGCTTCCAGTTTTTCACCAAAGAGAATGATGCTGACTGTGAGTTTGTCATATTTGGCTTTTATTATGATGATGTAGGTTCCCTCTTTGCCCACTTTCTGGAGAGTTCTTATTATAAATGTGTGTTGAATTTTGTCAAAAGTTTTTTCTGCATCTATTGAAATTATCATATGGTTTTTATCCTTCAATTTCTTCATATGGTGTACACATTGATTGATTTGCATATATTGAAGAATCCTTGCATTCCTGGGATAAATCCTAATTTCTCATGGTATATGATCCCTTTAATGTGCTGTTGAATTCTGTTTGCTATTATTTGGTTGAGGATTTTTGCATCTATGTTCATCAGTGATATTGGCCTGTGGTTTTTTTTTTGGGGGGGACATCTTTGTCTGGTTTTGGTATCAGGGTGATGGTGACCTCATATAATGAGTTTGGGAATGTTCCTCTCCCTGCTATATTTTGGAAGAGTTTGAGAAGGATAAGTGTTAACTCTTCTCTAAATGTTTGATAGAATTCGCTTGTGAAGCCATCTGGCCCTGGGTCTTTGTTTGTTGGAAGATGTTTAATCACAGTTTCAATTTCAGTGCTTGTGATTGGTCAGTTTATATTTTTTATTTCTTCCTTGTTCAGACTTGGAAGGTTGAACTTTTCTAAGAATTCGTCCATTTCTTCCCCATTGTCCATTTTATTGGCATATAGTTGCTTGTAGTAGTCTCTTATGGTCCTTTGTATTTCTGTGGTGTCAGTTGTTACTTCTTCATTTTTAATTCTGTTGATTTGAGTCTTTTCCCATTTTTTCCTGATGAATTTGACTAACGGTTTGTCAACTGTGTTTATCTTTGCAAAGAACCATATTTTAGTTTTATTGATATTTGCTCTTGTTTCATTCATTTCTTTCTGATCTGATCTTTATGATTTCTTTCCTTCTGTTAATTTTTTGTTGTTCTTTCTCTAATTGCTTTAGATGTAAGGTTAGGTTGTTTAGTTGATTTTTTTGTTTCTTTTGTTAGGATTTTATTGCTATAAACTTCTCTCGTAGAACTGTTTTTGCTGCATCCCAAGGTTTTGTGTGGTCGTTTTTTCATTGGTATTTGTTTCTAGGTATTTTTTGATTTCCCCTTTGATTTCTTCAGTGATCTCTTGGTTGTTTAGTAGTATATTGTGTAGAATCCATGTGTTTTTATTCTTTACAGGGTTTTTTTTTTTCTGTAATCAATATCTAAACTTACAGCCTTGTGGTCAGAAACAATGCTTGATATGATTTCAATTTTCTTAAATCTACCAACGCTTGATTTGTGACCCAAGATGTGATCTATCCTGCAGAATCTTCCATGCAGACTTGAGAAGAAAGTGTATTCTGTTGTTTTTGGATGGAATATCCTGTAAATATCAGTTAAGTCCATGTGGTCTAGTGTGTCATTTAAAGCTTGTGTTTCCTTGTTCATTTTCTGTTTGGTTGATCGGTCCATTGGTGTAAGTGGGGTGTTAAAGTCCCCTACTATTATTGTGTTAATGTCAATTTCCCCTTTTAGTGCTGTTAACATTTGCCTTATGTATTGAAGTGCTCATATGTTGGTAGCATAGATATTTACAATTCTTATATCTTGTTCTTGGATTGATCCATTGATCATTATATAGTGTCCCTAGACCTACTAGATCATGGACTTGAGGATATGGGGAGGGGGAAGGGTAAGCTGTGACAGAGTGAGAGAATGGCATGGACATATATACACTATCAAATATAAATTGGATAGCTAGTGAGAAGCTGCTGCATAGCACAGGGAGATCACCTCTGTGCTTTGTGACCACCTAGAGGGGTGGGGTAGAGAGGGTGGGAGGGAGATGCAAGAGGGAAGAGATATGGGAACATATGTATATGTATAACTGATTCACTTTGTTGTAAAGTAGAAACTAACACACCACTGTAAAGCAGTTATACTCCAATAAAGATGTTAAAAAATAAATAAAGTGTATTTTGTCTGATATGACTGTTGCTATTCCAGCTTTCTTTTGATTTCCATTTGCATGGAATATCTTTTTCCATCCCCTCACTTTCAGTCTGTGTGCTCCTAGGTCTGAAGTGGGTCTCTTGTAGACAGCATATATACGGGTCTTATTCTTGTATCCATTTAGCCAGTCTATGTCTTTTCGTGGGAGCATTTAATCCATCTACTTTTAAGGTAATTATTGATATGTATATTCCTATTACCATTTTCTTAATTGTTTTAGGTTTGTTTTTGTAGGTCTTTTCCTTCTCTTGTGTTTCCTGCCTAGAGAAGTTCATTTAGCATTTGTTGTAAAACTGGTTTGGTGGTGCTGAATTGTCTTAACGTTTGCTTGTTTGTAAAGCTTTTGATTTCTCCATCGAACCTGAATGAGATCCTTGTTAGGTAGAGAAATCTTGGTTGTAGGGTTTTCCCTTTCATCACTTTAAATATATCCTGTCACTGAGATCCTTGCTGGGTAGAGGAATCTTGGTTGTAGGGTTTTCCCTTTCATCACTTTACATATATCCTGTCACTCCCTTCAGTCCTGCAGAGTTGCTGCTGAAAGATCAGCTGTTAACCTTATGGGGATTCCCTTGTATGTTATTTGTTGCTTTTCCCTTGCTGCTTTTAATATTTTTTATTTGTGTTTAATGTTTTTAGTTTGATTAATATGTGTCTGGTGTGTTTCTCCTTGGATTTATCCTGTATGGGAGTCTCTACACATTCTGGACTTAACTGACCATTTCCTTTCCCACGTTGGGGAAGTTTTCTATTATGATCTGTTCATATATTTTGTCAGACCCTTTCTTTTTTCTTCTTCTTCTACTGGGGTGCCTATACTTTGAATGTTAGCATGCTTAATTTTGTCCCAGAAGTCTCTGAGACTTCCTCCATTCTTTTCATTCTTTTTTCTTTATTCTGCTCCATGGAGTTATTTTCACAATTCTATCTTCCAGCTCACTTATCCATTCTTCTGCATCATTTATTCTGCTATTGATTCCTTCCAGGGTATTTTGAATTTCAGTTATTGTGTTGTTCATTACTATTTGTTTGCTCTTTAGTTCTTCTAGGTCCTTGTTAAACGTTTCTTGTATTTTCTCTATTCTATTTCTGAGATTTGGGGTCATCTTTACTATCAGTACTCTGAATTCTCTTTCAGTTAGTTTGCCTATTTCCTCTTCATTTATTAGGTCTAGTAGTTTTTTATCTTGCTCCTATGCCTGCACAGTATTTTTCTGTCTTCTCATTATGTCTAATTTCTATTATCTGAGGTTTCCTTTCCCTAGGCTGCAGGGCTGTAGTTCCTCTTGCTTCTGTTCTCTGCCCCTGGTGGTGAGTTTAGTCCAGTGGCTTGTGTAGGCTTCCTGATCGAAGGACTGGTGCCAGGTTCTGGTGTGTGGATCTGAGTGTTTTCCCTCTGATTAGCAGGGCTGTGTCAGGTGGTGTGTTTTGGGATGTCTTTGAGCTTAGTATGACGTTCTGTAGCCTGTGTGCTGATGGGTGGGTTTATGTTCCTGTTTTGTTGTTTAGTGTGAGGCATCCAGCACCGGGAGCTGCAGACAGTTGGGTGGAGCTGGGTCTTGGATTCAGATAGAGGCCTCCATGAGAGCTCTCAGTAATTAATCTACCCTGGTGCCAGGAATTCTCTTGTCATTCAGTGTCCTGGACTCGGTGCTTTAACCCCAGAGCCTCAGGTCTGACTTCCGGGCGAGGAACCAAGACCCTGCAAGACACTCATACCAGCAGTAAGGGAAATTTTCAAAATTATAAAAAGAAAAAGCTGAACAAAACCCCAGAAAAATGGTAAAAAATAAAACCAAGCAAACAAAAACAGGAACAAGGAAATATACACACACACAAAATAAACAAAAACAGAACCAAATAAAACATAAAGCAAGAGAACAACCAGACAAACAAAAGTATCCAAAAATAAAATCAATCAATTAGAATCAAAACTAACAAAAATAGTGCACTGCAATGAAGAGTAGCCCCCACTCACCACAACTAGAGAAAGCCAGTGTGCAGCAAAGAAGACCCAACACATCCAAAAAAGAAAAATAATAAATAAATAAATACATTTATTTTTAAAAACTAACAAAAATACAAAACCTAAAAAGAAAACCAAAGCAGTGTGCCAACTGAAGAATGAAGCAAAGAAACAAAGTCAACTGACAAAAATTATTTTAGAAAAAGAAAAAGAGAAAGGGAAAGGAAGACAGAACAACAGAAAAGCAAAGTAGAAATAGAAATATATATATATATATAATAAAAACTTATATTGAAGAAGGAAGAAAAACAGCAGACAAACAAAACCCCAGAGAAATGGTAAAATTGAAATCAAATAAACCAAAAGAGAAACAAGGAAACACACACACAAAAAAAAGAAACAACAACAGAACCAAATAAAATAAAAAGCAAGAGAACCACCAGACAAACAGAATGCCAAAACAAAAATCAAACAATTAGAATCCGAACTAAGAAAAACACAAAACCTAAAAACAAAACCAAAACAGTGTGCCAGCTGAAGAACAGAGCAAGGAAACAGAACAAAATAAAAATGATTTTAAAAAATAATGGAATAAAACAAATTAAAATGGAAAAACCACAGAACAACAGAAAAGCAAAGTAAAAATAGAAATATTTTAAATGAAAATAAAAAATGTTATAAAACTCGAAGATCCCAAAAGTCTAAAAAAACTAAAAACAACAACAAACAAACAAAAACAAAAGAAAACCAAAAAAAGACTGAACCAACAACATAATGGATCAAAACATAATGAAATTAATAGTAATAATTTTGTTTCCCTGGGGTCTCAGCTCTATGTGTCCTTGCACACACTGTGAGCCACAGCCCACCTCCACCTCCCCAAGCGGCACTCCTCTGCCTCTGGGCTGGTCTATGGACATGCTGAGGGCCCTGTGGGGACCACTCAGACTCTGAGCTGGCCCATTTCCTATGTGTGCCTGCCCCCAAAGTCTTCAGCTGTCAGAGCTAGACCATTTTATTTTGTGGGAACAGTCATTGTCTACTCAGACCTTCTATAGATGCAATGTCTACCTATCTGATCACAGGGATTTTATCTGCAGCTTGTACAGCTGATGAAAAGATTTTTGATCTTCTTTCTTAGTCACCCCATCCCTGGGGTGGTTCAGCTTTGGTTTAATCCCCACCTCTCCCTATGATCTATTCACAGGAATCTGGTCCTTAGGCTGCCTTGGAGTTCTTGGGTCTGCCTCAATGAAGACGGCACAGAGGTGGTATGACTGCTTGGATCATGGGAGCCCCAGTGGTGCCAAATGCACAGGGAAGCCAGCAGCCATGGGCCCAAGAGATATGGCCCTAGTGAGGGCTTTTTCTGGTGCCCAGCATAAGGCATGTGAAGGCCAGTTCTGACTGGGCATTTTCTAGTGCCCAGCAACAGGCACATAAGGGCCAGCCCTGAGAGGGTTTCTTTTGTTGTTCGTCGGTGGGTGCTGGTGTGTGGGGAGAGAGAGACTACAATAGTGGCTCCTCCCGCTGCGTGTGACTCAGCAGTAGCACCCTGCTCCCATGGCAGTCTGGTCTTCCTCGGTAGGCATTCCATGCTGCAGATTTCCTCCTTCCTATCCCCTCAGTCCGTATCCCCACAGCCAACAGCAGTTCTCACTCCAGGCCTGTTCTCCAATCCCCACGCTCGAACTTCCAGTCCCCTTGCACACCTGTGAATGCACATCCCAGTCCAGGGCACATAAGGCCCCAGTACAGACGGTCTGTGTATTTCTCATTCTGTCCTGTCTGCCACAGATCAGCTGCTTCACTCTCTTCATGCAGCCTCAAATTCTTCCCTTCTGTCCTGATCAAGCTCCCTATTGTAGAGGAGATTTTTCTGTCATAGAGGGGGTTTCCCTGAATTTGGGAAACTCTCTTCTGCTTCCGCTCCCCTGCCCTGGGGTGCAGGTCCTGTCCTGCTTCCTTGACTCCTCCTTCTCCCTTCTTTTGTTCATGCTACCCAGTTATGCAGTGATTTTTATACTCTTTTTCACTGTCCAAGGTCTTCTACTAGTGTTCAGCTGGTGTTCTGTGAGAACTGTTGCATCTTTAGATGTATTCTTGATGCATCCATAGAGAGAGATGAACTCCATGTCCTCCTACTCCTCTGCCATTTTAACTCTCAGTCTAAAAGCAAAATTAAACACAAGGGACCTAATTAAACTTAAAAGCTTTTGCACAGCAAAGGAAACTATTGACAAAACAAAAAGACAACCTACTGAATGGTAGAAAACATTTGCAAAATATATGACCAATAAGGGGTCAATATCCAAAATATTTAAACAGCTTATACAGCACAATATCAAACAAACAAACAACCCAATTAAAAAATGGGCAGAAGACCTAAATAAACATTTTTCCAAAGAAGACATGCAGTTGACTCACAGGCACATGAAAAGATGGTCAACATGGCTAATCATTAGAGAAATGCAAATCAAAACCAGAAAAAGATATCACCTTATACCTGTAGGAATGGCTATGGTCAAAAAGTCTACAAATAACAAATTTTGGCAAGGATGTGGAGCAAAAGAAGCCCTTGTACACTGTTAGTGTCAATGTAAATTTGTGCATCTACTTTGGAAAACAGTATGTAAGTTCCTCAAAAAACTGAAAATAGAACTACCATATGATCCAGCAATTCCACTCCTGAGTATATATCAGAAAAAAACTAAAACACTAATTCAGAAAGATACATAAGCCCCAATGTTCATAGCAGCATTATTTACAATAACCAAGATATGGAAGCAATGTAACTGTCCATCAAGAGATGAATGGATAAAGAAGATATATTTAAATATTATCCAGCCATATGTGTGATTAATGTGACTCCCCTAATAGACTAGGCTCCAAGAGGGCTGGGATCCTGTCTTGCTCACCACTATATGTCCAGTTCTTGTCACACAGTAAGCATTCAATAAAAATTTGTTAAATGAAAGGACTCATAGCAATAGAAAAGAAGGTGGTTGATTATAAGCTTTTTAATTAGTGAGTTTTACTACTTTGTTCATTCTACTCTGTTTTTGTCAATATCCCCATCTTTTAATATTAGCAAAAAAATCTTGCTTTACAAAAACAGTTCTAATTGTCCCCAGGAAACACTGGAATGATATAATGCATTTGCTATAAATAGAATCAAGCTACATGAATTTCCTGATTATTTAGAAAACTGCCATGCTTTGTGGTATTTAACAAAAATTTCTCTTCTAGACATTGATAAGATGTTGGAAGAATGCTGGGAACCTAAAAAGTAACCTTTTTATTCTATTCCTCTCCAACTTTGATGTATTCCCAATCTTTTCCGTGTGGTCTGAATTTCATCCTAGATATTAAATCTTGCTAAAGTACCAGGAGATAACAATTTTAACTGCCTTTTAAAATTACAGCATTTAAGAGATGAAGGGAAATACATAAGGAAGCCAAAGATAATGGGATCCATGTCTATTTTCCAGCATACTTTCTAAGAAAGAATTTCTTTGGATGTCATGTGAAAAATCCAAACTAATTATAGTGCATCTCTTTGGTAATATTTTTTTCATGATTTGTTGTAAGATCAGAAACATCATAATATATTTTCTGTTAAACTTATATAGTAGTTTTCAGTTCTCTTTCATATAGATTTTATCATTTGATATTCACAAGAACTTATGAAGCAAGAAAAGCGGTTATTATCTTTAGTTTACACAAGAGTAAACTCAGACTCAAAGAAGTTAAATAATTTCCCCAGAGTCAACTAAACAATCCTAAGACTAGGACATAAGTCTTCTAAACCCTCTACAAGTATGCTTTCATATATATTTTTTTCAACTGGCTCCAAGTGGACTTATCCCTGCTTATTTTTTCATTAAACTTAAACTCTAGATAGAGAAATCACTGGCATCTTAAACAGCCTATTATTAGAGATTAAGTTAAATACTATGGGTAAAAATCCTATCTCTTAAGAGATTGACAAAACTGAGGGAAGGATATTTTCATTTTCTAAAGATTATAATTTTCTTCACTAACTGTTGTTTAGACAGGAGGGAGAAAATCAACTGATGGTGCAAGAGCCAACTGTATGATGTAGGCCCAGGTATCATTTAGCTTGAACTAATACTGACCCATATTTTTTGCTGAGACAGAAATGAATACAGTAAATATTGACTTTGAATCTGAATGATAAGACTCATCAAACATACCTAGTCTGTCTGGCAGAAAGATGACTTTTTTCAAGTCATCTTGGTTAAATAATATAGCAAGAACTGATGAATATCAGGGTTTAGTTTCATTACTTATAGGTCAATGACCAAAAAATAGTGCATCTAGAGATATTCCCTAGCTGAAGAAACACAATTATGGGAAGGAAGAAGGGTTTTTTGTCTAAAAATAGCAACAACAATAATGAGATCTTATTAAGCTAAGAGAAAGAAACCTGTAAGAACAATATTAAAGACAATTATCTGCCAGGAATTAAGTTTCCTTGTTATTCAAAGGAAGTTGAGGAAGAGCTTAATAAAGGCAATTTAAAAAGGAAGATGCCCTACACTTTTTGATCCTCCTGCAATTTCCAGTCATAATTATGGCCATTTATTGCCTAACTCTGACTGGTTGAAACGTATTTCTTTTCATAGCTTACAGTTGATTACCTATCCAATATTTGTACAGTAATGTATTTAACATTTAGATACTTAACCATGGACTTCACGTCCCATTCCTGACAGGGTTGCTGCTGCTGACAGATCATGGGACCTCTAACATAAGCCAGCAGAAGATGAGAATTCTACCAGTCATTCTCCCAGATTTCTGCCTGTAGTATCCAATAAATGAGAATGATCACAGCTTGGCCACTGAGTGCTCTAAGAAGCCTGCCCTGAACCACCAAGAATGGGTCAGAATTTTCTAATATAAAATAGAACAAGGATCGGAGAGATGATGGCGGAAGAGTAAGACACAGAGATCACCTTCTTCCCCAAAGATACACCAGAAATACATCTACACGTGAAACTGCTCCTATACAACACCCACTGGATGCTGGCAGAAGAACTCAGACCTTCCAAAAGGCAAGAAACACCCTACGTACCTGGGTAGGGCAAAAGAAAAAAGAATAAACAGAGACAAAAGAATAGGGATGGGATCTGCACCAGTGGGAGGGAGCAGTGAGTGAAGGAGGAAAGGTTGCCACACACTAGAAGCCCCTTCATGGGCAGAGACTGCAGGTGGCAGAGGGGAAAGGCTCAGAGGCACGAAGGAGAGTGCAGTAACAGGGTGCGGAGGGCAAAGTAGAGAGCTTCCCGCAGAGGATCGGTGCCGACCAGCACTCACCAGCCTGAGAGGCTTGTCTGCTCACCCACCAGGACGGGCAGGGGTGCTGGGAGCTGAGGCTTGGGCTTTGGTCAGATGCTGGGAGAGGACTGGGGTTAGCTTGCATGAAAACAGCCTGAAGGGTTTAGTGCACAACGGCTAGCCGGGAGGGAATCTGGGAGAAGTCTGGAGCTGCTGAAGAGGCAAGAGACCTTTTCTTCCCTCTTTGCTTCCTGGTGCACGAGGAGAGGGGTTTAAGCGAGCCGCTTAAAGGAGTTCCAGAGACAGGCATGGAGCTGCCTAAGAGACAAGAGATTTTTTCTTGCCTCTTTGTTTCCTGGTGTGAGAGGAGACAGGATTAAGCATGCCGCATAAAGGAGCTCCAGAAATGGGCAGGAGCCGTGGCTGTTGACGCGGACACCAGGGACAGGCGTGAGATGCTAGGGCTACTGCTGCCACCACCAAGAGGCCTGTGTGTGGGCACACTTCCCCTCTCGGAAGCCTGTGCAGCCCACCACTGCTGGGGTCCAGGGATGCAGGGACAGCTTCCATGGGAGAACGCATGGCACACCTCGGGCTGGTAGAGTGTCATGCTGACCTCTGCCACCACGAGCTCGCCCCGCATCTGTGCCCCTCCCTCCCCCAAGCCTGAGCCAGAGCCCCCGAATCAGCTGCTCCTTTAACCCAGTCCTGTCTGAGTGAAGGGCAGATGCCCTCGGATGACCTACGTGCAGAGGCGGGGCCAAGTCCAAAGCTGAACACCAGGAGCTGTGCAAAAAAAGAGGAGAGGGGGAAGTCTCTCCCAGCAGCCACAGAAGCAGGGGATTAAATCTCCACAATCAACCTGAAGTGCCTGCATCTGTGGAATACCTAAATAGACAGCAAAACATCCCAAGTTGAGGAGGTGGACTTTGGGAGCAAGATATATTATTATTTTCCCCTTGTTTTATTTTTGTGAGTGTGTATGTGTGTGCTGCTGTGTGAGATTTTGTCCGTATAGCTTTGCTTTCACCATTTGTCCTAGGGTTCTGACTGTATCATTTTTTTTTCTTTTTAAGATTATTCTTCTTAATACTTATTTTTTATTTTAATAACTTTATTTTATTCTAATTTATTTTCTTTTCTTTCTTTCTTTCTTTCTTTCTTTCTTTCTTTCTTTCTTTCTTTCTTCCTTTATTTCTTCCTTCCTTTCTTCCCTACTTCATTTCTTTCTTCCTGTCTTCTTCCCTTTCTTCCTCCCTCCCTTCCTTCCTTCCTTTCTTTCTCCCTTCCTGTCTTCCTTCCTTCATTCCTTCCTTTCTTCCTTCATTTCTTCCTTCCTTCCATCCTTTCTTCCTTTCTTCTTTCCTTCCTTCCTTCCTTTCTTCCTCCCTTTCTTCGTTCATTCATACCTTCCTTCCTTCCTTTCTTCCTTTCCTTTCTATTTTTTCTCCCTTTAGTTCTGAGCCATGTGGATTAAAGGCTCTTGGTGCTCCAGACATATGTCAGGGCTCTGTCTCTGAGGTGGGAGAAACAACTTCATGACACTGGTCCATAAGAGAACTCCCAGCACCAAGTAATATTGAACAGTGAAAATCTCACAGATACCTCCATCTCAACACCAAGACCCAGCTTCACTCAACGATCAGCAACCTATAGTGCTGGACACCCTATGTCCAACAACTAGCAAGACAGGACTACAACCCCATCAATTAGCAGAGAGGCTGCCTAAAATCATAATAAGGCTACCGACAACCCAAAACACACCACCAGACGTGGAACTGCACACCAGAAAGACAAGATCCAGCCTCATCCACCAGAACACAGGCAATAGTCATCACAACCAGGAAACCTACTCAACCCACTGAACCAATATTAACCACTGGGGACAGACACCCAAAACAACAGAAACTACGAACCTGCAGCCTGCAAAAAGGAGACCACAAACACAGTAAGCATAATGAGAAGACAGAAAAACACACAGCAGATGAAGGAGCAAGGTAAAAACCCACCAGACCTAACAAATGAAGAAGAAATAGGCAGTCTACCTGAAAAAGAATTCAGAATAATGATAGTAAAGATGATCCAAAATCTTGGAAATAGAATAGACAAAATGCAAGAAACATTCAACCAGGACCTAAAAGAAATAAAGAGGAAGCAAGCAATGATGAACAACACAATAAATGAAATGAAAAATATTCTAAATGGGATCAATAGCAGAATAACTGAGGCAGCAGAACGGATAAGTGACCTGGAAGATAAAATAGGGGAAATAACTACTGCAGAAGAGAATAAAGAAAAAAAGAATGAAAAGAAGTGAGGACAGTCTCAGAGACCTCTGGGACAACATTAAACACAACAATGTTTGAATTATAGGGGTCTCAGAAGAAGAAGAGAAAAGGAAAGGGACTGAGAAAATATTTGAAGAGATTATAGTTGAAAACTTCCCTAATATGGGAAAGGAAATAGTCAAACAAGTCCAAGAAACACAGAGAGTCCCATACAGGATAAATCCAAGGAGAAACACACCAAGATACATATTAATCAAACTATCAAAAATTAAATACAATGAAAACATATTAAAAGCAGCAAGGGAAAAACAGCAAATAACACTCAAGGAATCTCCATAAAGTTAACAGCTGATCTTTCAGCAGAGGCTCTGCAAGCCAGTAGGGAGTGGCAGGAAATATTTAAAGTGATGAAAGAGAAAATCTTACAACCAAGATTACTCTACCCAGCAAGGATCTCATTCAGATTTGATGGAGAAATTAAAACCTTTACAGACAAGCAAAAGCTGAGAGAGTTCAGCACGACGAAACCAGCTTTACAACAAATGCTAAAGCAACTTCTCTAGGCAAGAAACACAAGAGAAGGAAAAGACCTACAAGAACAAACTCGAAACAATTAAGTAAATGGTAATAGGAATATACATATCGATAATTACCTTAAATGAAAATGGATTAAACGTTCCCACCAAAAGACACAGACTGGGTGAATGGATAAAAAAACAAGATCCATATATATGCTGTCTACAAGAGACCCACTTAAGACCTACGGACACATACAGACTAAAAGTGAGGGGCTGGAAAAAGATATTCCATGCAAATGGAAATCAGAAGAAAGATGGAATAGCAATTCTCATATCAGACAAAATAGACCTTAAAATAAATACTATTACAAGAGACAAAGAAGGACACTACATAATGATAAAGGGATCGATCCATGAATAAGATATAACAATTGGAAATATTTATGAACCCAACATAGGAGCAAATCAATACATAGGCAAATACTAACAGCCATAAAAGGGGAAGTCGACAGTAACACAATCATAGTAGGGGACTTTAACACCCCACTGTCACCAATGGACAGATCATCCAAAATGAAAAAAAGTAAGGAAACACAAGTTTTAAATGATACATTACACAAGAGGGACTTAATTGATATTTATAGGACATTCCATCCAAAAACAACAGAATACACATTTTTCTCAAGTGCCCATGGAACATTCTCCAGGATTGATCATATCCTGGGTCACAAATCTAGCCTTGGTAAATTGAAGAAAATTGAAATTGTATCAAGTATCTTTTTGCGCCACAATGCAATGAGACTAGATAACAGTTACAGGAAAAATTCTGTAAAAAATACAAACACATGGAGGCTAAACAATACACTACTTAATAACCAAGTGATCACTGAAGAAATCAAGTAATACTTAGAAACAAATGACAATGGAGACACGATGACACAAAACCTATGGGATTCAGCAAAAGCAGTTCTAAGAGGAACGTTTATAGCAATACAATCCTACCCTATGAAACAGAAAACATCTAAAATAAACAAGCCAATTTGTACCTGAAGCAATTAGAGAAAGAAGAACAAAGAAAACCCCAAATTTAGCAGAAGGAAAGAAATCATAAAGATCAGCTTAGAAATACATGGAAAAGAAATGAAGGAAATGATAGCAAAGATCATTAAAACTAAAAGATGGTTTTTTGAGAAGATAAACAAAATTGATAAACCATTAGCCAGAGTCATCAAGAAAAAAAGGGAGATGACTCAAATCAATATAATTAGAAATGGAAAAGGTGACATAACAACTGACATTACAGAAATACAAAAGATTATTAGAGAGTACTACAAGCAACTGTATGCCAATAAAATGGACAACCTGGAAGAAATGGAAAAACTCTTAGAAATTCACAACCGCCGACACTGAACCAGGAAGAAATAGAAAATATGAACAGACCAATCACAAGCACTGAAATTGAAACTGTGATTAAAAATCTTTCAACAAAGAAAAGGCCACAACCAGATGGCTTCACAGGTTAATTCTATCAAACATTTAGATAAGACCTAACACCTATCCTTCTCAAACTCTTCCAAAAGATAGCAGAGGGAGGAACGCTACCAAACTCATTCTATGAGGTCACCATAACCCTGATACCAAAACCAGATAAAGATGTCACAAAGAAAGAGAACTTTAGGCCAATATCACTGATGAACATAGATGTAAAAATCCTCAAAAATACTAACAAACAGAATCCAACAGCAAGTTAAAAGGATCATACAACATGATCAAGTGGGGATTTTTCCAGGAATGCAAGGATACTTCAATATACTCAAATCAATCAACGTGATACACCATATCAACAAACTGAAGGGAAAAAATAATGATCATCTCAATAGATGCAGAGAAAGCTTTTGACAAAATTCAACACCTATTCATCATAAAAAGCCTGCAGAAAGTAGACATAGAGGGAACTTTCCTCAACATAATAAAGGCCATATATGACAAACCCACAGCCACCATTGTTCTCAATGGTGAAAAACTGAAACCATTTCCACTAAGATCAGGAACAAGACAAGGTTGCCCACTCTCACCACTCTTATTCAATATAGTTTTGGAAGTTCTAGACATAGCAATCAGAGAAGAAAAAGAAATAAAAGGAATCCAAATAGGAAAAGGTGTAAATCTGTCACTGTTTGCCAATGACATGACACTATACATAGAGAATCCTAAGGATGCTACTAGAAAACTACAAGACCTAATTAATGAATTTGGTAAAGTAGCAGCATACAAAATTACTGCACAGAAATCTCTGGCATTCTTATACACTAATGATGAAAAATCTGAGAGTGAAATGAAGAAAACACTCCCATTTACCACTGCAACAAAAAGAATAAAATATCTACAAATAAACCTACCTAAGGAGACAAAAGACTTGTATGCAGAAAACTATAAGATACTGATGAAAGAAATCAAAGATGATACAAATAGATGGAGAGATATACCATGTTCTTGGATTGGAAGAATCAATATTGTGCAAATGGCTCTACTACCCAAAGAAATCTACAGATTCAATGCAATCCCTACCATACTACCACTGACATTTTTCACAGACCTAGAACAAAAAATTTCACAATTTGTATGGAAACACAAAAGACCCCGAATAGTCAAAGCAATCTTGAGAAAGAAAAACAGTGCTGGAGGAATCAGGTTCCCTGTCTTCAGACTATACTACAAAGCTACATTCATCAAGACAGTATGGTACTGACACAAAAACAGAAATATAGATCAATGGAACAGGTTAGAAAGCCCAGAGATAAACCAACACACATATGGTCACCTTTTCTTTGATAAAGGATGGAAGGATATACAGTAGAGAAAAGACAGCCTCTTCAATAAGTGGTGCTGGGAAAACTGGACAGCTACATGTAAAAATATGAAATTAGAACACTCCCTAACACCATATACAAAAGTAAACTCAAAATGGGTTAAAGACCTACATGTAAGGCCAGACACTTTCAAACTCTTAGAGGAAAACATAGGCAGAACACTCTATGACATAAATCACAGCAAGATCCTTTTTAACCCAACTCCTAGTGAAATGGAAATAAAAACAAATATAAACAAATGGGACCTAATGAAACTTAAAAGCTTTTGCATAGCAAAGGATACCATAAACGAGACCAAAAGACTACCATCAGAATGGGAGAAAATAGTTGCAAATGAAGCAACTGACAAAGGATTAATCTCCAAAATTTACAAGCAACTCATGCAGCTCAATAATAATAAAAAAACAACTCAATCCAAAAATGGGCTGAAGACCTAAATAGACATTTCTCCAAAGAAGATACACAGATTGCCCACAAACACATGAAAGAATGCTCAACATCATTAATCATTAGTGAATTGCAAATCAAAGCTACATTGAGATATCATCTCACACGGGTCAGATTGGCCATCATCAATAAATCTAGAAACAATAAATGCTGGAGAGGGTGTGAAGAAAAGGGAACACTCTTGCACTGTTGGTCGGAATGTAAACTGACACAGCCACTATGGAGAACAGTAAGGAGGTTCCTTGAAAAACTACAAATAGAACTACCATATGACCCAGCAATCCCACTACTTGGCATATACCCTGAGAAAACCATAATTCAAAAAGAATCATGTACCAAAATATTCATTGCAGCTCTATTTACAATAGCCAGGATACGGAAGCAACCTAAGTGTCCATCGACAGATGAATGGTTATAGAAGATGTGGCACATATATACAATGGAATATTACTCAGCCATAAAAATAAATGTATCTGAGTTATTTGTAGTGAGGTGGATAGTCCTGGAGTCTGTCATACAGAGTGAAGTTAGTCAGAATGAGAAAAACAAATACTGTATTCTAACACATATATATGGAATCTAAGAAATAAAAATGTCATAAAGAGACCAGGCGTAGAACAGGAATAAAACACAGACCTACTAGAGTATAGACTTGAGGATATGGGGTGGGGGGCGTGTAAGCTGTGAGAAAGTGAGAGAGTGCCATGGACATATATACACTTCCACACCTAGAGTGGATAGCTAGTGGGAAGCAGCTGCATGGCACAGGGAGATCAGCTAGGTTGTTTGTGACCACCTAGAGGGGTGGGATAGGGAGGGTGGGAGGGAGATGCAAGAGGGAAGAGATATGGGAACATATGTATATGTATAACTGATTCACTTTCTTGTAAAGCAGAAACTAACACACCATTTTAAAACATTTATACTCCAATAAAGGTGTTAAAAAAGGTACTTAACCATGTCACAGTCTAATATGCACACATTTCCCCTTTATGAAATGTTCTCATTAAAATACCACAACTTATGATATAAAAGATGAAATATGTAGCCTAGGATATGAAGTAATGTTAAAAAATAATGCAGATTAGTAATGTGTTACTGCTAGTAATTAAGATGTATATGTATACACATATATACATATATATGTGTGTGTGTGTGTATACACACACACACACATACATATATTATTTTTTACTGACTGAGAAAATACTTTTTAAATTACTTCCTGAATTATCTTCCATAATCTCCTTAGTCACAAGTGGCAAGTACTCAAGAAAGTTCTGTTATTCGACATGGCAATTAGAATAAAAGTCCACTGAATTAGACTTATTTCCAGTTTTTGATCATATAGACAGAGGTAAAATAAAATTTGTCTTTGTATAATTCAGAAAGAAAGCAACTATAGAAATTAGCAGTTTACTTTAGAGAAAAAATTGTCAATTATTTTGATCAATAGCCATTTGCAAACGTGTGAATGGAATTTTTACTTCACTACTTATGTCTCATGTATCTTGTGTGTACACCAAAGTAACAAAATATTGAAAAAGTTTACTAATTTAGACTGGACTTCTTGTAATTAGTTAATTTTAAGGCAGAGGAGAAAAAGCATGTGTAAGGCAGTGGGAGGATATAGATGGCATGCTTTAAGCCATCTTGTTTTCATGCACTTTGTTAAAAAGTTTTCTTGCTGATAATGGAATATCATGGTGATCTTCATCAGTATTGGTACAATTCACGTCCTTACAACTGGGTGGTATATAAAAATCAATATAAAATTTTAGAGAAAATAATCTATTTTTAACATCTTTATTGGAGTATAATTGCTTTAAGGTGGTGTTTTAGTTTCTTCTGTATGACAGAGTGAATCAGCTATACATATACATATATCCCCATATTTCCTCCCTCTTGCATCTCCCTCCCACCCTCCCTATCCCACCCCTCTAGGTGGTCACAAAGCACTGAGCTGATCTCCCTGTGCTATGTGGCTGCTTCCCACTAGCTATCTATTTTACAGTTGGTAGTGTATATATGCCCACACCACTCTCTCACTTCATCCCAGCTTAACCTTCCCCCTCCCCATGTCCTAAAATCCTACAGCTATTTCTGCCATGACATTCATATTGAAAAGTTTCAGTTTCACTTATCATCAAAGTGGGAAGTTCAGAAGTGACCAGCTGAAAAAAAAAAAGAATTATAAACAAGATTTTCTATATACAGTAACTTAAGTTCTAAACCTTTAGTTATGGTGAAAAACTATTTTACATAATAGTGAAGAATAATGTGACAAGAGGAGGAATTTTGCATACATGAAAAACTATTATTAAAGCATCACAATTCTTCACAATGGCTACCTTCATATTGACTATTTTAAAGTTATTAAAGCAAGCAAAAGCACCACATAATAACAAATTAATTTTGATATTAGTGTGGGGAAGAGAGGCTGTAATAACATCTTCATTTTCCAGTTCAGAAAACCAGGACATGAAAACCGTATACAATAAATCATTGAAAAATCCAATATAAGAATTCATATATTCTTGTATCTCAGGCCTAATATTATTCTCAGTGTCAATTGTCATAGCTCATTCTCTATTTTTGTTGAAGAATCTACATAATGCAATAAAATCTTAAAAATGAATTGATAGGCTTAACTCATTGATATGATTAGGGTCATAATTCATTTTCTTCCTGATAGCAATGACTTTTGCTTCACCATTTTAGCTTCAATATATTACATGTGTATCTCATCCCTTAAATGACAAATGGAGGGGTAAGGAGTCATAAGTTCTGCTGCCAAGAAGAATGGAAAAAATAGTAGTCTAACTGCCAGGAGACACACAACCCTGAGACTAATACCAGAGTCGATCTTTGAGAAAATACCACAAATGTAATATATTTCACAGCTTGTTTCAAGTCCTCAACCAAGAAACCACAAACCATATGGCATTTTCCAGTTACAGATATTTTACTTCCTGACAATTAACCCTACTGTTATTCATAAAATTTCAGTACATAATTCATTGGTTATAATTCAGGCAGAGTAGCCCTCTTTCAAGTAACAAACCAGAGTTTGTAACCTGAAGAGTACCAGAAAAGTAGGATTACAGAAAAAAAACCCACATTAATCTGGATTAGATCCTAGGAATCCCAAATATAACCTACTCTTCAACCCAGGGAAGCTCTCAGCCTAAAGGATGCCTTTTTGCTCATGTGGTGCCAGGTAAGACAATAAATCACTCCACTATCCCCTATCAGAACAAAATGAGGTACAAGATACTGCAACATTGTAGCTGGCTAATCCAAATGACTTCTAGGTTCTTCCTGTCTATGAGATTCTATACACATGTAACTTGGGCTTCCCTCACAGTGAACAGCATTCAGTCAATCTCAGCAGTAGATGAGAGCCTCAGACTTAAGGGGAAGAGGACATATATCAGGTGTCAGTGAGCAAGAAAGTTGAATATTTTGACTTTACTCTATGGCACAGCTACTGACTTTATTTTATGGTTCCATTCATTAGGAAAATCAGGTGCTGTGAAGGTCATTTATGATACTGCTGACAACTACTACTATTGATCCTTATTTCAAGAGGCCCAGATGCCAGTAGATTCTTATAGCCCACTAACAAAGGAAGTCTTTGGTGTTACCCATAGTATTTTCAATCTAGCAGAACTGTAACTCAGCTTTGGTGGCCAACTCTGGCATTTAGTGTTAAAGCTATCCAGAATAATCATTAACTGACAGTTGCTATGATCAGTTAAGGTTCTGAGGAGCTCCAGTTCCCTGTAGTATAAAGATTGTTTCATTGTCTACATTAGTTCCTTTTGATACAGATCCAAGGGCATGGTCTGCAGTGAAGTTTGGGATCAAGCTTAGAAAGCTCACAGGGCTCCTTTTTGGGTGTGTTTCTCAGGAAGCTGTTTATGTGAAAAGATCTATCAAGACTCAAATCTGACCTTTTTCTCCTTGGGGATGGGCAGTAAAAAAGGGTCAGTAGCAGGGAATAGTATAAATATAAAATGATAAATCATGTGAACAGACAAATGTAAGCATTGCTGATGAAGGTGAAAATTAGGCAAACTCCCTTCCTCCACATGCCATTCAGGGTTTTCATGGGTACAGATTTGCTGACAATAGTGCCTTTGTGGCTCCAGTTTAGTAGTATTTCTGCTGAAGCACACACATCGTCCTAGTTTCAGGAAATGAAGACATCTTTTAATTTTTTTTCCTGTAGTTCTGTGCCAAGCAGGAGGTTTCACCCTACTTAAAGAGCTAATTTCAGATACAAACTTCACTATTGATTTATATGGCTCTCATTTACAGAAGACCACAGAGGGAGAAAAAAGCAAAGAGTGCATCTGTGGTATATGAGAAATAGTGATAATGTTTGGGAGTGAAGATGTAAGAAAAATATTTCCTTAATCATGTTTTGCTCTCCTCACCACAATACTACCCGTTGGGCAAACAGGTAATTTTCTTTTTTTTTTTTTGGTTGTATGCGGGCCTCTCACTGTTGTGGCCTCTCCCATTGCAGAGCACAGGCTCCAGACGCACAGGCTCAGCAGCCGTGGCTCACGGGCCCAGCCGCTCCGTGGCATGTGGGATCTTCCCAGGCCGGGGCACAAACCCATGTCCCCTGCATTGGCAGGCAGATTCTCAAACACTACGCCACCAGGGAAGCCCCTAACAGGTAATTTTCTAATCCCAGAAGAATGTGTCTGAAAATCAACATCCAGATCTCCTCAGAAACACAATCCATACATCAGGGTTAATTCCTGGTTTAAGATGTTAACCAAAATTTAGCTTTTTCTCTAAAATGTCTATTTGGGAAAGGTTTCAAAGTGAGTGTAGATTCAATCTTCAAC
Organism: Kogia breviceps; assembly: GCF_026419965.1. Taxonomy (NCBI): domain Eukaryota; kingdom Metazoa; phylum Chordata; class Mammalia; order Artiodactyla; family Physeteridae; genus Kogia; species Kogia breviceps. The sequence goes on along the minus strand of NC_081330.1, from coordinate 78,116,087 downwards.
ATAACAACCATAAGTATAGCATAAAATTATGCTACCTTTCTGCTAGATTTGGAGGCCACTAGCTATAGACTTAGGTTTCCAAGTCCCCATCACTATTCTAAGTAAAGTTCCTGGGCTTCTCAGAAAGGAAAGGGAAAGAGCAGTAGAGGGACCCCTCAGATACTCTGTAAGCTATTGTTGATATATATATCCCTACCATTCCTCTATCCAAAGTAATTTCAAAGCTATGAAAAAAATTTTAAAATACACATCTTTCCCCAAAACAAGTGGAGAATGCCCTAGGTTAGAGAAAGAAGAGATTATATACCTGTCCATTACAGTGTTACACTGAGTGTCTGATTTGTCCTCAAGATTGTATCATTGTCCTGAGAAGGAGATGACACTAGCTCCAAAGAAATATATTTAGTTTCCTGTCCAAGGATTTCTTGGTCATTAGTTCTTGGAAATCTGGTATGACTGAATGTTAACCAATGGCCAGTGAATCTTCTCTCATAGGTACTTCTTGAATTGACATTTCAGGGTCTTTTCTGAGAAATAATCAACACAGGAAAATATTAATTCAGCATGTTTCCAAGAGGTCAAATTATATGGGCTGTTGCATACCTACCAGTCACATAAGATCAGAAGATTTACAATATTTAGGTCAAATAACCTATGATATGCCAACAACCTCTTCCTTCATTTTTTTTACATATTATATAATACAATGTCCAAAGATTCTGTCCATTACATCACCATAATTTAATGAAAAATATAAAGACATCACACCTCAAATTGCTGTAATAAAAAAGACAGACAATAACAAATGTGGACAACAGATGTGGAAAGTGGGAACCTTCACTTATTTCTGGTAGAAATAAATGTGAAATTGTATATATAGCTGCTTTGAAAAACAATTTGGCAGTTTCTAAAAGTTAAACATAATTTACCATATGACAGCAATTCCATTCTTAGATATTTACCCAAGAGGAATGCAAATATATTTCCACACAAAGATTTGAATGGGAATGTTCTTAGAAGCATTATTCATAACAGCAAAAAATTGGAAAACAGCTCATGTTTATCAACTGATGAATGGGTAAATAAAAAGCGTTATATCCATACAATGCAGTATTATTTGAGAATAAAAATAATAGAGGTATTGATCCATACATGATATAATATAGATGAACTTATTGTGTAATTACATTTATATGAAATGTTGAGAATAATCAAATCTACAGAGACAGAAAATAATTACCTAATGGTCATGGGGCATCTTATTGGGGTGATGAAAATGTTCCAATGTGGGATTATGATGATGGTTGTACAACTCATTGAATTGTACATTTAAAATAGATAAATTTTATGCTAAATAAAATTATATCTCAATAAAATTGCTTACATATCCTTATGTAAATCTTAGTTGTATATAAATATTATGTGTATATATATTTAGCTATCACATGTATATGTGTATATAGAGATATATACTTTTTATGTATATATAGCTATATATATAGATGTATATCTATTTATCCAGATGTAATTTATAGAGGCTATATTGAATGTAGTAAACCACACAGCAGTGTAATGGTACCACCAGCATCAGCACTCATGGCCCAAGTTCCCATTCTGTAGTGTAGGCCCTGAACCCTGTTATCGCAATTTTGACTGGGAAAAATAGAATGGGACAAATATATATATTTTTTTCTTATAAAGGAAGAAGTCTAAAGAGAAGATACATGATTCCTGGACTGTTCTCTCTTATTGCTTACAAATTTACATATGCTTATCTCAGGGCTCTACAAAGAAGGATGTAAAAACTAAAGTTTAAAGTTTACACTAAGCTAAAGTACAGATGCAGCAGAGTTTAATTTTTCCTTAGAATTAAATGTTCAGTTTCAACAGGGTAATTAAGTTTGATAAATAACTACATATTTACATATTTTTCTGACTTGATATTTAAGAAGATTACCAAATATTTGTGAATGTACAGCTTTCCTGAAAGTTTAATTTAGCTTTTAAAGTTCAGTGTACATATGTTTTACTTTTAAAATATGATCTATTAGAATTATAACATTCTAGATACATAAAGTCTAAGATCTTTTAACGTCTTTTTCTCTGATATCATTAGGAAAGCTTTTCTTATTTTTCCTTCCAATTTTATTAAGGTAAAATTGACATAAAACACTGTATAAGTTGAAGGTGTACAGTAAAATGATTTCACTTATTTACATCATGAAATGATTCTCAAAATAAGTTTAGTGAACATCCATCATCTTATATAGATACAACATTAAAGAAATAGAAGAAAATTCCTTGTGATGAGAACTGTTAAGATTTACTCTCTTAACAACTTTCATATATAACATACAACAGTGTTATATTTATCATGTTGTACAGTACATCCCTAGTGCTTATTTATCTTATAACTGGAAGTTTGTACCTATTAACTGTCATTATCTGACTCCCCCTCCCCCCCTACTTACCTCTGTTAATGACAAATATGATTTCTTTTACTATGAGTTTGTTGTTTTTGAAATACAATTGACCTATAACACTATGTTTGTTCCTGTTACACAACGTAGTGATTCAGTATTTCTGCACATTTCAAGATGATCACTATAAGTCATTACAATATGTCACCATACAAAGATATTACATAGATATTGACTATATTCACCATACTGTACATTTCATAATGGTGACTCATTTATTTTGCAGCTGGAAGTTTGTGCCTCATAATCTCTCTCACCTATTTCTTTCCTCCCCCCACACTACTGGCAACCATCTCTTTGTTCTCTGTATCTATAACTGTTTCTTTTTTTATGATTGTTCATTTGTTTTGATTTTAGATTCCAAATATAAGTAAAATCATACAGTATTTCTCTTTCTCTGTCTGACTTATTTCACTTAACATAATGCCCTCTGGGTCCATCCATGTCACAAATGGCAAGTATTCATTATTTTGTGTAGCTGAATAATATTCTCACATCTTCTTTATTCATTCTTCTATTGATGGATACTTAGGTTGCTTTTATATCTTGGCTATTGTAAATAATGATGCAATGAACATATATCTTTTCTAATTAGTGTTTTCATTTTCTTCTATAGAATATCCAGGAGTGGAATTGCTGGATCATGTTATAGCTCTATTTTTAATTTCTTGAGGAATATCCATACTGTTTTCCAAAGTGTCTATACCAATTTATTGATATATTCCCACGAACAGTGTAGGAGGATTCTCTTTCCTTCACATCCTTTCCAATCCTTGTTATTTGTTGTCTTTTTGATAATAGCCACTCTGACAGGTGTGAGGTGATAGCTCATTATGGTTTTGACCTGCATTTCCCAGATGATTAGTGACGTTGAGCATCTTTTCATGTGACTGTTGGCCTTACATATGTGTTCTTTTGGAAAAATGTCTATTAAGATCTTCTGTGCATTTTTTAACTGAGTTGTTCAATTTTTTGATGCTGAGTTGTGTGAGTTATTTGTATATTTGTATATATTATAGTTTGGGGTATTAACTCCTTATCAGATATATTGTATGCAAATATCTTCTCCCATTCTTTAGGTGGCCTTTTAGTTTTGTTGATAGTTTTTTTGCTGTGCAAGAGCATTTTAGTTTGAAGTAGTCCCCTTTATTTTTGCTTTTGTTTTCTCTTGCTTTGAAACCAAGCAGGACCCATGAGACTTTCTCAGTGACAGGCACTCTGTGTCCCCTGCCACTTGTTTGTAGAAAAGCTTTAGCCTCCTCAGCCTTCTCTGAGTTCCAAACAGGAAATTTAGTCAGAAAAGTGAGAAAAAGAAGAAACAAAGGACAATAGTCAAGCAAGACAAAATAATAATAGTTTATTTGTAAAAAAAGTAAGGACCTTTAGTTCCTCCTCAAGGGCTATAGACAATATCCTGAGTCATATCCTTGAGTTGTTTTGCACACATTAAAACCCCCACCAGGTGGAAGAAGTTAACTGCATGCTGACGACAAGCCTGTAGAGTCCAGAACAGTTGGAACCAGAAGGCTGAAGATTGAGATTCCTGATACATCATGGTGTTACCTCACTGCTAACTAATGAGATGAAATTCCATGAACTGGTCATACACCCTGCAAAACTCACTCCTAACGTTGCATTAAAAACCGTTCCGTGTAAGCCATGGGGAAGTTCAGACCTTTTGAACATTAGCTACCTATACTTATTGCTTGGTGCCTTGCAATAAACTACTTTTCTTCACCACAACATGGTGTCAGTAGATTGACTTTGAGTGCATCAGGTAAATGGACCCAAGTTTGGTTTGGTAGCAGGCTGAGGAGATATCTCAAAATATATTAAGACTGATGTCAAAAAACATATGCCTGTTTTCTTCTAGAGGTTTTATGAGTTCAGGTCTTACTATTAAGTATTTAATCCATTTTTAATATATATTGGTGCATGGTATGAGTGTATAGTATAGTTTGATTCTTTTGCATATAACTGTCCAGTTTTCCTAACACCACTTATTTAAAAAGCCATCTTTTCCCATTGTATATTCTTGCCTCCTTTGATATAGACTAATTCCTCATAGAAGTGAGGGCTTATCTGTGAGTTCTTTACTCTGTTCTATTTATCAATGCGTTTGTTTTTGTGTCAATACCATACTGTTTTTTGTTTTTTTTCAGTTATTTTAAGAGATTCTATTTTACTTTTTTATTGAGATATAAATGATGCACAATATTATATAAGTTACAGGTGTATAACATAGTGATGAACAATTTTAAATGTTATATTCTATTTATAGTTATTATAAAATATTGACTATATTCTCTGTGTTGTACAATATATTCTTGTAGCTTATTTATTTTATACATAATATGATGTACCTCTTAATTCTCTACCCCTGTCTTGCCTCTCCTCCCTACTCTCTCCCCATTGGTAAAAACTAGTTTGTTCTCTATATCTGTGAGTCTGTTTTGTTTTGTTGTATGAATGTCTTTGTTTTTGTTTCCACATATAAGTGACATCATAAAGTATTTCTTTTTATCTGTCTGACTTTTTCACTTAGCATAATAACTTCCAAGTTTATCCATGTTTTTGCAAATGGCAAATTTTCATTCAATTTTATGGCTGAGTATTGTTCCCTTTTGTGTATGTATGTATGTGTGTGTGTATATATATATAATATATATATAATACATATTATATATATATATATAATATATATATAATACATATTATATATATATATATATATATATATATATATATAAAATCTTCTTTATCCATTCATCTGTTAATGGACACTTAGGCTTTCTCCATATATTGACAGTTGTAAACAGAGCTACAATGGACATTGAGGTGCTAGTATTTTTTTGAATTAGTATTTTTGTTTCTTTCAACTATATACCTAAGAGTGGAATTGCTGGGTCATATGATAGTTTTGTTTTTAGTTTTTTAGAAACCTCCATAGTGTTTTCCACAGTGGCTACACCATTTACATTCCCACCAACAATATATAAATGTTTCCTTTTCTCCACATTCTTGCCAACATTAGTTATTTGTGTTCTTTAGATAATAGCCATTTTGACAGCAGTGGAATGATGTCTTGCTGTGGTTTTGATTTGCGTTTCTCTATGACAGTGATCTTGAACATCTTTTCATGTGCCTGTTAGCTATCTACATGTCTTCTTTGGAAAAGTATCTAATCAGGTCTTCTGACTATTTTTATAATCTGCCTATTTGGTTTTTTGAAGTTGAGTTGTATGAAATGTTTATATATTTTGGATATTAACCTCTTAACAGTCATATCTTTTTCAAATATTTTCCACCATTCAGTAGGTTGTCTTTTGGTTTTCTTGATGGTTCCTTTCACTGTGCAGAAGCTATTAAGTTTAATTAAGTTCCATTTGTTTATTTTTGCTTTTATTTCCTTCTCTTTAGGAGAGAGATCCAAAAATATATTGTTATGATATATGTTAAAGTGGGTTTTGATCTTGCTTCTCCTAGGAGTTTTATGGTTTCTGGTCTTACATTTAGGTCTTTAATCCATTTTGAGTTTATTTTTGTATATGGTGTTAGAAACTGTTGTAATTTCATTCTCTTACATGCAGCTGTCCAGTTTTCCCAGAACCACTTATTGAAGAGACTGTCTGTTTTCCAATGTATATTCTTGTGTTCTTTCTTGTAGTCTAATTGACCATAAGATCCAGGGTGTATTTCTGGGCTTTTTATTTTGTTCCACTGATCTATGTATCTATTTTTGTACCAGTACCAGTGTTTTTTACACTGTCCCTTTGTTGTATAGTTTGAAGTCAGGGAGCATAATTCCTCCAGCTCTGTTTTTCTTTCTCAAGATTGTTTTGGATATTCAGGTATCTCTTTTTCCCATTCATATTTTTAATTTTTTTCCATTTCTGTAAACAATGCCCTTGTTAATTTCATAGGATTACTTTGAATCTGTAGATTGCCTTGAGTAATATGGTCATTTAACAATATTAATTCTTCCAAATCATGAAAATGGTATATCCTTCCATCTGTTTGTGTCTTCTTCAATTTCTTTCATCTCTGTCTTATAGTTTTCTGAGTACAGGTTTTACCTCTTATGTATGTTTATTTCTAGGCGTCTTATTCTTTTTGATGCAATTGTAAATGGGATTGTTTTCTTAATTCTCTTACTGATAGTTTGTTTTTAGTGTATAGAAAACCCAGAGATAAACCCACACCCATATGGTCACCTTATTTTTGATAAAGGAGGCAAGAATATACAATGGAGAAAAGACAGCCTCTTTAATAAGTGGTGTTGGGAAAACTGAACAGCTACAGGTAAAAGAATGAAATTAGAACACTCCCTAACACCATACACAAAACTAAACTCAAAATGGGTAAAAGACCTAAATGTAAGGCCAGACACTATCAAACTCTTAGAGGAAAAGCTAGGCAGAACACTATGACATAAATCATAGCAAGATCCTTTTTGACCCACCTCCTAGAGAAATGGAAATAAAAGCAAAAATAAACAAATGGGACCTAATGAAACTTAAAAGCTTTTGCACAGCCAAGGAAACCATAAACAAGACCAAAAGACAACCCTCAGAAGGGGAGAAAGTATGTGCAAATGAAGCAACTGGCAAAAGATTAATCTCCAAAATTTATAAGCAGCTCATGCAGCTCAATATCAAAAGAACAAACAACCCAATCCAAAAATGGGCAGAAGACCTAAATAGAAATTTCTGCAAAGAAGATATACAGATTGCCAACAAACACATGAAAGGATGCTCAGCATCACTAATTATTAGAGAAATGCAAATCAAAACTACTATAGGGCTTCCCTGGTGGCTCAGTGGTTGAGAATCTGCCTGCCAATGCAGGGGACATGGGTTTGTGCCCTGGTCCAGGAAGATCCCACATGCTGCAGAGCAGCTGGGCCCATGAGCCATGGCCGCTGAGCCTGTGCGTCCAGAGTCTGCGCTCTGCAATGGGAGAGGCCACAACAGTGAGAGGACCGTGTACCACACACACACACACAAAAACAAATAAACAAAAAAATACTACTATAAATAAACTGATACAGCCACTATGGAGAGCAGAATGGTGGTTCCTTAAAAAACTAAAACTAGAACTACCATATGAGCCAGTAATCCCACTACTGGGCATATACCCTGAGAAAACCATAATTCAAAAAGTGTAATATACCAAAATGTTCATTGCAGCTCTATTTACAATAGCCAGGACATGGAAGCCACCTAAGTGTGCATAGACAGATGAATGGATAAAAACATGTGGCACATATATACAATGGAATATTACTCGTCCATAAAAAGAAACAGAATTGAGTTATTTGTAGTGAGGTACATGGACCTAGAGTCTCTCATACAGATTGCAGTAAGTCAGGAAGAGAAAAACAAATACCGTATGCTAACATGTATATATGAAATCCAAAAAAGCAAAAGAAAATTTGGTTCTGAAGAACCTGTGGACAGGACAGAAATAAAGACGCAGACATAGAGAATGGATTTGAGGACATGGGGAGTGGGAAGGGTAAGATGGGACGAAGTGAGAGAGTGGCATAGACAAATATACACTACGAAACATAAAATAGATAGCTAGTGGGAAGCAGCTGCACAGCACAGGGAGGTCAGGTGGTGCTTTATGACCACATAGAGGGGTGGGATAGGGAGGGTGGGAGGGAGATGCAAGAGGTAGGAGATATTGGGCTATATGTGTATGTATAGCTGATTCACTTTGTTTAAAAGCAGAAACTATTACACCATTGTAAAACAATTATATTCCAATAAAGATGTTAAAAAGAAAGAAATGCAACAGATTTCTGTATATTAATTTTGTATACTGCAACATCACCAAACTCATTGATGAGCTTTAGTAATTTTTTGGTGGTGACATTAGGATTCTGTTTGATCTTCTTTTCTTTCTTTTAATCTGGTTGTTGTGGTTAGGACTTCCAATCCTATGTTGAATAAATATGGTGAGAGTGGGTATACTTGTCTTTTTACTGATCTTAGAAGAAATACATTCAGCTTTTTATCTTTGAGTATGATGTTACTTGTGGGCTTGTCATATATTTCCTTTATTATGTTGAGGTGTATTCCCTCAACATATAAGGGTATATGGGTGTATTCCCTTTATAATCCTTTTGTGGAAAGTTTTTATCATAGATAATTGTTGAATTTTGCCAGAATATTTTTCTGCATCGATTGAGATGATTATATGATTTTTATTATTCAATTTGTTAATGTGGTATAGCAAACTGATTGATTTGCAGGTATTGAACTACTTTTGAGTTCCTGGGATACATCACTCAATCACGGTGTATGATCCTTTTAATGTATGATTGAATTCAGTTTGCTGATATTTTGTTGAGAATTTTTGCATCTATGTTCATCAGTGATATTGGCCTGTTATTTTCTTTTTTTATATCTTTGTCTGGTTTTGGTTTCAGGGTGATAATGATATCATGGAATGAGTTCTGAGTGTTCCTTCCTCAGCAATATTTTGGAATGGTTTAAGAAGTATACATGTTAACTCTTCTCTAAACGTTGGGTAGAATTTATTTTGAATCCATCTGGTCCTGGACTGTTGTTGTTGTGATATTTTAAAATTACTGTTTCAATTTCAACACTGGTAATCGATCTATTGATATTTTCTACTTCTTCCTAATTTAGACTTGGGAGATTGTTTATTTCTATGAACTTCTCCATTTCTTCTAGGTAGTCTTTATTGTCATATAACTGTTCATAATAGTCTCTTCTAATCCTTTTATTACTATGATATCTGTTGTAAGATCTGATTTTTCATTTCTGATTATATTAGTTTTGCCTCTCTCTGTTATTTTCTTGATGAATCTGCCTAATGGTCTATCTACTTTATCTTTTCAAAGAACCAAGTTTAATTTCATTGGTGTTTCCTATATTTTTAATTTTTAATTTTCTAGTTCCTATTTCATTTATATTTTGCTCTGATCTTTGTGATTAGCTGCCTTCCATTAACTTTCCATTTTATTTATTCTTCCTTTTCTAGTTCCTTAAGATGTAAGGTTACTTTGTAAATTTGAGATTTTTCTGTTTGTTTCCAGAGGTAAGTGTGTACTAATATAATTTTCCCTCTTAGAATTGCTTTGCTATGTACTCTAGACTTTGAAACATAGAGTTTTCATTTTCATTTGTGTTGAGGCATTTTTAAATTTCCTTTTTGATTTCTTCAGTCATCCATTGGTTGATTAACAGCATATTGCTTAGCCTCAACATGTTTGTGGCTTTTTAAAAACATCTTCATGGGAGTATAATTGCTTTACAGTGTTGTGTAACAACACTGTTATACAGTTTCTGCTGTATAACAAAGTGAATCAGCTGTATGTATACATATATCCCCATATACCCTCCCTCTTGCACCTCCCTTGCACCCTCCCTATCCCACCCCTCTAGGTGATCACAAAGCACCGAATTGATCTCCTTGTACTATGCAGCTGCTTCCCACTAGCTATTATTTTACATTTGGTAGTGTGTATATGTCAATGCTACTCTCTCAGTTCATCCCAGCTTACACTTCCACCTCCTCTTGTCCTCAAGTCCATTCTCTATGTCTACGTCTCTATTCCTGTTCTGCCACTAGGTTCTTCAGAACCTTTTTTTTTCTCTTAGATTGCATATAAATTAGTTAGCGTATAGTATTTGTTTTTCTCGTTCTGACTCACTTCACTCTCTCTGAGAGACTCTAGGTCCATACACCTCATTACAAATAACTCGATTTCGTTTCATTTTATGGCTGAGTAATATTCCATTGTATATATGTGCCACATCTTTCTTTTTCCATTCATGTGTCGATGGACAGTTACATTGCTTCCATGGCCTGATAATTGTAAATAATGCTGCAATGAATATTGTGGTACATGTCTATTTTTGAATTATGGTTTTCTCAGGGTATATGCCCAGTAGAGGGATTGCTGCTTCATGTGGCAGTTCTTTTTACTTTTCTAAGGAGCCTGTGTACTGCTCTCCATAGTGGCTGTATCAATTTACATTCCCACCAACAGTGCAAGAGGGTACCCTTTGCTCCACACCCTCTTCAGCATTTATTGTTTGTAGATTTTTTGATGATGGCCATTCTTAACAGTGTGATGTGCTATCTCATTATGGTTTTGACTTGCATTTCTCTAATGATTAGTGATATTGAGTATCCCTTCATGTGTTTGATGGCAATCTGTATATCTCCTTTGCAGAAATTTCTGTTTAGGTCTTCTGCCCAGTTTTGGATTGGGTTGTTTGTTCTTTTGATATTGGGCTGCATGAGCTGTTTGTAAATTTTGGAGATTAATCCTGTCTGTTGCTTCATTTGAAAATATTATCTCCCTTTCTGAGGGTTATCTTTTTGTCTTGTTCATGGTTTCCTTTGTAGTGCAAAATCCTTTAAGTTTCATTCGGCCCCATTTATTTATTTTTGTTTTTATTTCCATTTCTCTAGGAGGTGGGTTAAAAAGGACCTTGCTCTGATTTATGTCATAGAGTGTTCTGTCTATGTTTTCCTATAAGATATTTATAGTGTCTGACCTTAAATTTAGGTCTTTAATCCATTTGGGGTTTATTTTTGTGTATGGTGTTGAGGAGTGTTCTAATTTCATTCTTCTACACGTAACTGTCCAGTTTTCCCAGCACCACTTATTGAAGAGGCTGTCTTTTCTCCATTGTATATTCTTGCCTCCTTTGTCAATGATAAGGTGCCCATACGGGCGTGGGTTTATCTCTGCTCTTTCTATCTTGTTCCATTGATCTAAAATTCTGTTTTTTTTTTTGTTTGTTTGTTTGTTTGTTTTTTTTACCAGTACCATACTGTCTTGATTACTATAGCTTTGTAGTATAGCCTGAAGTCAGGGAGCCTGATTCCTCCAGCTCCATTTTTGTTTCTCAAGATTGCTTTGGCTATTCAGGGTCTTTTGTGTTTCAATATAAATTGTGAAATTTTTTGTTCTAGTTTTATAAAAAATGCCAGTGGCAATTTGATAGGGATTGCATTGAATCTGTAGATTGCTCTGGGTAGTAGAGTCATTTTCACAATGCTGATTCTTCCAATCCAAGAACATGGTATATCTCTCCATCTATTTGTATCATGTTTTATTTCTTTCATCAGTGTCTTATAATTTTCTGCATACAGGTCTTTTGTCTCCTTAGGTAGGTTTATTCCTAGGTATTTTCTTCTTTTTGTTTCTATGGTAAATGGGAGTGCTTCCTTAATTCCTCTTTCAGATTTTTTATCATTAATGTATAGGAATGCAAGAGAGTTCTGTACATTAATTTTGTATCCTGTTACTTTACCATATTAATTGATTAGCTCTATTAGTTTTCTGGTGGCATCTTTATGGTATTCTATGTATAGAATCATGTCATCTACAAACAGTGACGGTTTTTCTTCTTCTTTTCTAATTTGGATTCATTTTATTTCTTTTTCTTCTCTAATTGAAGTGTCTAAAACTTCTTAATCTATGTTTGTTAATAGTAGTGAGAGTGGGCAACTTTGTCTTGTTCCTGATCTTAGTGGAAATGATTTCAGGTTTTCACCACTGAGAACGATGTTCACTGTGGGTTAGTCATATAGGACCTTTATTATGTTGAGGTAGATTCCCTCTATGCTCACTTTCATGAGAGTTTTCATCATAAATGAGTTTTGAATTTTGTCAAAAGCTTTTTCTTCATATATTGAGATTATCATGTGTTTTATCCTTCAGTTTGTTCATATGGTCTATCACATAGATTGATTTGCGTATATTGAATAATCCTTGCATTCCTGGGATAAACCCTACTAGATCATAGTTTATGACCCTTTTAAGGTGCTTTAGATTCTCTTAGTTAGTATTTTGTTGAGGAGTTTTGCTTCTATGTTCATCCGGGATACTGGCCTGTATTTGTCTTATTTTGTTACATCTTTTTCTGGTTTTGATATCAGGGTGATGCTAGCCTCATCGAATTAGTTTGCTAGTGTTTCTCCCTCTGTTTATTTTGGAAGAGTTTGAGAAGAATGGGTGTTACCTCTTCCTTAAGTGTTTGATAGAATTCCCCTGTGTAGCCATCTGTCCCTGAGCTTTGGTTTGTTGGAAGATTTTTAATCACAGTTTCAATTTCAGTGCTTGTCATTGGTCTGATCATATTTTCTATTTCGTCCTTGTTCAGTCTTGGAAGATTGTACTTTTCTAAGGATTTGCTCATTTCTTCCAGGTTGTCCATTTTATTGGTATATAGTTGCTTGTATTAGTCTCTCATTATCGTTTGTATTTCTGCAGTGTCAGTTGTTACTTCTCATTTTTCATTGCTAATTCTGCTGATTTGAGTCTTCTCCCATTTTTTTCTTGATGAGTCTGGCTAATGGTTTATCAATTTTGTTTATCTTCTCAAAGAACAAGCTTTTATTTTTATTTTATTCTCTGTATTTATTTATTTAAATTTATTTATTTTATTTATTTATTTTTGGCTGCATTGGGTCTTTGCTGCTGCACGCGGGCTTTCTCTAGTTGTGGTGAGCAGGGGGCTACTCTTCATTGTACTGCACTGGCTTCTCATTGTGGTGGCTTCTCTTGTTGTGGAGAATGGGTTCTAGGTGCACTGGCATCAGTAGTTGTGGCACGTGGGCTCAGTAGTTGTGGTGCACAGGCTTAGTTGCTATGCAGCATGTGGGATCTTTCCAGACCAGGGCTCAAACCTGTGTCCCCTGTATTGGCAGGCAGATTCTTAACCACTGTGCCACAAGGGAAGCCCTATATTTATTGATCTTAACTATTGTTTTCTTCTTTTTCATTTATTTCTGATCTGATATTTATGATTTCTTTCCTTCTGCTAACTTTGGGGGTTTTTTTTTTGTTCTTTATGTAATTGCTTTAGGTGTAAGGATATGTTGTTTATTTGAGATTTTTCTGGTTTCTAGAGGTAGGATTTTATTGCTGTAAACTTCCCTCTTAGAACTGCTTTTGCTGCATCCCATAGGTTTTTTCATTGTCATTAGTTTCTAGGTATATTTTGATTTCCTCTTTGATTTATTCAGTTATCTCTTGGTTATATAGTAGTGTATTGTTTAGCCTCCATGTGTTTGTATATTTTACTTTTCTTTCCTGTGACTGATACTTAGACTCATAGCATTGTGGTCAGAAAAGATACTTGTTATGATTTCCCTTTTCTTAATTTTACCAAGGCTTGATTTTTTGATCCAAGATGTGATCTATCCTGGAGAATGTTCCATGAGCACTTGAGAAGAAAGTGTAGTCTGTTGTTTTTGGATGGAATATCTTATATATATCAATTAATTCCACCTGGTCTATGTGTCTTTTAAAGCTTGTGTTTTGTTACTTATTTTCATTTTGGATGATCTGTCCATTGGTGAAAGTGTGGTGTTAAATTCCCCTACTATTATTGTGTTACTGTTGATTTCCCCTTTATGTCTGTTAGCATTTGCCTCATGTATTGTTGTGCTCCTATGTTGGATGCATAAATATTTATAATTGTTGTCTTCTTCCTGGATTGATCCCTTGATCATTATGTCGTGTCCTTCTTTGTCTCTTGTAATATTCTTTATTTTAAAGTCTATTTTGTCTGATATGAGTATTGCTACATGAGCTTTCTTTTGATTTCCATTTGCATGGAATGTCTTTCTTCCATCCCCTCACTTTCAGTCTGTATGTGTCCATAGGTCTGAAGTGGGCCTCTTGTAGACAGCATATAAATGCATCCTTTTTTTTTTTTTACCCATTCAGCCAGTCTGAGTCTTTTGGTCAGATTATTTATTCCATTTTTATTTAAGGTAATTATAAATATGTATGTTCCTATTACCATTGTCTTTAATTGTTTTTGGTTTGTTATGGTAGGTATTTTCCTTCTCTTGTGTTTCCTGCCTAGAGAAGTTCCTTTAGCATTTGTTGTAAAGCTCGTTTGGTGGTGCTGAATTCTCTTATCTTTTGCTTGTCTGTAAATGTTTTAATTTTTCCATTGAATCTGAATGAGATCCTTGCGGGGTAGAGTAATCTTGGTTGTAGTTTTTTCCCTTTCATCACTTTAAATATTTCCTGCCACTGCCTTCTGTCTTGCAGAGTTTCTGCTGAAAGATCAGCTGTAAACTTTATGGGGATTCACTTTTATATTGTTTGTTGTTTTCTCTTGTTTTCATATTTTTCTTTGTTTTTAATTTTTGATAGATTGATTAATATGTGTTGGTGTGTTTGTCCTTTTATTTATCTTATATGGGACTCTATGTGCTTCCTTGACTTGATTGACTATTCCCTTTACCATGATAAGGAATTTTTCGATTATAATCTCTTCAAATATTTTCTCAGACCCTTCTTTTTTCTCTTCTTCTTCTGGGACACCTATACTTAGAAAGTTATTACATTTAATGTTGTCCCAGTCTCTGAACCTGTCCTCAATTCTTTTTTTTTTTTTTTTTTTTTTTTTTTTTTTTTTTTTTGTGATATGCGGGCCTCTCACCGCTGCGGCCTCTCCCATTGCGAAGCACAGGCTCCAGACACGCAGGCTCAGCGGCCATGGCTCACGGGCCCAGCCGCTCCGCGGCACGTGGGATCCTCCCGGACCGGGGCATGAACCCGCGTCCCCTGCATCGGCAGGCGGGCTCTCAACCACTGCGCCACCAGGGAAGCCCATGTCCTCAATTCTTTTCTTTTTTTTTTTTTTTTATTCTGCTCTGTGGCAGTTGTTTCCATTCTTTTATCTTCCTGGTCACTTATCCATTTTTCTTTCTTAGTTATTCTGCTATTGATTCCTTCTAGAGTATTTTTAATTGCATTTATTGTGTTGTACATCTTTGTTTGTTTGCTCTTAATTCCTCTATGTCTTTGTTAAATGTTTGTTATATTTTCTCCATTTTATTTTCGAGATTTTGTATCATCTTTACTATCATTACTCTGAATTATTTTTTTGGTAATTTACGTATTTCCCCTTCAAATTTTTGGTCTGGTAGGTTTTTACCTTGCTTCTTCATCTGCTACATATATCTCTGTCTTCTCATTTTGTTTAACTTACTGTTTGGGGTTTCCTTTTGGCAGGCTGCCAGTTTGTAGTTCCCATTATTTTTGTGTTTGTCCCTAGTGAGTGAGGTTTGTTCATTGGTTGTTTAGGCTTCCTTGTGGAAGGGACTGGTGCCTGTGCTCTTGTCGGCGGGGATGGATCTTGTACTTCTGGTGGGCAGGGCCATGTCTGCTCATGTGGTTTGGGGTGTCTGTGAACGTAGTATGATTTTAGGCAGACTCTCTGCTAATGGGTAGGTTTGTATTCCTGTCTTGCTAGTTGTTTGACATTGGGCATCCCGCACTGGATCTTCCTGGACATTAGGAGGAGCTGGGTCTTAGTGTTGAGATTAAGATCTCTGGGAGATCTCTCACCAACTGATATTATGTAGGACTGGGAGGTTTTTTTTGGTCCAATGTTTTGGACTCTGCTCTTCTACCTCAGATGTTCAGGTCCAACACCTGGCTGGAGCACCAAAACCCTGTTAGCCACATGGTTCAGAAGAAATGAAGGGAAAAAAACAAGAAGAAGAAGAAGAAAAAAAAGAACAGATAAAACCCCAAACCAAAAGGTAAAAGCAAAACTAAACAGACAAAATCACAGAAAGAAACACACACACTCATAAAAAGAAAAACAAATAAAAGAAACAAACAAAATGAACAGACAGAACCATAGGGCAAATGGTAAAAGCAAACCTAAACAGACAAAATCACACAGAGTAACATACACATACACACTCATAAAAAGAAAAAAATAAAATTTTAAAAGTATAAAAATTTAAAAATTAAAAAAAAATTAAAAGGAAGTGGGCAATCCAACCAATAAACAAATCCAACAATGTGATAACAAGCACTAAGATCTAAACTAAGATAAACTTAAAAGCCAAAACATATCATATGCAGAAAGAATATCCCAAGTCTACAGTTGCTCTCAAAGTCCACCTCCTCAATTTTTGGAACATTCATTGTCTATTCATTTATTCCACTGATGCAGGTTTTACCAAGTTGATTGTGGGGATTTAATCTGCTGCTCCTGATGCTGCACAGAGAAATTTCCCTTTCCTTTCTTTGTTCGCAAAGTTCCTGGTGCTCAGCTTTGGTTTTAGCAGCACCTCTGCATGTAGGTCTGCCTCAGGTGTCTGTTTACTGCTCACACAGGTGGGGGTGAAAACAGTGACTGATTAAGGCCCTTTTGCTCACTGAGGCCAGGGAGAGGGAGTGGTTCAGTAGTCATGATTGGAATGCAGGGTGATCCTGTGGTGGCAGTGGCCAGCATGACATTTCAACAGCCTGAGGCCCACCATGTCTTCTCCCAGGGAAGTTGTCCCCAGATCACTGGACCCTGGCAGTGGTGTGCTACACAGGCTCCTGGGGGTGTGTGCGTAGTGACCTGCACTTGCAGTCAGGATTCGTGGTTGCAGCAGCAGCAGCATTAGTGGTTTATGCCCGTCTCTGGGGTCCGAGCCAATAGCCATGGCTCACGCCCATCTCTGGAGCTCATTTAGGTCATGCTCTGCCTTTTGTGGGCACACGTAGCAGGAATGCCCTCTCCTTGTACACCCTGAAACAATGGTCTCTTGCATCTCTGGCAGGTACAGACATTTTCTTAGACACCCTCCTGGCTAGCTGTGGTGCCCTAGTCCCCTTCAGGCTGTCTTCACGCAGTCATCCCCAATCCTCTCACTGGGTTCTGACCTCTGTAGCCTGAGCCTCAGCTCCCAGCCCCCACCCACCCTGGTGGATGGGCAGATAAGTGTCTCACGTTGGTGAGTGCTGGTCAACTGTGATGTTCTGTGTGGGAATCTCTGCATTTTGTACTCTGCACCCATGCTACTGCTCTCTTCTCCATGGATCCAGAGCTTCCCTCCTGCTAGTGTGTGGAAACGTTTCCTCCTTCACAACTCCCTCCCTGAGGTGCAGGTCCTTCCCTATTCTTTTGTCTCTGTTTTTTCCTTCTTTTCTTTTGCCTTACCCAGGTATGTGGGGAGTTTCTTGCCTTTTGGGAAGTCTGAGGTCTTCTGCCAGCCTTTAGTAGGTATTCTATAGGAGTTGTTCTACATATAGATGTATTTTTAACATATTTGTGGGGAGGAAGATGATCTCCACATCTTACTTCTTTGCCATCTTGAAGGTCTCTCCCATGTTTGTGTATTTTACTGTTTTTTTTCTTGTAGTTGATTTCAGTCTCATAGCTTTGTGGTTGGTAGAGATGTTTGATATAATTCCAATTTTCATAAATTTTTTGAGACTTGTTTTGTTGCCTAGCATGTGATATATACTGAAGAATCTTCTCTTTGCATATGGAAGACATATGTACTCTGCTGCTTTTGGATGGAATGTTCTATTTATAGCTCTCAAGTCCATTTGCTCTAATGTGACATTTAAGGCCAGGATTTCCTTATTGATTTTGTCTGGATGGTCTGTCCATTGAAGTAAGTGAGCTGTTAAAGTCCCCTACTATTACTGTGTCATTGTCAATATATACATTTATGTTTCTTAATATTTGGTTTATTTATTTAGGTACTCATATTGGGTGTATATATATTTACTGTTATTATGTCTTCTTCTTGGATTGATGCCTTGGTCATTATGAAATGCCCTTCTTTGTTTCTTGTTACAGCCTTTGTTTTAAATTCTGTTTTTCTCTGATATAAGAATTGCTACCCTTTCTTTTCCTTTTCATGTACATGGAGTACCTTTTTTCATCTCCTAATTTCAATCTGTGTGAATGGAGTCCCTTGTAGGTAGTATATATATGCATCTTGTTTTTATATCCATTTACACACTGTATCTTTGATTGGAGAATGTATTGTATTTACATTTTAAGTAATTATTGATAGCTATGTACTTGGTGCCATTCAATTTTGTGTGGTTTTTGTAGTTCTCTTTGGTTCCTTTGTTTTCTTTTGCCCTCTTTCCTTGTGGTTTGATGACTTTTTAGTGTTATGTTTGAATTCCTTTTTCTTTTTTGCCTATGTATCTACTCTATATTTTTGGTCTGCAGTTACAATGAGTCTTTTATATAGCACACTATGTATCCTATCTATCTATTATCTATCTATCTACCTATCTATCTATCTATCCATCATCTATCAATTTATCTATCATCTATCTATAGCTTGATTTATATATATATACATATATAATGTAGTTAAGTTGTTGATTTCTTAATTTGAAATGAATTTAATAACCTTGCATTTTTACTGCTGCCATCCATGTTTAATGTTTTTGAAAACAAATTGTACATTTTTTGTCTTTTGCATAGCTTAACCACTTATTTTAGATGTAGATGATTTTGTTCCTTTTGTCTTTTAACTTGCACACTACTTTTATGCGTGGTTGATTTAGTAACTTTACTGTATATTTGTCCTTGTGAATGAGATTTTTCTTTTTGCAATTTTCGTATTTCCAGTTGTGGCCTTTTCTTTTCTGATTAGAGAAGTCCATTTAGCATTTCTTGTAAAGCTGGTTTAGTAGTGCTGAACTCTTGTAGCTTTTGCTTCTTTGTAAAACTCTGACCTCTCCATCAAATCTGAATAAAAGCTTTGCTGGGTAGAGTAGTTCTGTTTGTAGGATTTTTGTACTTTTGTTACTTTAAATATACTGTGCCACTCCTTTCTGGATTCCAGAGTATCTGCAGAAAAGTGGGTTTATAGTCTTATGGGAGTTCCCTTGAAAATAAATTTTTGCCTTTCCTTGTTACATTTCATATCTTATCTTTGCATTGAGTTTTTGCCATTTTAATTACATTATGTCTTATGGTGGTCCTCTTTGGGTTGATGCTGTTTGGGACTCTGTGCTTCCTGGAACTGGATGTCTATTTCCTTTCCCAGGTTAGGGAAATTTACACTATTAAATTTTCAAATACATAGTAGGCTCTTTCTATCTCTCTTCTCCTTCTGGGATCCCTGTAATGTAAATGTTAACACACTTGATGTCTTCCCAGATATCCCTTAAACAGTTCTCATCCTTTTTCATTCTGTTTCCTTTTTCTGTTCAATTTCACTGATTTCCATTAGTCTGTCTTCCACCTCACTGATCCATTCTTAGGTATGTTTTAATACAAGGTTGATTCCCTCTAGTGTATTTTTTTCCAGTTATTGTATTCTCCAGCTCTGTTACTTCTTTATATTTTCAAACTTTTGGTTAGAAACATCTAACTTCTCTTTTTTTTCAATTTTTATTAAAGTATAGTTGATTTGCAATATTGTGTTAGTTTCTGCTGTACAGCAAAATGTATCAATTATACATATGCATATATCCAATAATTGTTTAGATTATTTTACATATAATTCATTACAGAGTATTGGGAAGAGTTCCCTGTGCTATATAGTAGGTCCTTATTAGTTATCTATTTTATATACAGTAGTGTGTATATGCAAATCCCAGTCTCGCAATTTATCCCCGGTCCCCGCTTTCCACCCAGTAACTGTAAGTTTGTCTTCTACATCTGTAACTCTATTATATCTGCTTTGTAAATAATTTCATTTGTATTGTACTATTTTTTAGAGACCACATATAAACAATATCATATGATATTTGTCTTTCACTACTTGACTTATTTCACTTAGTATGACAATTTCTAGGTCCATCCATGTTGCTGCAAATGGCATTATTTTCTTCTTTTTATGGCTGAACAATATTCCATTTTATATATAAACCACATCTTTATCCATTTCTCTGTTGATGGACATTTAGGTTGCTTCCATGTCATGACTATTGTAAACAGTTCTGCAATGAACATTGGGGTACATGTATCATTTCAAATCATGGTTTTCTCCAGATATATTCCCAAGAGTGGAATTGCATGGCTATGTGGTAGATCTATTTTTAGGTTTTTAAGGAACTTCTATAGTGTTCTCCATAGTGGCTCTACAAATTTACATTCCCACTGACAGGGTAGGAGGGTTCCCATTCCTCCACACTCTCTCCAGCATGTAGTTTGTAGACTGTTTGATGGTGATCATTCTGACTGGTGTGAGGTGATACCTCATTGTAGTTTTGAATGCTTTTTCTCTAATAATTAGTGATGTTGAGCATATTTTCATGTCTTTGTTGGCCATCTGTATGATTTCTTTGGAGAAATGTCTATTTAAATCTTCCACCCATTTTTTGATTGGGTTGTTTGTTATTTTTCATATTGAGCTTCATGAGCTGTTTGTATATTTTAGAGATTAATCACATGTCAGTCTCTTCATTTTCAAATATTTTCCCCCATTCTGTGGGTTGTCCTTTCATTTTATTTCTGGTTTCCTTTGTTATGCCGAAGCTTTTAAGTTTAATTAGGTCCCATTTGTTTACTTTTGTCTTTACTGCCATTACTCTAGGAGGTGGATCAAAAAAGACATTGCTGCCATTTATGTCAGAGAGAGTTCTGCCTATTTTTCCTTCTAAGGGTTTTATAGTGTCTGGCCTTACATTTAAGTTTTGAATTCATTTTGAGTTTATTTTTGTGAATGGTGTTAGGGAGTATTCTAATTTTATTCTTTTACATGTAACTGCCCAGTTTTCCCAGCACGACTTATTGAAGAAACTATCTTTTCTCTATTACATATTCTTGCCTCCTTTGTCATAGATTTGGTAACCATAAGTGCAGGTGTTTATCTCTGGGCTTTCTATTCTGTTCCATTGATCTATATTTCTGTTTTTCTGCCAGTACCATACTCTCTTGATTACTGTAGCTTTGTAGTATAGTCTAAAGTTAGGGACCCTGATTCCTCCAGCTCGATTTTTCTTTCTCAAGATTGCTTTGGTTATTCGTGATCACCATGTTATCATACAAATTGTAATTTTTTTTGTTCTAATTCTGTGAAAAAGGCCATTGTTAGTTTGATATGGATTGCATTGCATCTATAGATTGCTTTGTGTAATATAGTCATGTTGACAATATTGGTACTTTCAATCCAACAACATGGTATATCTCTCCATCTCTGTGTTTTTTTTTTGTTTCTTTCATCAGTATCTTACATTTTTTTCTGATTATCAGGCATATGCTTCCTTTGGTAGGTTTATTTTTAGTATTTTATTTTTTGATGCAATAGTAAATGGGATTGTTTCCTTAATTTCTCTTTCTGATATTTCATTGTTAGTGTCTAGGAATGTAAGAGATTTCTGTGTATTAACTTTGTATCCTGCAACTTTACCAAATTCATTGATGAGCTCTAGTAGTTTTCTAATAGCATCTTTAGAATTTTCTGTGCATAATATCATGTCATCTGCAAAGGGTCACAGTTTTACCTCTTCTTTTCCAATTTAGAGTCCTTTTATTTCTTTTTCTTATCAGATTGTCATGGCTAAGATATCCAAAACTATTTTGAATAAAAGTGGTGAGAGTGGATATCCTTGTCTTGCTCCTGAAGTTAGAGGAAATACTTTCAGTTCCTCACGATTGAAAATGATGCTTGTGGAGCCTGAACAAAGATGGCGGAGTAGAGGATGTGCTCCCACTCACTCTTGAGAGAACACCACAATCACAGCTACCTGCTGAAAAATCATCAAAAGGAACTCACTGGAACTCACCAAAAAAGACAACCCACAATCTAAGTCAAAGGAGAAGCCACAATGAGATGGTAGGAGGGGAGCAATCACAATAAAATCAAATCCCATAACTACTGGGTGGGTGATTCACAAACTGGAGAACACTTATAAAGCAGAAGTCCACCCACTGGAGTGAAGGTTCTGACCCCCCCGTCAGGCTTCCAAACCTGGAAGTCTGGCAATGGGGGGAGGAATTCCTAGAGAATCAGACTTTGAAGCCTACTGGGATTTGATTGCAGGACTCTGATAAGACTGGGGGAGACAGAGATTCCACTCTTGGTGGACACAAAGTAGCGTGTGCATTGGGCCCAGGAGAAGGAGTGACTCTAAGAGTGACTGAACCAGACTTCCCTGCTAGTGTTGGAGGGTCTCCTGCCAAGGCAGGGGCTGGCCGTGTCTCATCATGAGGACAAGCACCCTAGCAGCAGAAGTTCTTGGAAGTACTCCTTGGCATAAGCCCTACCAGAGTATGCCAATAGTCCCATAAAATAGCCTGGGTACACTTCAGTGTTGTGTTGCCTCATGCCAAACAACCAACAGGGAGGGAACCCAGGGCCACCTATCAGCAATCAAGTGGATTAAAGTTTTACTGAGCTCTGCTCACCAGAGCAACACCCAGCTCTACCCACCACCAGTCCCTCCCATCAGGAAACTTACACAAGCCTCTTAGATAGGCTCATCCACCAGAGGGCAGACAGCAGAAGCAAGAAGAACTACAATCCCACAGCCTGTAGAACATAAACCACATTCACAGAAAGATAGGATGAAAAGGAAGAGGGTTATGTACCAGAGGAAGGAAGAAGATAAAACTCCAGAAAAACAACTGAATGAAGTAGAGATAGGCAACCTTCCAGAAAAAGAACTCAGAATAATTATAGTGAAGATGACTCAGGGCCTTGGAAAAAGATAGAGAAGATGCAAGAACTGATTAACAAAGACCTAGAAGAATTAAAGAACAAACAAAAAGAGACGAACAATACAATAACTGAAGTGAAAACTACACTAAAAGAAATCAATAGCAGAATAACTGAGGCAGAAGAACGGATAAGTGACCTGGAAGACAAAATGTTGGAATTCACTGCTGTGGAACAGACTAAAGAAAAAAGAATGCAAAGAAATGAAGGCAGCCCAAGAGATGTCTGGGACAACATTAAATGCAACAACATTCGCATTATAGGGGTCCCAGAAGGAGAAGAGACAGAGAAAAGACCCAAGAAAATATTTGAAAGGATTATAGTCAAAAACGTCCCTAACATGGGAAAGGAAATAGCCACCCAAGTACAGGAAGCGCAGAGAGTCCCATACAGGATAAACCAAAGGACATACACACTGAGACACATAATAATCAAATTGGCAAAAATGAAAAAGACAGACAAAAATTATTGAAAGCAGCAAGAGAAAAATAACATACAAGGGAACTCCCATAAAGTTAACAGCTTATTTCTCAGCAGAAACTCTACAAGCCAGAAGGGAGTGCCATGATACACTTAAAGTGATGAAAGGGAAGAAGCTACAACCAAGATTACTGTACTTGGCAAGGATCTCATTCAGATTAGATGGAGAAATCAAAAGCTTTACAGACAAGCAAATGCTAGGAGAATTCAGCACCACCAAACCAGCTCTACAACAAATGCTAAAGGAACTTCTCTAAGTAGGGAACACAAGAGAAGAAAAAGACCTAAAATAACAAACACAAAACAATTAAGAAAATTGTTATGGAACATGCATATTGATTTATACCTTTAACGAGAATGGATTAAATGCTTCAACCAAAAGACACAGACTTGTGGAATGGGTACAAAAACAAGACCCATATATAGGCTGTCTACAAGAGGCCCACTTCAGACTTATGGACACATACAGACTGAAAGTGAGGGAATAAAACAAGGTATTCCATGCAAATGGAAATCAAAAGAAAGCTAGAGTAGCAATACTCATATATGATAAAATAGACTTTAAAACAAAGACCCTAAAATAGATAAAGAAGGAAACTACATAATGATCAAGGGATCAATCCAAAAAGGAGTTATAACAATTATAAATATATATGAACCCAACAGAGGAGCACCTCAATACATAAAACAACTGTTAACAGCTATGAAAGAGGAAATCCCCAGTAACACAATAATAGTGAGGGACTTTAACACCTCACTTTCAGTAATGGACAGATCATCCAAATGAAAGTAAATAAGGAAACAGAAGCTTTAAATGACACAATAGACTAGATAGATTTAATTGTTATTTATAGGATATTCCATCCAAAAACAGCAGATTACACTTTCTTCTCAAGTGTGCATGGAACATTCTCCAGGATAGATCACATCTTGGGTCACAAATCAAGCCTCAGTAAATTTAACAAAATTGAAATCATATCAAGCATCTTTTCTGACCACAACACTATGAGATTACAAGTGAATTTCAGGGAAAAATGTGAAAAACACAAACACTTGGAAGCTAAACAATACATTACTAAATAACCAACAGATCACTGAAGAAATCAAAGAGGAAATTAAAAAATACCTAGAGACAAATTACAGTGAAAACACGACTATCCAAAACCTTTGGGATGCAGCAAAAGCAGTTCTAAGAGGGAAGTTTATAGCTATACAAACCTAGCTGAAGAAACAAGAAAAATCTCAAATAAACAATGTAACCTTACACCTAAAGGAACGAGAGAAAGAAGAACAAATAAAACCGAAAGTTAGCAGAAGGAAAGAAATCATAAAGGTCAGAGCAGATATAAATGAAATAGAAACAAAGAAAACAATAGCAAAGATCAAGAAAACTAACAGCAGGTTCTTTGAGAAGATAAACAAAATTGATAAACCATTAGCCAGACTCATCAATAAAAAGAGGGAGAGGACTCAAATCAATATAATTAAAAATGAAAAAGGAGAAGTTACAGCAGACACCACAGAAATACAAGGCAGCCTAAAAGACTACTACAATCAACTTCTACAACCTGGGAGGAATGGACAAATTCTTAGAAAGTTATAACCTTCCATGACTGACCCAGGAAGAAATAGAAAATATAAACAGAACAATCATAAGTAATGAACTTGAAACTGTGATTAAAATTTTTCCAACAAGCAAAAGTCCAGGACCAGATGGCTTCATAGCTGAATTCTACCAAACATTTAAAGAAGAGCTAACACCCATTCTTCTCAATATCTTCCAAAAAATTGTGGAGGAAGGAATACTCTCAAACTCATAATATGAGGCCACCATAATCCTGATACCAACACCAGAAAAAGTTATTACAAAAAAGAAAAGTACAGACCAATATCACTGATGAATATAGATGCAAAAATCCTCAACAAAATAGTAGCAAGCAGAGTCCAACAACACATTAAAAGGATCATACACCATGATCAAGTGGGATTTATCTGAGTGATGCAAGGATTCTTCAATATACGCAAGTCAATCAATGTGATACACCATATTAACAAATTGAAGAATAAAAAACATATGATCATCTCAATACATGTAGAAAAAGCTTTTGACAAAATTCAGCACACATTTATGATAAAAACTCTCCAGAAAATGGTCATAGAGGGAACTTTCCTCAACATAATAAAGGCCATATATGACAAAGCCACAGGCAACATCCTTCTCAATGGTGAAAAACTGAAAGCATTTCCTCTAAGATCAGGATAAAGATAAGGATGTGCACTCATGCCACTATTATTCAACATAGTTTTGGAAGTCCTAGCCACAACAATCAGAGAAGAAAAAGAAATAAAAAGAATACAAACTGGAAAAGAAGAAGTAAAACTGTCACTGTTTGCAGATGACATGTTACTATACATAGAGAATCATAAAGATGCCACCAGAAAACTACTAGAGCTAATCAATGAATGTGGTAAAGTTGCAGGATACAAAAATAATGCACAGAAATCTCATCATTCCTATATACTAAGGATGAAAATTCTGAAAGAGAAATTAAGGAAACACATTTACCATTGCAACAAAAAGAAGAAAATACCTAGGAATAAACCTACCAGGGAAACAAAAGACCTATATGCAGAAAAATGTAAGACACTGATTAAATAACTTAAAGATGATACAAATAGATGGAGAGATACACCATGTTCTTGCATTGGAAGAGTCAATATTGTGAAAATGAGTATAGTATCCAAAGCAATCTATAGATTGATGGCAATCTCTATCAAATTACCAATGGCATTTTTTACAGAACTAGAAAAAAAATCTTAAAATTTGTATGGGACACAGAAGACCCCGAATAGCCAAAGCAATCTTGAGGCAAAAAAGCGGAGCTGGAGGAAGCACACTCTCTGACTTCAGACTATACTACAAAGCTACAGTCATCAAGACAATATGTTGCTGGCACAAAAACAGGAATATAGATCAATGTAAGAAGATAAAAAGCCCAGAGATAAACCCACACACTTATAGTCAGCTAATCTATGACAAAGGAGGCAAGGATATACAATGGAGACAAGACAGTCTCTTCAATAAGTGGTTCTGGGAAAACTGGACAGCTACATGTAAAAGAATGAAATTAGAACACTCCCTAACACCATACACAAAAATAAACTCAAAAAGGACTAGAGACCTTAATGTAAGACCGGACACTATAAAACTCTTAGAAGAAAACATAGAAAGAACTCTCTTTGACATAAATCACAGCAAGATATTTTTTGAACCACCAACTAGAGTAATGGAAATAAAAACAAAAATAAAAAATTCGGACCTAATGAAATTTAAAAGCTTTTTGCAAAGCAAAGGAAACCATAAACAAGATGAGAAGACAAGCCTCAAAATGGGAAAAAATATTGCACATGAATCAATGGAGCAAGGTATAATCTCAAAAATATATAATCAATTCATGCAGCTCAATATTAAAACAACAAATATCCTAATCCAAAAATGGGCAGAAGACCTAAATAATTTCTCTGAAGAAGACATACAGATGGCCAAGAAGCACATGAAAAGCTGCTGAGCATCACTAATTATTAGAGAAATGCAAATCAAAACTACAGTGAGGTATCACCTCACACTAGTTAGAATGGGCATCATCAGAAATTCTGCAAACAACAAATTCTGGAGAGGGTGTGGAGAAAAGGGAACCCTCTTGCACTCTTTGTGGGAACGTAAATTGATACAGCCACTATGGAGAACAGTATGGGGTTTCCGTTATAAACTAAAATTAGAATTACCATCCGACCCAGCAATCCCACTACTGGGCATATACCCAGAGAAAACCATAATTGAAAAAGACACTCGCACCCCAATGTTCATTGCAGTACTATTTATGATAGCTGTGTCATGGAAGCAACCTAAATGCCCATTGACAGATGAATGGATAAAGAAGATGTGGTACATATATACAATGGGATATTACTCAGCCATAAATGGAACGAAATTGGGTCATTTGTTGAGACATGGATGGATCTAGAGACTGTCATACAGAGTGAAGTAAGTCAGAGAGAGAAAAAATATATCATTATATAATGCATATATGTGGAACCTAGAAAAATGGTACAGATGAACCGATTTGCAGGGCAGAAATAGAGACACTGATGTATAGGAGAAACGTATGGACACCAAGGGGGGAAAAAGGAAGGGTGGTGGTGGTGGTGGTGGTGTTACGAATTGGGTGATTGGGATTGACCTGTATACACTGATGTGTATAAAATTGATGAGTAATAAGAACCTACTGCATAAAAAAGCAAATAAAATAAAACTCAAACATTAAAAAAAGAAACTACTGAAATGCTTTTCTATAGTGGTTGTACCATTTTACCTCTCTAACAGCAAAGTAGGAGCCTTCCAGTTACTCCATATTAACACTTGGTAGTGTCAGAGATTTTAATTTTAGCCATTTCCATGCTTATAAAGTGATATTCTTCATGATTTCATTTATATTTCCCTGATTATTAATCATGCTGAGTATCTTCATGAGTTTATTGAACATTCATTTGCCTTTGTTTTAAAATATCTGTTCATGTTTCTCCCTTTTAAAAAAAAATTAGGGTTGTCTTCTCATTCTTGATTTGTTAGGGTACTAATGTCTGGGTCTAATCCTGAGTTTTCTACTCTGATCTATTGATCTATGTGACTATCCCTCTGCCAATATCACACTCTCTTGATTTCTATAGCCAAATAATAAGCCTTGAAATCAGGTAGCATAAGTCTCCAACTTTATTCTTTTTTTCCAAAATTGCTTTACTATTCAAGGTCTTTTACATGTCCACACAAATTTTAGAAACAGCTTGTCAAATTCTACAATAAGGCCTGGTGGGATTTGTTTCTTCTTTGTAGTTATTTTCCCCATTGATCTCTAACTTAACTTTACTCTATGATTTGAAGATTATGAAATTTATTGAGATTTGCTTTATGGCCCAGTATAAGATTATTTAAAAAAATGTTTTATGTACATTAAAAATAATGAATTTTGGATGTAGTGCTTTATATATGTTGGTTGTCATATATTTAATAATATTATTCAAATCTTCTCTATTCTTATTGACCTCTACCTATTAGTTATCATATAACATGAAATGTATATTAAAGTATTTTGCTTGGGGAATAGATTTTTATATTTCTCCTTATAGTTATGCTAATTTTAAATTTACATGTGTTGGTGCTCTTTGTGCATACAAATTTAGAAGTGTTTTACCTTCCTGGTTTATTGAATATTTATCTCTAAGTAATGCTTTTTTTTTTTTTTTTTTTTTTTTTTTTGCGGTATGCGGGCCTCTCACCGCTGTGGCCTCTCCCGCCGCGGAGCACAGGCTCCGGACGCGCAGGCCCAGCAGCCACGGCTCACGGGCCCAGCCGCTCTACGGCACGTGGGATCCTCCCGGACCGGGGCACGAACCCGCGTCCCCCGCATCGGCAGGCGGACTCCCAACCACTGCGCCACCAGGGAAGCCCAGTAATGCTTTTTGCAATAATATTTTCATGCTATAAATTTCCCATCCTTTTATTTATTTATTATTTTATTATTTTTTATTTTATTTTTTGCAGTATACAGGCCTCTCACTGCTGTGGCCTCTCCCATTGTGGAGCACAGGCTCTGGGCACACAGGCTCAGCGGCCATGGCTCATGGGCCCAGCTGCTCCACAGCATGCGGGATCCTCCCAGACTGAGGCACGAACCTGTGTCCCCTGCATCAACAGGTGGACTCTCAACCACTGCACCGCCAGGGAAGCCTGCATCCTTTTACTTTTAATCTTTCTAAATTTGTACAATGTAAGCAACATATATTTAAAAAATCCATTGTGCTAATTCTTGACTTTTGATTGGGACATTTAGTTGAACCAGTCATTAATATATTGAGGTTTGAATATACCATCTGACTATTTGCTTTCTATTTATATCACTGCCTGGTGGGATTTTGACTGGGATTGAATTTGATCTATAGATAAATTTGGGGAGAATTGCCATCTTAATAATGAAACTTCCTGTCCATGAATATGGTATATCACTCCAAGAAGTCAGATTTTGTTTTAATTTATCAAAATGTTTTATAGTTTTCAACATGGAGATTTTTATATAGTTTGATGTTATTGTACATTGTATTTTTAAATGACATCTCATTGTGGTTTTAATTTTAATTTCCTAGATTACTACTAATAATAACAGCCTCTTCATAAATTATTGACAAATTATACTTTTGCTCAATTTTTTCTTCTTTTGGCCACACTGTGCATCATGTGGCATCTTTGTTCTCCAGCCAGGGATAAAACCCACATCCCCTGCATTGGAAACATAGAGTCTTGACCACTGGACCACCAGGGACATTGCCCCTTCCTTTTTCTTTTACCAACTTAACCACTTTTTTAAAAATTAATTTTTATTGGAATATAGTTGCTTTACAATGTTGTGTTAGTTTCTATTGCACAGCAAAATGAATCAGCTATACATATACATATACCCCCTCTTTTTTGGATTTCCTCCCCATTTAGGTCACCACAGTGCCTTAAGTAGGGTTCAGGGAGTAATTTTTGCACAATTTTTACAGAAATATTTTTTAGTCTTTATAGTTTCTGGATACTCATCCTTTTTCATCAGTGTTATGTGGTGCAAATAACTTCTTCCAATTTGTGGTTTGTTCCTTTCACTTTCTTTGACAGTATTATGTGATTAACAGAAGTTTTTAAGGTCACTATAATAAGATATAAATATCTTTCCTTTATTGTTTATGCCTTTTAAGTCTTGTTTATAAAATTATTCCTTCTCTTTGTATTTTCTCCAAAAATTTTTCAGTTTACTCTTTCATATTTGAGTCTTCAGCTTTCTTGGAATTAACTCATGTATACAGTGCAAAGAAGGGATTCCATTTCATGGGTTTTAAAATCTGAATAAAATGATTCCAGCATTATTTATTGAATTATCCACATTGTTCCACTGGTCTGTGAAGTAACCTTCATTGTATAATAAAATTTTCCTATATTCATGGATTCATTAAAAAAAAGAAAAGAAATGATGCTTGCTGTGGGTTTGTCATATATGACCTTTATTATGTTGAGGTATGTTCCATCTATGCACATTTTCTGGACAGTTTTTTAAAATAAATAAATTTATTTATTTATTTATTTGGCTGTTTTGGATCTTTGTTGCTGTGCATGGGCTTTCTCTAGCTGTGTTGAGCAGGAGTTACTCTTCATTGTGATGTGTGGACTTCTCATTGTGGTGACTTCTCTTGTTGTGGAGCATGGGCTCTAGGCATGTGGGCTTCAGTAGTTACAGCACGTGGGCTCAGTAGTTGTGTCCCATGGGCTCTAGAGCACAGGCTCCGTAGATGTGGCATGTTGGATCTTCCTGGACCAGTGTTCTAACCTGTGTCCTGGGCATTGGCAGGCAGATTCTTAACCACTGTTTCACCAGGCAAGTCCCCTGGAGAGTTTTTATCTTAAATGATGATGAATTTTTTCAAAATCTTCTTCTGCATCTATTGCGATGATCATATGGTTTTTATACTTCAGTTTGTTAATGTGGTGTATCACGTTGATTGATTTGCATATATTGAAGAATGTTTACATCCCTAGGATAAATCCCACTTGATCATGGTGTATGATACTCTTAATGTGTTGTTGGTTTCAGTTTGGTAGTATTTTGCTGAAGATTCTGTGTCTATGTTAATCAGTGATATAGGCCTATAAATTTCTTTTTTTGTAATATTTTTGTTTGGTTTTGCTGTCAGAGTGATGGTAGCCTCATAGATTGATCTTGGGAGTCTTCCTGTTTCTGCAGTTTTTTGGAAGAGTATCAGCAGATAGCTGTTAACTTCTCAGAAATGTTTGACAGAAGCTGTGCATCTATCTGATCCTGGACTTTTGTTTGTTGGGAGTTTTTAAATCACAGATTTGATCAATACTTCTTATTGGTCTGTTCATATTTTCTATTTCTTCCTGGTTCTGTCTTGGAAGGTTGTACCTCTCTAAGATTTTGTCCATTTCTTCTAGGTTGTCCATTTTATTGGCATATAGTTACTTGTAATAATCTCTTATGATCCTTTGTATTTCTGTGGTGTCTGTTGTAACTTCTCCTTTTTCATTTCTAATTTTATTGATTTGAATCCTCTCCCTTTTTTCCTGATGAATTTAGCTAAAAGTTTGTCAATTTTTTTATCTTTTCAAAGAACCAGCTTTTAGCTTCATTGATCTTTGCTATCATCTTCTTCATCTCTATTTCAGTTATTTCTGTTCTGATCTTCAAGATATCTCTCCTTCTACTAACTTTTCATGTTGTTGGTTCTTTCTCTAATTGCTTTAGGTGTACAGTTAGTTTTTTTTTTATTTGAGATTTTTCTTATTTCCTGAGTTAAGATTGTAATGCTATATACTTCCATCTTAAAACTGCTTTCACTGTGTCCCATGGATTTTGAATTGTTGTTTTCATTGTCATTTGTCTTTAGGTATTTTTTATTTCCTCTTTGATTTATTCAGTGATCCATTGTTTGTTGAATAACATATTGTTTAGCTCCATGTGTTTGTGTTTTTTACAGTTTTCTTTTCCTGTAATTGATTTCTAATCTCATAGCATTGTGGTTGGAAAAGATGTTTGGTATGATTGCAATTTTCCTAAATTTACTGAAACTTGATTTGTGACCAAAGATTTGAACTATTCTGGAGAATGTTCAGTGTGCAATTGAGAAGAAAGTTTATTCTTCTGCTTTCAGATGGAATGTTCTGTAAATATTAGTTAAGTCTATCTAGTCTAATGTGTCACTTAAGGCTTGTGTTTCCTTATTAATTTTCTGTCTGGATGATCTGTCCATTGGTGTAAGTGGGCTGTTATTTTCCCCGCTATTATTGTGTTATTGTCGATTTCCCTTTTTATGGCTGTTAGTATTTGCTTTACATATTGAAATGCTCCTATGTTGTGTGCATAGATATTTACAACTGGTATATCTTCTTCTTGGATTGATCTGCTGGTGATTATGTAATGTTTTTCCTTGTCTCTGGTAACAGTCTTTATAAAAAAAATCTATTGTGTCTGATATGTGTATTGTTATTCCAGCTTTCTTTTGATTTCCATTGGCATGGAATATTTTTTCCATCCCCTCAATTTCAGTATGTATGTATCCCTAGGTCTGAAGTGGGTCTCTTGTAGACAGCATGTATATGGGTCTTATTTTTTTATCGATTCAGCCAGTCTGTGTCTTTTGGTTGGAACATTTAATCCATTTACATTTAAGATAATTATCAATATGTACATTCCTATTACCATTTTCTTAATTGTTTTGGATTTGTTATTGTGGGTCTTTTTTCTTCACTTTCTCTTTCGTTCTCTTGTGGTTTGAGGACCATTTCTGGTGTTGTGTTTGGGTTGCTTTTACTTATTTTTGTGTTTATTTTTTGTACTTTTTAGGTTTCCTGTTCCCTTGAGGTTTTGATGTAGCAACTATATATATATATATATATATATATATATATATATATATATATATATATATATATATATATATATAGTTGTTTTATGTTGCTGCTCTCTTAATTTCAGATGCAGTTCCTATTTTCTGCATTTGTACTCTTCTCATGGTTTCCAGTTTTGATATCATATTTGTGTGTGTATGAGTTCCTCCTTTTACTGTATATTTGCCTTTACCAATGAGCTTTCCCATTTGTGACTTTCTTGTTTTTAATTGTGACCTCTTTTGCATTCCCTGCCAGAGTAGCTCTTTTAGTATTTGTTGTAAAGCTAGTTTGGTGGTGCTGAATTCTCTTAGCTTTTTCTTCTCTGTAAAGTTTTTGATTTCGCCATCAAACCTGAATAAGAGCTTTGATGGGTAAAGTATTCTTTTCTGTAGGTTTTTTTCTTTCATCACTTTAAATATATTTTGCCACTCCTTTATAGCCTGCAGATTTTCTGCTGAAAGATCAGGTGATAACCTAAAGGGGATTTCCTTGTATGCTACTTTTTCTTTTGTTGCTTTTAATATTTTTTTCCTTGTATCTAATTTTTGTTAGTTTGATTAATATGTGTCTCAATGTGTTCCTCCTTGGATTTATCCTGTATGGGACTCTGCACTTCCTGGACTTGAATGAATATTTCCTTTCCCAAGTTAGGGAATATTTTACTACAAGAAATTCAAATATTTTCTCACTCTCTTTCTCTTTCTCTTCTTCTGGGACCCCTATCATTTGAATGTTAGTGCATTTAATTTTGTCCCAGAGGTCTTTGATAGTGTCCTCATTTGTTTCCATTTCGTTTTGTTTTGTGTCAGTGATTTTGACCATTCTATCTTCCAGCTCACTTATCTGTTCTATCTCAGTTATTCCTTATCGATTTTTCTAGTGCATTTTTCATTTCAGTTATCTTATTGTTTGTTTTTTAGTTATTCTAGGTCCTTGTTAAACATTTCTTCTATCTTCTTCATCCATGTCTCCATTTCTTTCCATGATCTTGGATCATCTTTACTATCATTACTCTGAATTCTTTTTCAGGTAGTTTGCCTATCTCCCCTTCATTTTGTTGTTCTAACAGGTTTTTTTCTTGTTCTTTCATCTGAAAAATATTTCTCTGTCATCTCATTTTGTCTAACTTACTGTTTTTGTGGTATCCTTTTTGCAGGCTGCAGGATCATAGCTCCTATAGCTTCTGTTGTCTGACAACAGAAGACAACGAAACAACAACAAAAACAAATGAACAATGAGATATCATCTCACACCAGTCAGATTGGCCATCATCAAAAACTCTAGAAACAATAAATGCTGGAGAGGGTGTGGAGAAAAGGGAACACTCTTGCACTGCTGGTGGGAATGTAAAATGATACAGTCACTATGGAGAACAGTATGGAGGTTCCTTAAAAAGCTACAAATAGAACTACCATATGACCCCGCAATCCCACTACTAGGCATATACCCTGAGAAAACCATAATTCAAAAAGAGTCATGTACCAAAATATTTATTGCAGCTCTGTTTACAATAGCCAGGACATGGAAGCAACCTAAGTGTCCATCAACAGATGAATGGATAAAGAAGATGTGACACATATATACAATGGAATATTATTCAGCCATAAAAAGAAATGAAAGTGTGTTATTTGTAATGAGGTGGATAGACCTGGAGTCTGTCATACAGAGTGAAGTAAGTCAGAAGGAGAAAAACAAATACCGTATGCTAACACATATATATGGACTCTAAGGGAAAAAAATGTCATGAAGAGATTAGTGGTAGGACGGGAATAAAACACAGACTTACTAGAGCATGCACTTGAGGCTATGGGGAGGGGGAAGGGTAAGCTGTGATGATGTGAGAGAGTGGCAGGGACATATACACACTACCAAATGTAAATTAGATAGCCAGTGGGAAACTGCTGCATAGCACACGGAGTTCACCTCTGTGCTTTGTGACCACCTAGAGGGGTGGGATAGGGAGAGTGGGAGGGAGGGTGACGCAAGAGGGAAGAGATATGGGAACATATGTATATGTATAACTGATTCACTTTGTTGTAAAGGAGAAACTAACACACTATTGTAAAGCAGTTATACTCAAATAAAAATGTTTTATAAAAACCAAACAAATGAATAAACTCAAAAAGAAACCCCAAAAACAAAAATTAAAATAAAATTAAAAAAATAAATTAAAAAATAACTACAACAATAACAAAATTCCCTGGGGTCTCTGCTACCAGCATCTTTGCCCCCACAGTGTGCTACAGCCAACTCCTGCCTCCCCAGGAGACCCTCTATGACCTCTAGGTAGGTCTAGTCCAAGTTCTTTGGAAGTACTGCTTTGTGCTGTGTCCCAGGGTGTGTGAGGCTTTGTGTGCACCCTCCAAGATTGGAGTGTGTTTCTCCTAGCCCTGTGGGCTCTTGCAGTCAAAACCCACTGGACTTCTGGACTGAACCCTCTGGGGGTCTTTCCTCCCAATGCCAGACCCTCAGACTGTCTTGGAGGGCCATTTTAATGTGGGAACGTCACTGTGTAGCCTGCATGAGTTTAATTATTTTTTATTTTTGGTGCAAGGGTTGTTGTAATATGGATTTCTCCCACCTCTTTCCTCAGTGTATGCTGCCTGTTATCACCCTGATAGGTGGTTTGACTGGTGTTGTGGTGACCAGAAAATACCCTGGATATTGAGTGGTGACTCTGCTTTGCTGTGTGGTTGTCACTGCACTGTCAGCGGTGGAGTCTGCTCTCTAGTTGATGGGATAGAGCCTCCTAGATTAGTTTCTTTACTATGTTCCTGATCAGTGGTGCAAGGTATGTGGGATTGGAGCACCCCCACTGAGAGAGAAGCCACTGAGTATTCCTCCTCTGAAGCTCTTCACCTGTGATTGTGTTCTGTTGTGTCACCTTTCACCTGTTGTGCAAGCTCACAAATTACTCTGTTGTTGGCACTGCTCTCAGCCCCACCTTAACTGTTGGTATGTCGGCATTGGCCCTGGTTTCTCTCAGGCATTGTTTTCACCAGGCTACCAGCATAGATCCTCTAAGGTCAGGCCTCAGGATTTCAGTAGTCATGGATCTGGATCCATGGTGGGTGCTATAGGGGCAGCTTCTACTCTGGCCTGGCCCAACCCCCACATGTGTGTCCCCACAAAGTCTACAGCTGCTAAAGCTAGACCTGTCTTGGCTATGGGAGCACTTGTTATTCATTCATATGTTCTGTAGGTGCTGAGTTTAAAAAGCAGGTCACAGGGGAGTCAGTTCATGGTTTGCACATCTACAAAGATAGATTTCAGCTTTTCTTCCTTAG
This sequence comes from Kogia breviceps, assembly GCF_026419965.1. Classification (NCBI taxonomy): domain Eukaryota; kingdom Metazoa; phylum Chordata; class Mammalia; order Artiodactyla; family Physeteridae; genus Kogia; species Kogia breviceps. Next base: position 78,079,905 of record NC_081330.1, on the reverse strand, counting down.
ATGCCCTGGGGATCAGCTGTGCTTTCTTCCCCACCTCTGTATGTGGGCCACCCACAAGGTTCTGCTCTCCAGGCTGCCCCAGAGCACATGAGTCTACCCCAGCAAGGAGGGGCCATGGAGGCAGCAGCAGCCAGGTTTGCAGGAGCCCCTGTGGAAATGGAGCATGTGGGGTAGCTGGCAGCCATGTATGCAAGAGAGCTGGCCTTGTGCGGTTATGCAGCACAAGGGAGAGCTGAACAGTGTGAGAGAGCCTGCCTTCACCTGGGCCCTTCTTAGTGCCTGGCCACAGGCATGAGAGAGCCATCCTTATCTGATTTTAGAATCAAGATCTCTTGGGCCTTGTAAGAGAGCTGGGAAGCTTTAACTCTTTATCTATTTTCTGGAACAATTTGGATAAAATAGGAATTAACTGTTCCTTAAACATTAGTTGAACTTACTTCTAGCTGTCTGGAACTAGATATTGCAGGTGGTTGTGGTGGTGGAGGTGGGGAGAGGTATTTGAATACCATTTCAATTTCTTTAATATTATTGGACTAAATTTTCTATTTTTCTTCACCAATTGTGGTGTTATATTTTTCTAGAAAGTGTATCCATTTTATTTTGGATACATTTATTAGCAGACTGTTCATAATTAAATTTTGTTTTCACAGTCTGTTGTTTTCAATAGTTATTTGCCTTTCTGTTTGTATTTTCTTTATTTGCATTTCTGTTTGTATTTTCTTTATTTGCATTTTCTCATTTTATTCTTGTGCAGTCTTGTTAAAGGAGTGACTTTTAAAATAAATTTTATCAAAACACCAAGTTTTGATTTTGTTACTTTATTTTTATTTTTTTAATTTTTATTATTTTTTTAACATCTTCATTGGAGTATAATTGTTTTACAATAGTGTGTTAGTTTTTCCTTTACAACAAACTGAATCAGTTATACATATACATATGTTCCCATAACTCTTCCCTCTTGCATCACCCTCTCTCCCACCCTCCCTATCCCACCCCTCTAGGTGGTCACAAAGCACAGAGATGATCTCCCTGTGCTATGCAGCAGCTTCCCACTAGCTATCTAATTTACATTTGATAGTGTGTATATGTCCCCGCCACTCTCTCACTTCATCTCAGCCCACCCTTCCCCCTCCCCATATCCTCAAGTCCATGCTTGAGTAAGTCTGTGTTTTATTCCCGTCCTACCACTAATCTCTTCATGACATTTTTTTCCCTTAGAGTCCATATATATGTGTTAGCATACGGTATTTGTTTTTCTCCTTCTGACTTACTTCACTCTGTATGACAGACTCCAGGTCCATCCACCTCATTATAAATAACTCAGTTTCATTTCTTTTTAGGGCTGAGTAATATTCCATTGTATATATGTGCCACATTTTCTTTATCCATTCATCTGTTGATGGACCCTTAGGTTGCTTCCATGTCCTGGCTATTGTAAATAGAGCTGCAATGAATATTTTGGTACATGAGTCTTTCTGAATTATGGTTTTCTCAGGGTATATTCCCAGTAGTGGGATTGCTGGGTCGTATGGTAGTTCTATTTGTAGTTTTTTAAGGAACCTCCATACTGTTCTCCATAGCGGCTGTATCAATTTACATTCCCACCAGCAGTGCAAGAGGGTTCCCTTTTCTCCACACCCTCTCCAGCATTTATTGTTTCTAGAGTTTTTGATGATGGCCAATCTGACCGGTGTGAGATGATATCTCATTGTAGTTTTGATTTGCATTTCTCTAATGATTAATGAGGTTGAGCATTCTTGCATGTGTTTGTTAGCAATCTGTATATCTTCTTTGGAGAAATGTCTATTTAGTTCTTCTGCCCATTTTTGGATTGGGTTGTTTGTTATTGAGCTGCATGAGTTGCTTATAAATTTTGGAAATTAATCCTTTGTCCGTTGCTTCATTTGCAAATATTTTCTCCCATTCTGAGGGTTGTCTTTTGGTCTTGTTTATGGTATCCTTTGCTGTGCAAAAGCTTTTAAGTTTCATTAGGTCCCATTTGTTTATTTGTGTTTTTATTTCCATTTCTCTAGGAGATGGGTCACAAAGGATCTTGCTGTGATTTATGTCGTATAGTGTTCTGCCTATGTTTTCCTCTAAGAGTTTGATAGTGTCTGGCCTTACATTTAGGTCTTTAACCCATTTTGAGTTTATTTTTGTGTGTGGTGTTAGGGAGTGTTCTAATTTCATACTTTTACATGTAGCTGTCCAGTTTTCCCAGCATCACTTATTGAAGAGGCTGTCTTTTCTCCACTGTATATCCTTCCCTCCTTTATCAAAGATAAGGTGACCATATGTGTGTGGGTTTATCTCTGGGCTCTCTATCCTGTTCCATTGATCTATATTTCTGTTTTTGTGCCAGTACCATATTGTCTTGATTACTGTAGCCTTGTAGTAGAGTCTGAAGTCAGGGAGCCTAATTCCTCCAGCTCCATTTCTCGTTCTCAAGATTGCTTTGGCTATTCGGGGTCTTTTGTGTTTCCATACAAATTGTGAAATTTTTTGTTCTAGTTCTGTAAAGAATGCCAGTGGTAATTTGATAGGGATTGCATTGAATCGGTAGATTGCTTTGGGTAGTATAGTCATTTTCACAATGTTGATTCTTCCAATCCAAGAACATGGTATATTTCTCCACCTATTTGTATCATCTTTAATTTCTTTCATCAGTGTCTTATAGTTTTCTGCATACAAGTCTTTTGTCTCCTTAGGTAGGTTTATTCCTAGATATTTTATTCTTTTTGTTGCAATGGTAAATGGGAGTGTTTTCTTAATTTCACTCTCAGATTTTTCATCATTAGTGTATAAGAATGCCAGAGATTTCTGTGCATTAATTTTGTATCCTGCAACTTTACCAAATTCATTGATTAGCTCTAGTAGTTTTCTGGTAGCATCCTTAGGATTCTCTATGTATAGTATCATGTCATCTGCAAACAGTGACAGCTTTACGTCTTCTTTTCCTATTTGGATTCCTTTTATTTCTTTTTCTTCTCTGATTGCTGTGGCTAGAACTTCCAAAACTATGTTGAATAAGAGTGGTGAGAGTGGGCAACCTTGTCTTGTTCCTGATCTTAGTGGAAATGGTTTCAGTTTTTCACCATTGAGAACGATGCTAGCTGTGGGTTTGTCATATATGGCCTTTATTATGTTGAGGAAAGTTCCCTGTATGCCTACTTTCTGCAAGGTTTTTATCATAAATGAGTGTTGAATTTTGTCAAAAGCTTTCTCTGCATCTATTGAGATGATCATATGGTTTTTCTCCTTCAGTGTGTTGATATGGTGTATCACGTTGATTGATTTGCGTATATTGAAGAATCCTTGCATTCCTGGGATAAACCCCACTTGATCATGGTGTATGATCCTTTTAATGTGCTGTTGGATTCTGTTTGCTAATATTTTGTTGAGGATTTTTGTATCTATGTTCATCAGTGATATTGGCCTGTAGTTTTCTTTCTTTGTGATGTCTTTGTCTGGTTTTGGTATCAGGGTGATGTTGGCCTCATAGAATGAGTTTGGGAGTGTTCCTCCCTCTGCTATCTGTTGGAAGAGTTTGAGAAGGATAGGTGTTAGCTCTTCCCTAAATGTTTGATAGAATTCGCCTGTGAAGCCATCTGGTCCTGGGCTTTTGTTTGCTGGAAGATTTTTAATCACAGTTTCAATTTCAGTGCTTGTGATTGGTCTGTTCATATTTTCTATTTCTTCCTGGTTCAGTCTCGGCAGGTTGTGCATTTCAAAGAATTTGTCCATTTCTTCCAGGTTCTCCATTTTATTGGCATACAGTTGCTTGTAGTAATCTCTAATAATCATTTGTATTTCTGCAGTGTCAGTTGTTACATCTCCTTTTTCATTTCTAATTCTATTGATTTGAGTCTCCTCCCTTTTATTCTTGATGAGTCTGGCTAATGGTTTATCAATTTTATTTATCTTCTCAAAGAACCAGCTTTTAGTTTTATTGATCTTTGCTATTGTTTCCTTCACTTCTTTTTCATTTATTTCTGATCTGATCTTTATGATTTCTTTCCTTCTGCTAAATTTGGGGGTTTTTTGTTCTTCTTTCTCTAATTGCTTTAAGTGCAAAGTTAGGTTGTTTATTCGAGATGTTTCCTGTTTCTTAAGGTATGATTGTATTGCTATAAACTTGCCTCTTAGAACTGCTTTTGCTGTATCCCATAGGTTTTGGGTCGTTGTGTCTCCATTGTCATTTGTTTCTAAGTATTTTTTGATTTCCTCTTTGATTTCTTCAGTGATCACTTCGGTATTAAGTAGTGTATTGTTTAGCCTCCATGTGTTTGTATTTTTTACAGATCTTTTCCTATAATTGATATCTAGTCTCATAGCGTTGTGGTCGGAAAAGATACTTGATGCGATTTCAATTTTCTTAAATTTGCCAAGGCTAGATTTGTGACCCAATATATGATGAATCCTGGAGAATGTTCCATGAGCACTTGAGAAAAATGTGTATTCTGTTGTTTTTGGATGGAATATCCTATAAATATCAATTAAGTCCATCTTGTGTAATGTATCATTTAAAGCTTGTGTTTCCTTATTTATTTTCATTTTGGATGATCTGTCCATTGGTGAAAGTGGGGTGTTAAAGCCCCCATTATAATTGTGTTACTGTCAATTTCCCCTTTTAAGGCTGTTAGTATTTGCCTTATGTATTGAGGTGCTCCTATGTTGGGTGCATAAATATTTACAATTGTTATATCTTCTTCATGGATCGATCCCTTGATCATTATGTAGTGTCCTTCTTTGTCTCTTGTAATAGTCTTTATTTTAAAGTCTATTTTGTCTGATATGAGAATTGCTACTCCAGCTTTCTTCTGATTTCCATTTGCATGGAATATCTTTTTCCATCCCCTTACTTTCAGTCTGTATGTGTCCCTAGGTCTGAAGTGGGTCTCTTGTAGACAGCATATATATGGGTCTTGTTTTTGTATCCATTCAGCCAGTCTGTGTCTTTTGGTGGGAGCATTTAATCCATTTACATTTAAGGTAATTATCGATATGTATGTTCCTATTACCATTTACTTAATTGTTTCAGGTTGTTCTTGTAGGTCTTTTCCTTCTCTTGTGTTTCTTGCCTAGAGAAGTTCCTTTAGGATTTGTTGTAGAGCTGGTTTGGTGGTGCTGAACTCTCTCAGCTTTTGCTTCTCTGTAAAGGTTTTAATTTCTCCATCAAATCTGAATGAGATCCTTGCTGGGTAGAGTAGTCTTGGTTGTAGGTTTTTTTCCTTCATCACTTTAAATATGTCCTGCCACTCCCTTCTGGCTTGTAGAGTTTCTGCTGAAAGATCAGATGTTAATCTTATGGGGATTCCCTTGTGTGTTATGTGTTGTTTTTCCCTTGCTGCTTTTAATATGTTTTCTTTGTATTTAATTTTTGACAGTTTGATTATTATGTGTTTTGGCGTGTTTCTCTTTGGGTTTATCCTGTATGGAACTCTCTGTGCTTCCTGGACTTGATTGATTATTTCCTTTCCTATATTAGGGAAGTTTTCATCTATAATCTCTTCAAATATTTTCTCAGTCCCTTTCTTTTTCTCTTCTTCTTCTGGGACCCCTATGATTCGAATGTTGGTGCGTTTAATGTTGTCCCAGAGGTCTCTGAGACTGTCCTCAGTTCTTTTCATTCTTTTTTCTTTCTTCTGCTCTGCAGTAGTTATTTCCACTATTTTATCTTCCAGGTCACTTATCCGTCCTTCTACCTCAGTTATTCTGCTATTGATCCCATCTAGAGTATTTTTAATTTCATTTATTGTGTTGCTCATCGTTTCTTGCTTCCTCTTTATTTCTTCTAGGTCCCTGTTAACTGTTTCTTGCAAATTATCTATTTTATTTCCAAGATTTTGCATCATCTTCACCATCATTATTCTAAATTCTCTTTCAGGTAGATTGGCTATTACCTCTTCATCTGTTAGGTCTGGTGTGTTTTTATCTTGCTCCTTCATCTGTTGTGTGTTTTTCTGTCTTATAATTTCGCTTATCTTACTGTGTTTGGGGTCTCCTTTTTGCACGCTGCAGGTTCGTAGTTCCTGTTGTTTTTGGTGTCTGTCCCCAGTGGCTAAGGTTGGTTCAGTGGGTTGAGTACATTCCCTGGTTGGGGGGACTAGTGCCTCTGTTCTGGTGGATGAGGCTGGATCTTGTCTTTCTGATGGGCAGGTCCTCGTCTGGTGGTGTGTTTGGGGATGTTGGTTACCTTATTATGATTTTAGGCAGCCTCTCTGCTAATGGATGGGGCTGTAGACCTGTCTTGCTCTTTGTTGGGGATAGGATGTCCAGCACTGTTCTTTGCTGGTCCTTGATTGAAGCTGGGTCTTGGTGTTGAGATGGAGATCTCTGGGAGATTTTCGCCGTCTGATATTACGTGGAGCTGGGAGGTCTCTTGTGGACTAGTGTCTTGAGGTTGGTTCTCCCACCTCAGGGACACCGCCCTGGTGCCTGGCTGGGGCGCCAAGAACCTTTAATCCACATGGCTCAAAATAAAAGGTAGAATAAATAGAAAGGAAAGAAAAGGAAGGAAGGAGAGATGGCGGGAAGGAAGGAAGAAAGGAAGGAAGAAATGAAGGAAGGAAGCAAGAAATGAAGGAAGGAAGGTGCAGAGGAAGAAAGGGAGGAAGGAAGAGAGGAAGGGAGGAAAGAAGGGGGGAAGGAAGGGAGAAAGGAGGTAAGGAGGGAAGAAAGGAAGGAAGAAAGGAAGAAAGAAAGGGAGAAGACAGAGTAGTATAAAGTATAGTTATTAAAATAAAAAATAATTATTAAGAAGAAAAATTTCCTTAAAAAAAAAAAAAGCAGAAAAATGGGTCGGTCTAACCCTAGGACAAATGGTGAAAGCAAAGCTATACAGACAAAATCTCATACAGCAGCACACACATACACACTCACAAAAAGAAAAAAAAAGGGAAAATAATAGTATATCTTGCTCCCAAATTCCACCTCCTCAACTTGGGATGATTCGTTGTCTCTTCAGGTTTTCAACAGCTGCAGGGCACTTAAAGTTGATTGTGGAGCTTTAATCCGCCGCTTCTGAGGCTGCTGGGAGACACCTCCCCCTCTCCTCTCTGTTCGCACAGCTCCTGGGGTTCAGCTTTGGACTTGGTCCCGCCTCTGCGTGTAGGTTGTCCGAGTGCGACTGCCCTTCGCTCAGACAGGACGATGTTAAAGGAGCAGTTGATTCGGGGGCTCCAGCTCACTCAGGCTGGGGGGAGGGAGTGGCACGGGGGCGGGGCGAGTCCGCGGCGGCAGAGGCTGGCGTGACGCTGCACAGGCCCAAGGCGTGCCGTGCGTTCTCCCAGGGAAGCTGTCCCTGGATCCCTGGACCCCGGCAGTGGCGGGCCGCACGGGCTCCCGGGAGGGCCGGTGTGGAGAGTGACCTGCGCTCGCACACAGGCCTCTTGGTGGTGGCAGCAGCAACCTTAGCGTCCGACACCAGTCTCTACTGTCCATGCCGACAGACGCGGCTCGCGCCCGTTTCTGGAGTTCCTCTACACGGTGCTCTTAATCCCCTCACCTCACACCCGAGGAAGCAAAGAGGCAAGAAAAAGTCTCTTATCTCTTCGGCAGATCCGCGCCCGCCCCTGGGGCTCCTTCAAGTGGTGCACTTACTCCCCTCTCCTCGCGCCCAGGCAGCAAAGAGGGAGGAAAAGGTCTCTTGCCTCTTCGGCAGCTCCAGACTTCTCCCGAACTCCCTCCCGGCCAGCCGTGGCGCACTAGCCCCCTTCAAGCTGTCTTCACTCTGCCAACTCCAGACCTTTCCCTGGGATCCGACTGAAGCCTGAGCCTCAGCTCCCGGCCCCGCCCACCCCGGCAGGTGAGCAGACAAGCCTCTCGGGCTGGTGAGTGCCGGTCGGCACCGATCCTCTGCGGGAATCTCTCCGCTTTGCCCTCCACACCCCTGTGGCTGAGCTGTCCTCCGCGGCTCCGGAGCTTCCCCCTCCGGCGCCCGCAGTCTCCGCCCGCGAAGGGGCCTCTAGTGTGTGGGAGTCTTTCCTCCTTCACGGCTCCCTCCCACTGGCGTAGGTCCCGTCCCTATTCTTTTGTCCCTGTTTATTCTTTTTTCTTTTGCCCTACCCAGATATGTGGGGAGTTTCTTGCCTTTTTGGAGGTCTGAGGTCTTCTGCCAGCGTTCGGTGGGTGTTCTATAGGAGAAGTTCCACGTGTAGATGTATTTCTGATGTCTCTGTGAGGAGGAAGGAGATCTCTGTGTCTTACTCTTCCGCCATCTTTAAGCCGTCTCCAATGTTTTGTATTTTAAGTCCATTAATTTCACCTTTACCAATCCTATTGCCAACTAAATATCCTGTTACAAATCTTGTGGACAGTGGGATTAACAGTATGCCTAGAGGCTGAGAAAGACTATCTGTTACTTTATTTTTAAATGGTGTTGTTTCTCTTTTTCATCTCTCTCTACTCATATCTTTATTATTTTTTGTATTTATTGGACTTTCTCTGTTCCTTTGTTTTGGAAGCAGCTTCTTGTGTTGAATGATTAAATCATTTAGAGTAGTTTTTATTGTATCAGATATTTTTCCTATGATATAATTTTTAAAAAATATTTGAATAGTAGGATTTTTTAAAAATAAATTTATTTATTTATTTAAATTTTTGGCTGCATTGGGTCTTCATTGCTACACATTGGCTTTCTCTAGTTGTGGTGAGCAGGGGCTACTCTTCATTGCAGTGCATAGGCTTCTCATTGTGGTGACTTCTCTTGTTGTGGATTCCAGGCTATAGGCGCACGGGCTACAGTAGTTGTGGCACAGGGGATTAGTAGTTTTGGCACATGGGCTTAGTTGGTTCATGGCATGTGGGATCTTCCCAGACCAGGAATCGAACCCATGTCCCCTGCATTGGCAGGCTGATTCTTAACCACTGTGCCACCAGGGAAGTCCCATCTGTGATATAATATTTAAAGAAATTCTATGTAAGAATTCTATAAAAGAGTCAGATTAATGTGACAATATAATAAATTTAGTATACTGACAAACAAAAATATGATCATAGTTCAACTTTTATTTAAAAGGGACTGATTTTAAAAACAATGTATATTTCACTCTTATTGTCATCTAAGAAGTATTAATGTGGATTGTAATAAGAATTTTGTTTTTAACTTTTCTTCTTTCATGAGAATTTTATTTCAAGCTATAACTGTCTCTAATGCTTTATCTCAGTCCCACAAATCTTGTTTTAAAGACATGAAAGTACATATTATTTAGAAGAAGTAAAGAAATCAAATAAAATATACAGTTTTAGAAGTTGACATTTATAACATCAAAAAATCTAGAAAAATAACAATAAAGTTTCATAATTAACTGCCTTACATGCCATATAATACATATTTCCTACATTTTTTCACTGCATAGTCTGTGATCGCTTCTTCATATAATGATTTGTAATATAATTACTTATACAATCTTTAACATGGTTGATAAAATGTGTTTTTCATTTTTGAGTTTGGAAAAGTTCCTTTCAAATTTATCACTCATCATTGACCATGTCATGAACATTTTTAGTATTGCTATCAAATTTGGTATAAGTAGCAATGACATTTCAAGATTTCTTGTTCAGTGATTAATTTTATTTTGTTTTATTTTTAAATAAACTTTTACAAGATTATAGTTGTTTTACAGTGTTGTGTTAGTTTCTGTTGTACAGCAAAGTGAATCAGTCATATATATACATATATCAACTCATTTTAGATACTATTCCCATATAGGTGATTACAGGGTATTGAGTAGAGTTCCCTGGGCTATACAGTAGTGTCTTATTATTATCTAGTTTATATATAGTATTGTGTATGTGTCAATCTGAATCTCCCAATTTATCCCTCCAGCCCCTTTCCCCCTTGGTAACCATAAGTTTGTTTTGTACAACTTTGGCTCTATGTCTGTTTTGTAAATTGGTTCATTTGTACCACTTTTTTAGATTTCATATACAGGCAATATCATTTGATACCTGTCGTTCTCTGTGTGACTTACTTCACTCAGTATGACAATCTCTCAGTCCATCCCTGTTGCTGCAAATGGCATTATTTCACTGTTTTGTATGGCTGAGTAATATTCCATTGTATATATATTCCACATCTTTTTTATCCATTCCTCTGTCAATGGACATATAGGTTGGTTCCATGTCCTGACTATTGTAAATAGTGCTGCAATGAACATTAGGGAACATGTATTTCTTGGAATTATGGTTTTCCCAGATATATGCCTAGGAGTGGGATTTCTGGTTTATATGGTAGCTCTATTTTTAAGGAACCTCCATACTGTTATACATACTGGCTGTACCAATTTATATTCCTACCAACACTGTAGGAGGGTTCGCTTTTCTCCACACCCTCTCCAACATTTTTTGTTTGAAAATTTTTGCTGATGGCCATTCTGACTGATGTGAGCTGATACATCATTGTAGTTTTGATTTACATTTCTCTAATGATTAGTAATGTTGAGCATCCTTTCATGTATTTGTTGGCAATCTGTGTATTTTCTTTGGAGAAATGTCTATTTAGTTCCTCCCATTTTTGGATTGGGTTGTTTGTTTTTTTGCTATTGAGCTTCATGAGCTGCTTGTAAATTTTGGAGATGAATCCTTTGCCAGTTGCTTCATTTCCAAATATTTTCTCCCATTCTGAGGGTTGTCTTTTTGTCTTGTTTATGGTTTCCTTTGCTGTGCAAAAGCTTTGAAGTTTCATTGGGTCTCACTTGTTTATTTTTTTTGTCATTACTCTAGTAAGTGGATCAAAAAAGATCTTGCTGTGATTTTTGTCAAAGAGTGTTCTTCCTATGTTTTCCTCTAAGTGTTTTATAGTGTCTGGCCTTACATTCAGGTCTTTATTCCATTCTTAGTTTACTTTTGTGTATGGTGTTAGGAAGTGTTCTAATTTCATTCTTTTGCATGTAGCTGTCCAGTTTTCCCAGCAGCACATATTGGAGAGATTATCTTTTCTCCATTGTATATTCTTGCCTCCTTTGTCATAGTTTAGGTGACCGTAAGTGCGTGGATTTATCTCTGGACTTTGTATCTTGTTCCACTGATCTATATTTCTGATTTTGTGCCAGTACCACACAGTTTCAATGACCATAGCTTTGTAGTATAGTCTGAAGTCAGGAAGCTTAATTCCTTCAGCTCCGTTTTTCTTTCTCAAGATTTCTTTGGCTTTTTAGGTCTTTTATGTTTCCATACAAATTGTAAAATATTTTTTTCTAATTCTGTGAAAAGTGCTGTTGATAGGCCATTTGATAGGGATTGCATTGAATCTGTAGATTGCTTTGTGTAATATAGTCTTTTTGACAATATTGATTCTTTCAATCCAACAGCATGGTATATCTCTCCATCTGCTTTTGTCACCTTTATTTCTTTCATCCATATCTTATACTTTTCTGCGTACAGGTCTTTTGCCTCCTTATGTTGGTTTATACCTAAGTCTTTTATTCTTTTTTTTTTTTTTTTTTTTTTTTTTTTGTGATATGCGGGCCTCTCACTGTTGTGGCCTCTCCCGTTGCGAAGCACAGGCTCCGGACGCGCAGGCTCAGCGGCCATGGCTCACGGGCCCAACCGCTCCGCGGCATGTGGGATCTTCCCGGACCGGGGCACGAACCCGTGTCCCCTGCATCGGCAGGCGGACTCCCAACCACCGCACCACCAGGGAAGCCCTTTTATTCTTTTTGATGCAATGATAATTGGGATTGTTTCCTCAATTTCCATTTCTGATCTTTCATTGTTAGCGTAGAGGAATGTAGGAGATTTCTGTGTATTAATTTTGTATCCTGCAACTTTACCAAATTCATTGAGGAGCTCTAGTAGTTTCCAGGTAACATCTTTAGGATTTTCTGTGTATAGTATCATGTCATCTGCAAACAGAGATAGTTTTAATTCTTCTTTTCCTATTTGGATACCTGTTATTTCTTTTTCTTCTCTGATTGCCATGGCTAGGCTTCCAAAACTTTGTTGAGTAAAACTGGAATTTGGACATCCTTGTCTTGTTCCTGATCTTAGAGGAAATAACTCAGTTTTTCACCATTCAGAATGCCAGTTGCTGTGTGTTTGTCTGATATGACCTTTATTATGTTTAGGTATGTTCCCTCTGTGTCCACTTTCTGGAGTGTTTTTTATCATAAATGGGTGTTGAATTTTGTCAAAAGCTTTTTCTACATCTGTGGAGATGATCATATTTTTTTACTATTCAGTTTGTTAATGTGGTGTATCACATTGATTGGTATATGCTGAGGAATCCCTGCACCTCTGCGATAAATCTTAATTTATCATAGTGCATGATCGTTTTAATGTGTTGGATTCAGTTTGCTACTATTTTGTTGAGGATTTTTGTGTCTATGTTCATCAGAGCTATTGACCTGTGATTTACTTTTTTATGATATCCTTGTCTGGTTTTGTTATCACAGTGAGGGTTCCCTCTTAGAATGAGCTTGGGAGCATTCCTTCCTCTGCAGATTTTTGGAAGAGTTTCAGAAGTGTAGGTGCTTACCCTTCCCTAAATGTTTGATAGAATTTACCTGTGAAGCCATCTGGTCCTGGACATTTGTTTGTTGGAAGATTTTAAATCACAGTTTCAATTTCATTGCTTGTGATTGCTCTATTCATGCATTCAATTTCTTCCTCATTCAGACTTGGAAGGTTGTACCTTTCTAAGAATTTGTCCATTTCTTGTAGGTTGTGCATATTATTCGTGTATAGTTGCTTGTAATAGTCTCTTATGATCCCTTATATTTCTATGGTGTCAGTTGTAATTTCTCCTTTTTCATTTCTAATTTTATTGCCTTGAGTCCTCTCCCTTTTTATCCTGTTGAGTCTGGCTGTAGGCTTATCAATTTTGTTTATCTTCTCAAAGAAATAGCTTTTAGTTTCAGTGATCTTTTCTATTGGTTTCTTCATCTCTATTTAATTTATCTGTGTTCTGATATTTATGATTTCTTTCCTTCTACTAACTTTGAGTTTTGTTTGTTCTTTTTCTCTATTTGCTTTAGGTGTACAGTTAGGTTGTTTATTTGAGATTTTTCTTGTTTCCTGAGGTAAGATTGTATTGCTATAAACTTTCTTCTTAAAACTGCTTTTGCTGTTTCCCATAAGTTTTGGATTGTCGTGCTTTGGTTTTCATTTGTCTCTAGGTATTTTTTAATTTCCTCTTTGATTTCTTCAGTGATCCGTTGTTTGTTCAGTAACATATTCTTTAGCCTCCATGTGTTTGTGTTTTTACAGTTTATTTCCCCTGTAATTTATTTCTAATCTCATAGCATTGTGTTCAGAAAAAATGCTTGATATGATTTCAATTTTCTTAAATTTACTAAGACTTGATTTTTTTACCCAAGATGTGATCTACCCTGGAGAATGTTCTGTGGACCATTGAGAAGAATGTTTGTTCTGCTACTTTTGCAGATAATCTCCTATAAATATCCATTAAGCCTGTCTGGTCTAATGTGTCATTTAAGGCTTGTGTTTCCTTATTAATTTTCTGTCTGGATGCTCTGTCCATTGGTGTAAGTGGGCTGTTATTGTCCCCCACTATTATTGTGTTATTGCCAATTTCCCCTTTTATGGCTTGTTAGCATTTTCCTTATATATTGTGGTATTCCTATGTTGGGTGCATATATAGTTATAATCATGTTTTTTTCTTGGATTGATCCCCTGATCATTTTGTAATGTCCTTCCTTGTCTCTTGTAACAGTCTTTATTTTAAAGTCTATTGTGTCAGATATGAGTATTGGTACTCCATCTTTCTTTTGATTTCCATTTGCATGGAATCTCTATTTCCATCCACTCACTTTCAGTCTGTATGTGTCCCTAGGTCTGAACTGGGTCTCTTGTAGACAGCATATTTTTTTAAAATTACTTATTTATTTATTTTGACTGTGTTGGGTCTTCATTTTTGTGTGACGGCTTTCTCTAGTTGCAGCGAGTGGGGGCCACTCTTTATCATGGTGCCTGAGCCTCTCACTGTCGAGGCCTCTCTTGTTGCAGAGCACAGGCTCCAGATGCACAGGCTCAGTAGCTGTGGCTCACGGGTCCAGTTCCTCCGTGGCATGTGGGATCTTCCCAGACCAGGGCTCGAAACCGTGTCCCCTGCATTGGCAGGCAGATTCTCAACCACTGTTCCACCAGGGAAGTCCAGAAAGCATATTTAATGGTATTGTTTTTGTATCCATTCAGCCAGTTAATATGTTTTGGTTGGAGCATTCGATCCTTTTAAATTTAAGGTAACTATAGATATGTATGTTCATATTACCATTTCCTGAATTGTTTGGTGTTTGTATTTGTGGATCATTTTTTTCACTTCCTCTTTTGTTCTTTTCTACTGTGGTTTGATGACCATCTGTACTGTGATGTTGAGTTGCTTTTTCTTTTGTGATGTGTGTTTATCTATGGTTGTATTTGTGTTTGCTGTTCCCATGAAGTGTTTTTTAACAACTTTATTGGAGTATAATTTCTTTAAAATTGTGTGTTAGTTTCTGCTTTATAACAAAGTGAATTAGCAATATATATATACCCTCATATCTCCTCCCATTTGTGTGTGCCTCCTACCTTCCCTAACCCACACCTCTGGTGGTCACAAAGCACTGAGCTGATCTCCCTACGTTATGCTGCTCCTTTCCACTAGCTACCTATTTTACATTTAGTTGTGTATATATGTCCATGCAACTCTCTCACTTTGTCCCAGCTTACACTTCCCACTCTCGGTATCCCCAAGTCCATTCTCCACATCTGCATCTTCATTCCTGTCCTGCCCATAGGTTATTCAGAACCATATTTTTAATGCCACATATATGTGTTAGCATATGGTATTTGTTTTTCTCTTTCTAACTTACTTCACTTTGTATGACAGACTCTAGGTCCATCTAACTCACTACAAATAACTCAATTTTGTTTCTTTTTATGGCTGAGTAATATTCCAATGTATAAATGTGCCACATCTTCTTTACCCATTCATCTCTCAATGGACACTTAGGTCACTTCCATGTCCTGGCTATTGTAAATAGAGCTGCAATGAACATTGTGGTACATGAGTCTTTGAATTATGGTTTTCTCAGTGTACATGCCCAGTTGTGGGATTGCTGGGTGAGATGGTAGTTCTATTTTTAGTTTTTTAAGGAACCTCCATACTGTTCTCCATAGTGGCTGTATCAATTTACATTCCCACCAACACTGCAAGAAGATTTCCTTTTCTCCACACCCTCTCCAGCATTTACAGTTTGTACATTTTTGATGTTGGCCATTCTGATTGGTGTGAGGTGATACCTCATTGTACTTTTGATTTTGTAGAGAAATGTACAATCATTTCTCTAATGATTGGTGATATTGAGGATCCTTTCATATGTTTGTTGGCAATCTGTATAACTTCTTTGGAGAAATGTCTATTTAGGTCTTCTGTCCATTTTTGGATTAGGTTGTTTTTTTGATATTAAGCTGAATGAGCTGCTTGTAAATTTTGGAGATTAATCCTTTGTCTGTTGCTTCATTTGTAAATATTTTCTCCCATTCTGAGGGTTGCCTTTTTGTCCTGTTTATGGTTTCCTTTGCTGTGCAAAAGCTTTTAAGTTTCATTAGGTCCCATTTCTTTATTTTTGTTTTTATTTCCTTTTCTCTAGGAGGTAGGTCAAAAAGGATCTTGTTGTGATTTATGTCATAGAATGGTTTGCCTATGTTTTGCTCTAAGAGTTTTATAGTGTCTGGCCTTACATTTAGGTCTTTAATCTATTTTCAGGTTATTTATGTATTTATTTATTTATTTAAACAAGTAATGTCTCTTTTATTGCTCTTTGAGAGAAAACAAATATAGATCTCTTCATAATATAAAAGATTTTTTTCTTCAGACTTTTAAGGATTGATTTTATTATTCAAAAATCTTTATTCATGCTAAGTTGTGGCTGTCTATTTGAATAATTGCTTTACTTTTTTTCACACACCCACACAGACACACACAATGTCTTTTATTTTTACAAAAGATAAATAAACTGACACCAAGCATTGTAAATGGATGACCACAACAAAAGAAACAATGATTGCAATTATCAAACACAAAACACACTCATGCTATATCATAATATTGACATTCAGTCCAGTAATCCTCCACTGTAACAGCTCTTTTACTTTGTAGTGAAAATTGATTTGTATATTTTTTACCTCTGAGTCATTGCGGGATTTTTTTTTTTATTCAAACAGAAAGTCACAAAAATTATAATCATCCTCAGCAGTTCACTCAGTCTCATGCAATTAATTTTTA
This sequence comes from Kogia breviceps, assembly GCF_026419965.1. NCBI lineage: Eukaryota > Metazoa > Chordata > Mammalia > Artiodactyla > Physeteridae > Kogia > Kogia breviceps. Next base: position 78,063,677 of record NC_081330.1, on the reverse strand, counting down.
TTTCATCTTAATCTTTTGTTAGTACTTTTATGAATTCATCAGTTTTCCATTAGGGTTCTGAAAATGCTCATTCATTCAGTTCAGCAGTATAGTCAGTTACCAGAAAGCCATACTTGTCAGAGTCTTTTGCATGAATTCCTTGAAGAATAAACCCTTTAATAGGAACATTTTTGCAAAAGCATCAGAGTACACACAGAACTGTCTGTAAATGACAAAAGACTTAAAAATAACCATGGTTAAAGATTTGATGAAAGTTCATAATAATGCAATTGACAAGGAAATTTAGTTATTTCTGAGATATACATTTTAAAATATAAACAAGAATTATGACTTATAAGATTATACCAGAATATATAAGATTTTTAGGAATTTCATGTAATGTCTGAAACATTTATATTAACATATTTCCATACAAAAATCCCAAAGAAAGTTTAGTATTAGTAGCTTTTTTGTTTGTTTTTATATTGTAGGTTCTTATTAGTCATCAATTTTATACACAGCAGTGTATACATGTCAATCCCAATCGCCAGATTCAGCACACCACCATCCCCACCCCACCACAGTTTCCCCCCCTTGATGACCATACATTTGTTCTCTACATCTGTGTCTCAACATCTGCCCTGCAAACCAGTTCATCTCTACCATTTTTCTAGGTTGCACATACATGCATTTATATATGATATTTGTTTTTCTCTTTCTGACTTACTTCACTCTGTGTGACAGTCTCTAGATCCACCCACATCTCAACAAATGACTCAATTTCGTCCTTTTTATGGCTGAGTAATATCCCATTGTATATATGTACCACAACTTCTTTATCCATTTGTCTCTCATTGGGCATTTAGGTTGCTTCCACGTCCTGGCTATTGTAAATAGTGCTGCAATGGACATTGGGGTGCATGTATCCTTTTGAATAATGTTTTTCTCAAGGTATATGCCCAGTAGTGGGATTCCTGGGTCAGATGGTAATTCTATTTTTAGTTTTTTAAGAACCTCCATACTGTTCTCCATAGTGGCTCTATCAATTTACATTCCCACCAACAGTGCAAGAGGGTTCCCTTTTCTCCACACCCTCTCCATCATTTGTTGTTTGTAGATTTTCTGATGATGCCCATTCTAACTGATGTGAGGTGATACCTCATTGTAGTTTTGATTTGCATTTCTCTAATAATTAGTGATGTTGAGCAGCTTTTCATATGCATCTTGGTCATCTGTATGTCTTCTTTGGAGAAATGTCTATTTAGGTCTTCTGCCTATTTTTGGATTGAGTTGTTTCTTTCTTTAATATTGAGCTGCATGAGCTGTTTATATATTTTGGAGATTAATCCTTTGTCCATTGATTCATTTGCAAATATTTTCTCCCATTCTGAGGGTTGTCTTTTTGTCTTGTTTATGGTTTCCTTTGCTGTGCAAAAGCTTTGAAGTTTCATTACGTCCCATTTGTTTATCTTTGTTTTTATTGCCATTACTCTAGGAGATGGATCAAAAAAGATCTTGCTGTGATTTATGTCAAAGAGTGTTCTTCCTTTGTTTTCCTCTAAGTGTTTTAAAGTGTCCAGTCTTACATTTAGGTCTCTAGTACATTTTGAGTTTATTTTTGTGTATGGTGTTCTAATTTCATTCTTTTACATGTAGCTGTCCAGTTTTCCCAGCACCACTTATTGAAGAGACTGTCTTTTCTCCATTTTATATCTTTGTATCCATTGTCATAGATTAGTTGACCATAGGTGTGTGGGTTTACCTCTTGGCTTTCTATGTTGTTCCATTAATCTATGTTTCTGTTTTCATACCAGTACCATATTGTCTTGATTACTATGGCTTTGTAGTATAGTCTGAAGTCAGGGAGTCTGATTTCTCCAGTTCCGGTCTTTTGCCTCAAGACTGCTTTGGCTATTTGGGATCTTTTGTGTCTGCATACCTTTTTTAAGATGATTTGTTCTAGTTCCCTAAAAAAAATTTGATAGGGATTGCTTTGAATCTGTATATTGCTTTCAGTAGTATAGTCATTTTTGCAATATTGATTCTTCCAATCCGAGAATATGATATATCTCTCTATCTGTTGGTATCATCTTTAATTTCTTTCATCAGTGTCTTACAATTTTCTGCATACAGTTCTTTGGTCTGCCTAAGTAGGTTTATTCCTAGGTATTTTCTTCTTTTTATTGCAATGGTAAATGGGATTGTTTACTTAAATTCTCTTTCAGATTTGTCATCATTAGGAATGCAACAGATTTCTGTGCATGAATTTTGTATCCTGCAAATTTACCAAATTCATTGATTAGCTCTAATAGTTTTCCGGTGGCATTTTTAGGATTCTCTATGTATAGCATCATGTCATCTACAAACAGTGACCATTTTCCTTCTTCTTTTTCAATTTGTATTCCTTTTCTTTCATTTTCTTCTCTGATTGCCGTGGCTAGGACTTCCCAAACTATGTTGAAGAATAGTGGTGAGAGTAGACATCCTTGTCTCATTCCTGATCTTAGAGGAAATGTTTTCAGTTTTTCACCATTGAGAATGATGTTTGCTGTGGGTTTGTCATATATGGATTTTATTATGTTGAGGTAGGTTCCCTCTATGCCCACTTTCTGGAGAGTTTTTATCATAAATGGGTGTTGAATTTTGTCAAAAGCTTTTTCTGCAACTATTGAGATGATCATATGGTTTTTATTCTTCAATTTGTTAATATGGTGTATCACATGATTGATTTGCCTATATTGAAGAATCCTTGCATCCCTCAGATAAATCCCACTTGATCATTGTGTATCATCATCCTTTAATGTGTTGTTGGATTCTGTTTGCTAGTATTTTGGTAAGGATTTTTGCATCTATATTCATCAGGGTTATTGGTCTGTAATTTTCTTTTTTTGTAGTATCTTTGTCTGGTTTTGGTATCAGTGTGATGGTGGCCTCATAAAATGAGTTTGGGAGTATTCCTTCCTCTGTAATTTTTTGGAATAGTTTGAGAGCAATGGGTGTTAGCTCTTCTCTAAATGTTTGATAGAATTTGCCTGTGAAGCCATCTGGTCCTGGACTTTTGTCTGTTGGAAGATTTTTAATCACAGTTTCAATTTCATTACTTGTGATTGGTCTATTCATATTTCCTATTTCTTCCTGCTTCAGTCTTGGAAGGTTATACCTTTCTAAGAATTTGTCCATTTCTTCCAGGTTGTCCATTTTATTGGCATAGAGTTGCTTTTAATAGTCTCTTAGGCTGCTTTGTATTTCTGTGGTGAGTGTTGTAACTTCTCATTTTTCATTTCAAATTTTATTGATTTGAGTCCTCTCCCTCTTTTCCTTGATGAGTCTGTCTAATGATATATCAACTTTGTTTATCTTTTCAAAGAACCGTCTTTCAGTTTTAGTGATCTTTGCTATTGTTTTCTTTGTTTCTTTTACACTTATTTCTGCTCTGATATTTATGATTTCTTTCCTTCTGCTAACTTTGGGTTTTGTTTGTTATTCTTTCTCTAGTTCCTTTAGGTGTAACGTTAGATTTTTTATTTGAGATTTTTCTTGTTTACTGAGGTAGGCTTGTATGGCTATAAACTTCTCTCTTAGAACTGCTTTGCTGCATCCAATAGTTTTTGGATCATCGTGTCTTCATTGTCATTTGTCTCTAGGTCCTTTTCAATTTCTTCTTTGATTTCTTCAGTGATCTCTTTGTTCTTTAGTAACGTATTGTTTAGCATCCATATGTTTGTGTTTTTTACATTTTTTCCCTCTAATTCATTTCTAATCTCATAGCATTGTGGTCAGAAAAGATGCTTGATATGATTTCAATTTTCTTAAATTTACTGAGGCTTGATTTGCGACGCAAGATGTGATCTATCCTGGAGAATGTTCCATGAACACCTGCGAAGAAAGTGTAATCAGCTGTTTTTGTATGGAATGTACTATAAAAATCAATTGAATCTATCTGGTCTGTTGTGTCATTTAATGCTTCTGTTTCATTATTTATTTCCATTTTGGATGATCTGTCCATTGGTGTAAGTGAGGTGTTAAAGTCTCCCTCTATTATTTTGTTACTGTCGATTTCCCCTTTAGAGCTATTAGCAGTTGCCTTATGTATTGTTGTGCTCCGACTTTGAGTGCATATATATTTATAATTGTTATAACTTCTTCTTGGATTGATCCCTTGATCATTATGTAGTGTCCTTTTTCTCTTTTAAAGTCTTATTTTTAAAGTCTATTTTGTCTTATATGCCTATTGCTAGTCTGGTTTCTTTTGATTTCCATTTGAATGGACTACCTTTTCCATCCCCTCACTCTCAGTCTGTATGTGCCCCTAGGTCTGAAGCGGGTCTCTTGTAGACCGCATATATACCGGTCTTGTTTTTGTATCCATTCAGCAAGCCTGTGTCTTTTGGTTGGAGTATTTTATCCATTTATGTTTATCGATATGTATGTTCTTATGAAAATTTTCTTAATTGTTTTGTGTCTGTTTTTGTAGGTCCTTTTCTTCTCTTGTGTTTCCCACTTAGAGAATATCCTTTAGCATTTGCTGTAGAGCTGGTATGGTGGTGCTGAATTCTCTTAGCTTTCACTTGTTTGTAAAGCTTTTGATTTCTCTGTCAAATCTGAATGAGATCCTTGCTGGGTAGAGTAATCATGCTTGTATGTTCTTCCCTTTCATCACTTTAAATATAACATGACACTCCCTTCTGGCTTGTTGAGTTTTTGCTGAGAAATCAGCTGTTAACCTTATGGGAGTTCCCTTGTATGTTATTTGTCATTTTTCCCTTGCTGCTTTCAATAATTTTTCTTTGTCTTTAATTTCTGCCAATTTCATTACTATGTGTCTTGGCATGTTTCTCCTTGGGTTTATCCTGTATGGGACTTGCTGCACTTCCTGGATTGGGTGGCTATTTCCTTTTACATGTTAAGGAATTTTTTGACTTTAATTTCTTCAAATATGTTCTCTGGTCCTTTCTCTCTCTCTTCTCCTTCTGGGATCCCTATAATGCAAATGTTGTTGCACTTAATGTTGTCCCAGAGGTCTCTTAGGCTGCCTTCATTTCTTTGCATTCTTTTTTCTTTAGTCTGTTCCACAACAGTGAATTCCACCATTTTGTCTTCCAGGTCACTTATCCGTTCTTCTGCCTCAGTTATTCTGCTATTGATTCCTTCTAGTGTAGTTTTCATTTCAGTTATTGTATTGTCCATATCTGTTTGTTTGTTGTTTAATTCTTCTAGGTCCTTGTTAAACATTTCTTGCATCTTCTTGATATTTGCCTCCATTCTTTTTCCGAGGTCCTGGATCATCTTCACCATCATTATTCTGAATTCTTTTTCTTGAATGTTGCCTATCTCCACTTCATTTAGTTGTTTTTCTGGGGTTTTATCTTGTTTGCTCATCTGGTATATAGCCCTCTGCCTTTTCATCTTGTCTCTCTTTCTGTGAATGTGTTTTTTGTTCTACAGGCTGCAGGATTGTAGTTCTTCTTGCTTCTGCTGTCTGCCATCTGGTGGATGAGGCTATCTAAGGGGCTTGAGCAAGTTTCCTGATGAGAGGGACTGGTGGTCGGTGGAGCTGGGTGTTGCTCTGGTGTGCAGAGTTTAGTAAAACTTTAATCCACTTGACTGTTGATGGGTGCAGCTGGGTTTCCTCTCTGTTGGTTGTTTGGTCAGAGGCAACCCAAATCTTGAGCCTACCTGGGTTCTTTGGTGTGACTAATGACAGACTCTGTAAGGGCTCACACCAAGGAGTACTTCCCAGAACTTCTCCTGCCAGTGTCCTTGTCCCCAGGGTGAAACAGAGACAATCCCCGGCTCTGCAGGAGGCCTTCCAACAGTAGCAGGTAGGTCTGGTTCAGTCTCGCCTGGGGTCACTGCTCCTTCCCCTGGGTCCCGTTGTGCACACTACTTTGTGTGTGTCCTCCAAGAGTGGAGTCTGTTTCCCGCAGTCCTGTCAAAGTCCTGCAATTAATTCCCACTAAGCTTCAAAGTCTGATTCTCTAGGAATTCCTCCTCCAGTTGCCAGACCCCCAGGTTCAGAAGCCTGACGTGTGGCTGAGAACCTTCACTCCAGTGGGTGGACTTCTGTGGTAAAAGTGTTCACCAGTCTATGAGATACCCACCCACCAGTTGTGGGATTTGATTTTACTGTGATTGTGCCCCTTCTACCATCTCATTGTGGCTTCTCCTTTGTCTTTGAATGAGGTATCTTTTTTGGTGAGTTCCAGTGTCTTCCTGTCGATGATTGTTCAACAGCTAGTTGTGATTCTGGTGTTCTTCCAAGAGGGAGTGAGAGCACATCCTTCTACTCCGTCATCTTGCTCCTCTTCCCCGGTTTACTTTTGTGTATGGTATTAAAGAGTGTTCTAATTTCATTCTTTCACATGTAGCTGTCCAGTTTTCCCAGCACTTCTTGAAGTGGCAGTCTTTCCTCCATTGAATATTCTTGCCTCCTTTATCGAAAAAAAGTTAACCATATGTGCGTGGGTTTATCTGTGGGCTTTCTATCCTGTTCTATTGATGTATATTTCTGTTTTAGTGCCAGTACCATACTGTCTTGATTACTGTAGCTTTTTCATATATTCTGAACTCTGGGAGACTGATTTCTCCCACTCCGTTTTACTTTGTCAAGATTGCTTTGGCTTTTGGGGTGTTTTGTGTTTCCATACAAATTGTGGAAGTTTTTGCTCTAGCTTTGTGAAAAATGTCACTGGTAATTTGATAGGGATTGCATTAAATCTGTAGATTGTTTTGGGTAAGTAGTCATTTTACAACACTGATTCTTCCAATCCAGAAACATGATATATCTCTCCATCTGTTTGTATCATCTTTAATTTCTCTCATCAGTGTCTTATAGTTTTCTGCATACAGGTCTTTTTTCTCCTTAGGTAAGTTTATTCCTAAGTATTTTATTCTTTTTGTTTTCATGGTAAATGGGAGGGTTTCCTTAATTTCTCTTTCAGATTTTTTCATAATTATTGTAAAGGAATGCAAGAGATTTCTCTCCATTAATTTTGTATCCTGCTACTTTACCAAATTCATTGATTAACTCTAGTAGTTTTCTGATAGCATCTTTAGGATTCTGTATGTATAGTGTCATGTCATCTGCAGAAAGTTATAGCTGTACTTCTTCTTTTCCAATTTGGATTCCATTAATTTCTTTCTCTTCTCTGATTGCTGTGGCTAAAACTTCCAAAACTATGTTGAATAATAGTGATGAGAGTGGACAACCTTATCTTGTTCCTGATCCTAGAGGAACTGGTTTCAATTTTTCACCATTGAGAATGATGTTGGCTGTGGGTTTGTCATATATAGCCTTTATTATTTATTTAATTTATTATTTATTATTATCTTGAGACCACTTCCCTCTATGCTTATTTTCTGGAGGGTTTTTATCTTAAATGGGTGTTGAATCCATTTTGAATTTTGTTGAAAGCTTACTCTGCATCTATTGACATGATCATATGATTTTTCTCCTTCAATTTCTTAATATGGTTTATCACATTAATTGATTTGCATATGTTGAAGAATCCTTGAATTCCTGGGATGAACCAAACTCAGGAATCATGCATGATCCTTTTGATGTGCTGTTGGATTCTGTTTGCTAGTATTTTGTTGAGGATTTTTGCATTTAAGTTTATCCGTGATATTGGCCTGTAGTTTTCTTCATTTGTTACATCTTTCTCTGGTTTTGGTATGAGGGTGATGATGGTCTCATAAAATGAGTATTGGAATATTCCTCCCTCTGCTATATTTTGGAAGAATTTGAGAAGGATAGGTGTTAGCTCTTTAAATCATTGATAGAATTTGCCTTTGAATCCATCTGGTCCTGGGCTTTTTTGTGTTGGAAGATTTTTAATTACAGTTTCAAATTCAGTGCTTGTGATTTGTCTCTTCATATTTTCTATTTCTTCCTCGTTCAGTCTTGGAAAGTTGTGCTTTTCTAAGAATTTGTCCATTTCTTCCAGGTTGTCCATTTTATTGGCATATACTTGCTTGTAGTAATCTCTCATGATCCTTTGTATTTCTGCAGTGTCAATTGTTACTTCTCCTTTTTCATTTCTAATATTATTTATTTGAGTCTTCTCCCCTTTTTTCTTGATGAGTATGGCTAATGGTTTATAAATTTTGTTTATCTTCCCAAAGAACATGCTTTTTAGTTGTATTGATCTTTGCTAATATTTCCTTCATTTCTTTTACTTCTTTTCTGATCTGATCTTTATGATTTCTTTGCTTTTGCTACTTCTGGGTTCTTTTGTTCTTTCTCTAATTTTTTAAAGTGTAAAGTTAGGTTGTTTATTTGAAATGGTTCGCTTATCTTCAGGTAGGATTGTATTGTTTTAAACTTCCCTCTTAGAACTGCTTTTGCTGCATCCCATAGGTTTTGCATTGTTGTGTTTTTATTGTCATTTTTTTCTAGGTATTTTCTGATTTCCTCTTTGATTTATTCCGTGATGTCTTGGTTAATTAGTAGCGTATTGTTTAGTGTCCATGTGTTTGTATTTTTATCTGATTTTTTCCTCTAATTGATATCTAGTCTCAGAACATTTTGGTTGGAGAAGATACTTGATACAATTTCAGTTTTCTTAAATTTGCCAAGGTTTGATTTTTGACCCCAGTTATGATCTATCCTGGAGAATGTTCCATGAAGTGTAATATGCTGTTTTTGGATGTCCTATAATTATCAATTAAATCCATGTTTTTTAATGTATCATTTAAAGCTTGTGTTTCCTTATTTATTTTCATTTTGGATGATCTCTCCATTAGTGAAAGTGTTGTGTTACTGTTCCCTATTATTATTGTATTTCTGTCGATTTACCATTTTATGGCTGTTAGCATTTGCCTTATGTATTGAAGTGCTCCTATATTGGGTGCATAAATATTTACAATTGTTATAATTTCTTCTTGGATTGATCCCTTGGTCATTATGTAGTGTCCTTCTTTGTCTCTTGTAATAGTCTTTATTTTACATTCTATTTTGCCTGATATGAGAATTGCTACTTCAGCTTTCTTTTGATTTCATTTCATGGAATCTTTTTCCATCCCCTCACTTTCATTCTGTATGTGTCCCTAGGTCGGAAATGGGTCTCTTGTAGACAGCATATATAGTGGTCTTGTTTTTGTATCCATTTAACCATCTACGTCCTTTGGTTAGAATATTGAATACAGTTACATTTGAGGTAATTCTCGATATTTATGTTCTTATTATCATTTTCTTAATTGTTTTGGGTTTGTTGTTGTAGATCTTTTCCTTCTCTCGTGTTTCCTGCCTAGAGAACTTCCTTAATAATTTGTTTTAAAGTTGGCTTGGTGGTACTGAATTCTCTTAGATTTTGCTTGTCTGTAAAGATTTTAATTTCTCCATTGAATATGAATGTGATCCTTGATGTGTAGAGTAATCTTGGTTGCAGTTTTTTCCCTTTCATCTCTTTAAATATGTCCTGCCATTCCCTTCTGGCTTGCAGAGCTTCTGCTGAATGATCAGCTGTTAACCTTATGGGGTTCCCTTGTATGCTATTGGTTGTTTTCCCCTTGCTGCTTTTAATATTTTTCTTTGTGTTTAAATTTTGATAGTTTGATTAATATGTTTCTTGGCATGTTTCTCTTTGGCTTTATCCTGTATGGGACTCTCTGCATTTCCATGACTTGACTGACTCTTTCCTTTCTCATATTAGGAATATTTTCAACTATAATCTCTTCTAGTATTGTCTTACCCTCTTGATTTTTCTCTTCTTCTTCTGGGACCCATTTCATTCAAATAATGGTGCACTTAATATTGTCCCAGAGGTCTCTGAGACTGTCCTCAATTCTTCTCATTTTTCTTTCTTTATTCTTCTCTGTCATACTTATTTCTACTCTTTTATCTTCCAGGTCATTTTATCCGTTCTTCTGCCTCAGTTATTCTGCTATTGATTCCTTCTAGAGAGTCTTAAATTTCATTTATTTTGTTGTTCATCATGCTTTGTTTTCTCTTTAGTTCTTCTAGGTCCTTTTTAAAGATTTCTTGCATTTTCTCCATTCTGTTTCCGAGATTTTAGATAATCTTTGCTATAATTACTCTGAATTCATTTTCAGGTAGACTGCCTATTTCCTCTTCATTTGTTTGGTCTGGTGGGTTTTAACCTTGTTCCCTCATCTGCTTTGTGTTTCTCTGTCTTCTCATTTTGCTTAATTTATTGTGTTTGATGTCTCGTTTTTGCAGACTGCAGGGTCATGGTTCCCATTGTTCTTGGTGTCTGCCTCCAGTGGCTATGTTCAGTTCAGTGTGCTGTGTAGTCTTCTTGTTGGAGGGGACCGCTGTCTGTGTTCTGGTGGATGAGGCTGGATATTGTCTTTCTGGTGGGCACGACTGCTTCCTTTGCTGTGTTTTTGGGGTGGCTGTGACCTTATTATGATTTTAGGAAGCCTCTCTGCTAATTGGTGGAGTTGTGTTCCTGTGTTGCTAGTTGTTTGGCATAGGATGTCCAGCACTGTAGCTTGCTGGTAATTGATTGGAGCTGGATCTTAGCATTTAGATGGAGATATCTGGAAGAGCTCTTTTCAACTGATATTATGTGGAGCCTGGAGGTCTCTCATGGACATATGTCCTGATCTCAGCTCTCCCACTTCAGAGGTACAGGTCTGACACCCTGCCGGAGAACCAAGATCCTGTCATCCACATGGCTCTGAAAAAAAGGGAGAAAATAAGAAAGAAAGAAGGAAAAAATAAAATAAAGTTACTAAATTATTTTTTAAATTATTACAAATAAAAAAGTTAAAAAGTAATAAAAATTGAAAATTTATAAAATAGAAAAAAAGAAAAAAAACAGACAGAACCTTAAGACAAATGGTAAAGGCAAAGCTATACAGACAAATTCACACAGAGAATCATACACATAACCACTCACAAAAAGAGAAAAAGTAACAAGAAATATATATCTTTATATATATAGAAAAAAGGAAGAGAGCAACATAATTAATAAACAAATCTACCAATGATAGTACACTCTAAATACTAAACTAAGAAATACATGAAATCAGAAAAAAATAGATGCAGAATGCAAATCCCAAGTCTACAGTTGCTCCCAAATTCCACCACCTTAATTTTGGGATAATTCGTTGTCTATTCAGGTATAGCAGAGATACAGCATACATAAAGTTGATTATGGAGTTTTTGTGTGTGTGTGTGTGTGATATGCGGGCCTCTCACTGTTGTGGCCTCCCCCACTGCGGAGCACAGGCTCCAGACACGCAGGCTCAGGGGCCATGGCTCACGGGCTCAGCCACTCTGTGGCACGTGGGATCTTCCCGGACCGGGGCATGAACCCGCGTCCCCTGCATCGGCAGGCGGACTGTCAACCACTGCGCCACCAGGGAAGCCCCGATTATGGAGTTTTAATCCATTGCTCCTGAGGCTCCTGGGAGAAATTTCCCTTTCTCTTCTTTGTTCTCACTGCTCCTTTGGTTCATCTGTGGATTTGACCCTGCCTCTGCATGTAAGGTGCCTTAGGGCATCTGTTCTTCATTCAGACAGGACAAGGTTAAAATAGCAGCTGATTTGGGGACTCTTGCTCACTCAGGCCAAGGGGAGGGAGGTGTATGGAATGCAGGGTGAACCTGCTGCAACAGAGGCTGGTGTGAGTTTGCAACAGCCTGACACACACCGTGTGTTCTCCTAGGGAACTTTTCCCTGGATCATGGGACCCTGGCCATGGTGGGCTGCACAGGCTCCTGGGAGGGGAGGTGTGGATAGTGACCCGTGGTTGTACACATGTTTCTTGGTGGCTGCAGCAGCAGTCTTAGCATTTCACGCCTGTCTCTGGTGTCTGCGCTGTTAGCCGTGGCTTGCACCTGTCTCTGGAGCTCGTTTAGGTGGTGCTCCTAATCCCCTCTCCTAGCACACCCTGAAACAATGGTCACTTGACTCTTAGGCAGGTCCAGACTTTTTCCCAGACTCGCTTCCAGCTAGCCGTGCTGCACTAACCTCCTTCAGGCTGTGTTCATGCAGCCAACCTCTGTCCTCTCTCTGGGGTCTGACCTCCAAAGCCTGAGCCTCAACTCCCAGCCCCCACCTGGCCTGACAGGTGAGGAGACAAACCTCTCAGGCTTGTCGGCACTGATCCTCTGTGTGAGAATCTTTTCTTTGCACTCTGCGCCCTTATTGCTGCTCTCTCTAATCCATGGCTCTAAAGTTTTCCCCCTGCTAGCCCCCGTTTCCAGCAGTGAAGGGGCTTCCAAATGTGTGGAAACTTTTCCTCCTTCACATATCCCTCCCCGAGGTGCAGCTCCTGTTCCTATTCTTTTGTCTCTGTTTTTTCTTTTGCTCTACCCAGGTACGTGGGGAGTTTCTTGCCTTTTGGGAAGTCTGAGGTCTTTTGCCAGCATTCAGTATGTGTCCTGTAGGAATTGTTCCACATGTAGATGTATTTCTGATATATTCGTGGGGAGGAAGGTGATCTCCATGTCTTACTCCTCTGCCATCTTGAAGGTCTCCCCTCCCATGAAGTTTTGATATAGCAGTTTATATATGTAAAAGGTTGTCTTAAATTTCTGGTCCTGTTCCTTCTAGAGAAGTTCCTTTAGCATTTGTTATAAATATGTTTTGTTGATGCTGGATGCTCTTAGCTTTTGCTTGTCTCCAAAGATTTTGATTTCTGTCAAATCTGAGTGAGAGCCTTGCTGGGTAGAATATTCTTGTTTGTAGGTTTTTCCCTTTCATCACTTGAAGTATATCATGCCACTCCTGTCTGATATGCAGAGTTGCTGCTGAAAAATCATCTAATAACATTATGGGGATTCTCTTGTATGTTATTTGTTGCTTTTCCCTTGTGGCTTTTAATATTTTCTCTTTGTCTTTAATATTTGTCAGTTTGACTAATATGTGTTTCAGCATGTTCCTCCTTGGGTTCATCCTGTATGGAATTCTTTGAGCTTCCTTGATTTGAGTTAGTGAATCCTTTCCCCTGATAGTGATGTTTTCGGTTATATTATCTTCAAATATTTCCCAGGCCCTTTCTCTTTCTCTTTTTCTTCTGGAACCACTATAATGTAAATGTTTGTGCATTTAATGTTGTCCCATATGTCTCTGAAACGGTCCTCATTTCTTTTCATTGTTTTTTCTTTATTCTGTTCCACAGCAGTGATTTCCAGCACTCTCTCTTCCAGCTCACTTATTCATTCTTCTGACTCAGTTTCTACTACTGCTTCCTTCTGATGTATTTTTCATTTCAGTTATTGTATTGTTCATCTCTGTTCTTTAAATCTTCTACCTCCTTGTTAAACATTTCCTGTATCTTCTCGATATGTGACTCCATTCTTTTTCCTAGATTTTGGATCATCTTTTCTATCATTATTCTGAATTATTATTCAGGTATATTGCCTATCTCCTCTTAGTTTAGTTGTTCCTGTGGGATTTTATCTTGTTCGTTTGTCTGCAACATATTTCTTTGTAGCCTCATATTGTCTAACTTTCTGTGCTTGTGGTCTCCTTTCCAGAGGCTGCAGGATTGTTGTTCTTCTGGCTTCTGGTGTCTAACCCCTGGTAAGTGAGTTTGGCTCTGGTGCTTGTGCAGGGTCTCTGGTGGGTGGGACTGGTGCCTGCCCTCTGGTGGTTGGAGCTGGGTCTTGTCTCTCTGATAGGCAGGGCCATGTCCTGAGGTGTGTTTTGAGGTGGTTGTGAGTTCAGTACGACTTTAGGTAGCCTGTCTTGTGATGTGTGGGGCTGTGTTTCTATCTTGGTGGTTGTTTGGTCTGAGGGTTTCCAGCACTGGAACCTTCAGGTCGTTGGGTGGGGCTGTGTCTTGGTGCTGAAATTTAGACCTCTAGGTGAGCTCACGCTGATCAATATTTCCCGGGGCTTCTGCTACTTGTGTCCCTGCCCTCCCAGTGAGTTATAGTTGACATTTGCCTCCCGAGGAGACCCACAAGACCCATAGGTAGGTTTAGCCCAGGTTCCTATGGAGTTGCTGCTTTGTGCTGGGTCTTAGTGCATGTGAGACCTTATATGTGCCCTCCAAGACTGGAGTCTCTGTGTCTCTGTGGAGCTCCTGTACTCAAGCCCTGCTGGCTTTCAAGGTTAAATGTTCTGGGGGTTCTTCCATGTGATGCCAGACCCTCAGACTCTCTTGGAGGACTATTTTAATGTAGGAACGCCCTTGTGTAGCCTGCTTGGGTGAGTTTATTTACTTACTTTTGGTGCAAGGGTTGGGGTTTTTTTAATAGTTAATATTGTCTAAGGTTTTATTTGTTGTTTTCTCTATACATTATACATTGATATTGTATTATTACTAGTATAACAGAATGGCATAAATATTATACACATGCACCACACCCAAGAAATATCCACATGTTATATGCATAAGAAACATGCTAAGAAAAGGAGAATGATTTTTTCATAAAGAATTGCAAACTCAAGATTATTTAAAATATAAGAATATTTTTAATGAGTATATTTCAAATACAAAGAAGAACTCTACTTGCTTTTGTCTTTCACCAACTTCGAAAAAAGTATTTAAAAATTTGCAAAAATCTCAATATGTTGTTTAGTTTTAATGTTATCAACCTGCATGGAGACAGGTTGTACTACCTTCCTACAGAATACAGTATTTCTACTTTAGGACTTACTGAAGTATGGCTCATATAATTCTGTTCACATGTCAACATTAACCAAGCCTAAAACACTAAGTTCATGCTGTACCTAAAAAGTATCCTGTTCAGTGTCTAGAAGGAAGACAGTTTCAGAATACCTAGCAAATGCTTGAGACTGAGAAAAACACAACATCAGGCCCTGATGAGGGAATAGGAGTTTCAATTCTGCCACTACAATTCTTATTTAAAGTTTAGAAGGTACATTTTTTAGTATAGATACATGAAATGTAATGGTTAATAGGGGATAAAAACATACTTCCTTAGCCTTTTCAGAGGAAAAAAGATAATGAAGCAAAGAACATTGAACACATTATCCTAAGACTAAATGTTCACAGATAACCATGATGAGTTATCTTCTGTTGAAAGAACACATAAAATATTTAGTTACTTGTATTTTTTAACCACTTGAAGAGACAGTAATTTACCAGTGCCAAACTTTCAAAAGAACATTGAAATCGATTTCAGATCTATCTGTGATTAAATTTTCTTTCAAAACTGTAATGAAGTGAGTATTCTCTGAAACAGGGGGTAGCAGTTTAAAATAAGTGGGCATTTGGCATGTTTTGTGTTCTGCTTATGCTCCTTGGCAACAACAGTACAGCTAACCAGGATTTTTTTTTTTTTATTGCTCTTTCTGGATATGTTTGACAACTCGTTATTCCCATACTCTTTTAAAATGGGGCTTGCTCAGTCAGGGATGCAGATAGCACACCAAACCCATAAAACAATTAGTGGGAAGCCTTGGCATTGGATTCAAAGTCCTTTATAAAAAGTGATGTAGATGGCTGTGTGAAATATGACGTCTGGGAAACCCCCATAAAAATATTTTTTAAAACATCTTTATTGGAATATAATTGCTTTCCAATGTTGCATTAGTTTCTGCTTTATAACAAAGTAAATCAGTTATATATATACCTATGTCACCATATTTTGTCCCTCTTGCATCTCTCTCCCTCCCACCCTCCCTATCCAACCCCTCTAGGTGGTCATAAAGCACCAAGCTAATTTCCCTGTGCTATGCCGCTGCTTCCCACTAGCTATCTATTTTACGTTTGGTAGTGTATTTATGTCCATGTCATTCTCTCACTTTGTCCCAGCTTACCCTTCACCCTTCCTGTATCCTCAAGTCCATCTCTAGTAGGTCTGTGACTTTATTCCCATCTTGCCCCAGGTTCCTCATGACTTTTTTTTAGATTCCATATATGTGTGTTAGCATACGGTATTTGTTATTCTTTTTCTGACTTATTTCACTTTGTATGACAGACAATAGGTCCATCCACCTCACTACAAATAACTCAGTTTCGTTTCTTTTTATGGTTGACTAATATTCCATTGTATATATGTGTCACATCTTCCTTATCCATTCATCTGTTGATGCACACTTAGGTTGCTTCCATGTCTTGGCTATTGTAAATAGAGCTGAAATGAACATTTTGGTACATGACTCTTTTTAAATTATGGTTTTCTCAGGGTATATGTCCAGGAGTGTGATTGCTGGGTCGTATCGTAGTTCTATTTGTAGTTTTTAAAAATATCTTTATAATTGCTTTACAATGGTGTGTTTGTTTCTGCCTTACAACAAATTGAATCAGTTATACATATACATATGTTCCAATATCTCTTCCCTCTTGCATTTGCCTCCCTCCCAGCCTCCCGGTCCCACCCCTCTGGGTGGTCACAAACCACCTAGCTGATCTCCCTATGCCATGAAGCTGCTTCTCACTAGCTATCCACCCTATGTTTGGTAGTGTATATTTCTCCATACCACTCTCTCACTTTGTCACAGCTTACCATTTCCCCTCCCCATATCCTCAAGTCCATGCTCTAGTAGGTCTGTGTTTTATTCCTGTCCTCTCCCTAGTCTCTTCATGACATTTTTTTTCTTAGATTCCATATATATGTGTTAACATACGGTACTTGTTTTTCTCATCACTACAAATAACTCAGTTTCATGTCATTTTATGGCTGAGTAATATTCCATTGTATATGTGTGCCACATTTTCTTTATCCATTCATCTGTTGAAGGACACTTAGGTTGCTTTCATGATCTGGCTATTGTGAATAGAGCTGCAATGAACATTTTGGTACATGACTCTTTTTGAATTATGGTTTTCTCAGGGTATATGCCCAGTAGTGGGATTGCTGGGTCGTATGGTAGTTCTATTTGTAGATTTTAAGGAACCTCCATAGTGTTCTCCATGGTGGCTGTATCAATTTACATTCCCACCAGCAGTGCAAGAATGTTCCCTTTTCTCCACACCCTCTCCAGCATTTATTGTTTGTAGATTTTTTGATGATGGCCATTCTGACCAGTGTGAGATTATATCTCAATGTAGTTTTGACTTGCATTTCTCTAATGATAAATGATATTGAGCATTCTTTCATGTGCTTGTTGGCAATCTGTATATCTTCTTTGCAGAAATGTCTATTTAGCACTTTTGCCCATTTTTGAATTGGATTGTTTGCTTTTTTGATATTGAGCTATATGAGCAGCTTGTAAGTTTTGAAGAATAATCCCTTGTCATTTGCTTCATTTGCAAATATTTTCTCCAATTCTGAGGGTTGCCCTTATGTCTTGTTTATGGTTTCCTGCAAAAGACTCTAAGTTTCATAGGTCCCATTTGTTTATTTTTGTTTTTATTTTGATTTCTCTAGGAGGTGGGTCAAAAAGGATCTTGCTGTGATTTATGTCATAGAGTGTTCTGCTTATGTTTTCCTCTAAGAGTTTGATAGTGTCTGGCCTTACATTTAGGTCTTTAATCCATTTTGAGTTTATTTTTGTGTATGGTGTTAGGGAGTGTTCTAATTTCATACTTTTACATGTACCTGTCCAGTTTTCCCAGCACCACTTACTGAAGAGGCTGTCTTTTGTCCACTGTATATTCTTGCCTCCTTTATCAAAGACAAGGTGACCATATGTTCCTGGGTTTATCTCTGGGCTTTCTATCCTGTCCCATTAATCTATATTTCTGTTTATGTGCCAATACCATACTGTCTTGCTTACCGTAGCTATGTAGTATTGTCTGAACTCAGGGAGACTGAGGACTCCATCTCCACTTTTCTTTCTCAACACTGCTTTGGCAATTCAGGGTCTTTTTTGCTTCCATATAAATTGTAAATTCTTTTGTCTAGCTCTGGGAAAAATGTCAGTGGTAGTTTGATAGGGATTGCATTGAATGTGCAGATTGCTTTGGGTAGTACTGTCATTCTCACAAAGTTGATTCTTCCAATCCAAGAACATGGTATATCTCTTCATCTATTTGTATCATCTTTAATTTCTTTTATCAGTGTCTTATAATTTTCTGCATACAGGTCTTTTGTCTCGTTAGTTAGGTTTATTCCTAGGTAGTGTATTCTTTTTGTTGCAATGGTAAATTTGAGTGTTTTCTTAATTTTATTTTCAGATTTTTCATCATTAGTGTATAGGAATGCCAGAGATTTCTGAGCATTAATTTCGTATCTTGCTACTTTGCCAAATTAATTGATTAGCTCTAGTAGCTTTCTGGTAGCATCTTTAGGACTCTCTGTGTATAGTATCAAGTCATCTGCAAACAGTGACAGCTTTATTTCTTCTTTTCCAATTCAGATTTCTTTTATTTCTTTTTGTACTCTGATTGCTGTGGCTAAAATTTCCAAAACTATGTTGAATAATAATGGTGAGAGTGGACAACCTTGTCCTGTTCCTGATCCCAGTGGAAAAGATTTCAGTTTTTCACTGTTCAGGACAATGTTGGCTGTGGGTTTGTCATATATGCATTTGTTATCTTGAGGAAAGTTCCCTCCATGTCTACTTTCTGCTGGGTTTTTATCATAAATGGGTATGGAAATTGGTCAATAGCTTTCTCTGACTATTAAAATGATCATATGATTTTTCTCCTTTGAGTTGTTAATATGTTGTAACACATTGATTGATTTGCATATATTGAGGAATCCTTGCATTCCTGAGAAAAACCCCACTATATCATGGTGTATTATCCTTTTAATGTGTTGTTGGATTCTGTTTGCTACAATTTTGTTCAGGATTTTTGCATGTATGTTCATTAGTGATTTTGGCCTGTAGTTTTCTTTCTTTGTGACATCTTTGTCTGGTTTTGGTATCAGGGTGATGGTGGCCTCATAGAATGAATTTGGGAGTGTTCCTCCTTCTGCTATATTTTGGAAGAGTTTGAGAAGTATAGGTGTTAGCTCTTCTCTAAATGTTTGATAGAATTCACCTGTGAAGCCATCTGGTTCTGGGCTTTTGTTTATTGGAAGATTTTTAATCATAGCTTCACTTTCAGTGTTTGCATTTCGTCTGTTCATATTTTCTATTTCTTCCTGGTTCAGTCTAGGAAGGTTGTGCATTTATAAGAATTTGTCCATTTCTTCCAAGTTGCCCATTTTATTGGCTTATAGTTGCTTGTGGTTATCTCTCATGATCCTTTCTATTTCTGCAGTGTTGGTTGTTACCTTTCCTTTTTCATTTTTAATTCTATTGATTAAAGCCTTATCCCTTTTTTCCTTGATGGGTCTGGTTAATGGTTTATCAATTTTTTTTTTTCTTCTCAAAGAACAAGCTTTTAGTTCTATTGATCTTTGCTGTCATTTCCTTCATTTGTTTTTTCAGTTATTTCTGATCTGATCTTTATTATTTATTTCCTTCTGCTAACTTTCTGGGTTTTTTTATTCTTCTTTCTACATTTGATTTAGGTGTAAGATCAGGTTGTTTATTTGAGAGGTTTCTTGTTTCTTAATATAATATTGTATTGTTATAAACTTCCCTCTTAGAACTGCTTTTGCTGCATCCCATAGATTTTGCATTGTTGTGTTTTCATTGTCATTTGTTTCTAGGTAGTTTTTGATTTCCTCTTTGATTTCATCAGTGATCTCTTGGTTATTAAGTAGTATATTGTTTAGCCTCCATGTGTTTTTATTTTTTACATATTTTTTCCTGTAATTGATATCTAGTCTCATAGCATTGTAGTCGGAAAAATACTTGATAACAATTTCAATTTTCTTCAATTTACCAAGGCTTTATGTGTGACCCAAGATATGATGTCTCCTGGAGAATGTTCCATGAGCACTTGAGAAGGATGTTTATTCTGTTGTTTTAGGATGGAGTGTCCTATAAATATCAATTAAGTTCATTCTGTTTAATGACTCATTTAAAGCTTGTGTTTCCTTATTTATTTTCATTTTGGATGATCTGTCCATTGGTGAAAGTGGGGGTTAAAGTTCCCTACTATGATTGTGTTACTGTCAATTTCCCCTTTTATGGCTGTTAGTATTTGCCTTATGTATTGAGGTGCTAGTATGTTGCATGCATAAATATTTACAATTGTTATATTTTCTTCATGGATCAATCCATTGATCATTATGTAGTGTCCTTTTTTGTCTCTTATAATAGTCTTTATTTTAAAGTCTATTTTGTCTGATATGAGAATTGCTACTCCAGCTTTCTTCTGATTTCCATTTCATGGAATATCTTTTTCCATCCCCTCGCTTTCAGTCTGTATGTGTCCCTAGGTCTGAAGTGGGTCTCTTGTAGACAGCATGTATACCTGTCTATGTATTTTTGTTGAAGCCTTTAATCCATTTACATTTAAGGTAATGATCAATATATATGTTCCTATTACCATTTTCTTAATTGTTTTAGGTTTGCTTTTTAGGTCTTTTCCTTCTCTTGTGTTTCCTGCCTAGAGAATTGCCTTTAGCATTTCTTGTAAAGCTGGTTTGGTGCTGCTGAACTCTCTCAGCTTTTGCTTGTCTGTAAATGTTTTAATTTCTCCTTCAAATCTGCATATGATCCTTGTTGGGTACAGTAATCTTTGTTGTAGGTTTTTTTCCTTCATCACTTTAAATATGTCCTACCACTCCCTCCTTGCTTGCACAGTTCCTGCTGAAAGACCAGCTGTTAACCTTATGGGGATTCCCTTGTATGTTATTTGTTCTTTTTCTCTTGCTGCTTTTAATATTTTTTCTTTGTATTTAATTTTTGATAGTTTGATTAATATATCTCTTGGTGTGTGTCTCCTTGGATTTATCCTGTATGGGACTCTCTGTGCTTCCTGGACTTGATTAACAATTTCCTTTCCCATATTAGGGAATTTTTCAACTATAGTATCTTCAAATATTTCTCAGTCCCTTTCTTTTCTCTTCTTCTGGGACCCCTATAATTCGAATTTTGGTGCATTTAATGTTGTCCCAGAAGTGTCTGAGACTGTCCTCAATTATTTTCATTCTTTTTTTCTTTATTGTGCTCTCCAGTAGTTATTTCCACTCTTTATATTTCAGGTCACTTTTCCGTTCTTGTGCCTCAGTTATTCTGCTGTTGATTCCTTCCAGAGAATTTTAAATTTCATTTATTGTATTGTTTATCACTTTTGTTTGTTCTTTACTTCTGCTAGGTCCTTGTTACACGTTTCTTGAATTTTCTCCATTCTATTTCCCAGATTTTCGATCATCTTTACTATCATTTTTCTGAATTCTTTTTCAGGTAGACTGCCTATTTCCTCTTCACTTGTTAGATCTGGTGGGTTTTTGCCTTGCTCCTTCATCTGCTCTTTCTCTGTCTTCTCATTTTCCTTAACTTACTGTGTTTAGGGGTCTCCTTTTTAGGCTTCAGGTTCATACATCCTTTTGTTTTTGGTGTCTGTCCCCGGTGGCTAAGGCTGGTTCAGTAGGTTGCCTAGGCTTCGTGGTGGAGGGGACTAGTGCCTGTGTTCTGGTGGATAAGTCTGGATCTTGTCTTTCTGATGGGCAGGTCCGTGTCTGGTGCTGTCTTTTGGGGTTTCTGTGGACTTATGGTTTTAGGCAGCGTCTCTGCTAATGGATAGGGTTGTGTTCCTGTCTTGTTGTTTGGCATAAGGTGTCCAGCACTGTAGCTTGCTGGTCGTTGAGTGGGGCTGGTTCTTAGCGTTGATATGGAGATCTTTGGGAGATTTTCACCATTTGATATTATGTGGAGCTGGGAAGTCTCTTATGGACCAGTCTCTTGTACTTGGCTCTTCCACCTCGCAGACACAGTCCTGACGCCTGGCTGGAACACCAACAGCCTGTCATCCACACAGCTCAGAATAAAAGGGAGAAAAGAAAGAAAGAAGATAAAATAAAATAAAGTTATTAAAATATAATTTAAAAGTAATTATTTAAAAAATGTTTAAGTAATATAATATAAGATAGAAAGAAAGAAGAGAGCAACCAAACTTAAAAACAAATCCACCAATAATAACAAATGCTAAAAACTATACTTTAAAAAAAAACCCCATAAACGGACAGACAACCCTAGGACAAAAGGTAAAAACAAAGCTATACAGACAAATTCACACAGAGAAGCATACACATACATACTCACAAAAAGAAAAAAAGTTTATATATATATATATTTATATATTTATTTATATATTTATATATATTTATTATAAATATATATATTTATATATTCATTTTATTTATATATATAAATATATAAATATATATATCATTGCTCCAAAATCTACCTCCTCAATTTTGTATGATTGATTGTCTATTCAAGTATTCCACAGATGCAGGGTACATCAAGTTGGATGTGGACATTTAGTCCTCTGCTCCTGAGACTGCTGGGAGAAATTTTCCTTTCTCTTCTTTGTTCACACAGGTCCTGGTGTTCAGCTTTGGACCTGACCCCGCCTCACCATGTAGGTCGCCTGATGGCATCTGTTCTTCACTCAGTCAGGACAGTGTTAAAGGAGAAGCTACGTTGGTGGCTCTGGGTCACTCAGGCTGGGGTGAGGGATGGGTATGGAATGAGGGGCGAGCCTGCAGTGGCAGAGGCTGGTGTGACGTTGCACCAGCGTGAGGCATGTCCTGTGTTCTGCTGGGGAAATTGTCCCTGGATCATGGGACCCTGGCAGTGGCTGGCTGCACAGGTTCCCAGGAGGGAGGTGTGGATAGTGACCTGTGCTTGCTCACAGGCTTCTTGGTGACTGCAGCAGCAGCCTTAGCATCTCGTGCCCATCTCTGGGGTCCACACTGCTAGCCATGACTTTCGCCCCTCTCTGGAGCTTGTTTAAGCAGTGATCTTAATCCCTTCTCCTCCTGCATCACAAAACAAAAAGGCAAGAAGTAGTCTCTTGCCTCTTCAACAGCTCCAGACTTTTTCCCGGGCTCCCTCCCAGCTACCTGTGGCACACTAGCCCCTTTCAGTCTGTGTTCACACAACCAAACCCAGTCTTCTCCCTGGAATCCAACCAAAGCCAAAGCCTCAGCTTCCATCACCCACCCATCCTGGTGGGTGAGCAAACAAGTCTCTCAGGCTGGTGAGTGCTGGTTGGCACTGATCCTCTGTGCAGGAATGTCTCCACTTTGCCCTCTGCACCCCTGTTGCTGCACTCTCCTTTGTGGCTCCAAAGCTTGCCCCTTTCTCCACCTGCAGTCTCCGTGGATGGAAAGTCTTCCTTTCCTCCTTCACAGCTCCCTTCCACTGGTGCAGGTCGCGTCCCTATTCTTTTTTCTCTTTCTTTTTTCTTTTGCCATACCCAGGTTCATGGGGAGTTTCTTGCCTTTTTGGATGTCTGAAGTCTTCTGCCAGTGTTCAGTAGGAGTTGTTGCACATGTAGATGTATTTTTGATGTATTTTGGGTGAGGAAGGTGATCTCCACGTTTTACTCTTCTGCCATCTTGAAGCTCCTCTTGAGGGTTGTTTTTAGTATAGATATCTGCCACCTCTTTCCTCAATGTATGCTGGCTGCTATCCCCTTTATAGGAGGTGTGACTGATGTTGTGATGACCAAAGCCTGCACTGAATATTGAGCAGGGCTTCCGCTTTGCTCTGTGGTGTTCACTGCCCTGTCAGAAGTGGGGTCTGCTACTTAGTTCTTGGGGTAGAGGCCCACAGATCTATTTATTAGCTTTGTTTTTGTTCTGCAGTGTGATGTAGGTGGGACTGGAGCACTCCCACTTGGAAGGAAGCCACTGAGTCTTCCTCCTCTGGAGGAGTTCACCTGTGTGTGTGCTCTGTGGTGTCACCTTTTACCTGTTGTGCGAGCTCTCAGATTACACTGTTGTAGGCACTGCTCTCTGCCCCACCTTAACTTTGGATATGCCAGTGACTGGCCCTGTTGTCTCTCAGATGTTGTTTTCCCCAAGCCCCAATGTAGATCCACTGAAGTCAGGTCCAAGGATTGCAGTAATTATGGATCTGGACCTGCTTTGGCTGCTATGGGGACAGTTCACTCTCTGGCTTGTCCCAACCCCCACTTTTATGTCCCCACAAAGTCTACAGCTGCTAAAGTTAGACCTGTCTTGGCTGTGGGAGCATTTGTTGTGCATTCAGATGTTCCACATGTGCTGAATTAACCATACCAGTCACAGGATCTTAATCCATGGTTTGCACTGCTGCAAGGAGAGATTTCAGCACTTCTTCCTTAGTCACACATCTCCTGGAGTCACACATCTCCTGGATTTCAGGTTTGGTTTCAGCCCCACCTCTGTGTATGGGTCACCCACAACCGTCTGCTCCTTGCCAAGGCAAGAGAGATCAGATACAGCGACCCCAGGTGCACAGGCCTGTTTCAGAAAGAGGATTTGGGGGTGGTGGCTGACTGGAGTGTGCATATTCATTCAGGAGGGAGGGGGAGACATTGGCAACAATTGGGGTGCATGCACTTGCTCTGGCAGGAGCCCCTCCTAGTACTTGTGGAGGTGGGGGCTGGCATGTGGGGAGAGAGTTTTGATGGTGACCCTGCCCTTCATGCATCACTCTGAAATGGCGCTTCACTTCTATGATGGTCTGGGCTTCCTCCAGGAGCATTCCTGGTTATGGAGTTCCTCACTCCTGTCCCCTCAGGCTGTCTCTGTGCAGCCAACAGCAGTTCTCTCCCTGGGTCTTCTCTCCAAACACCACAGTCCAACACTCAGCTCCTGTCAGCACTGGCAGACACCCATCTCAGGCTGGAGCGCACAGGGCTGTGACATGACTATCTGTGTAAATCTCACTCTGTCCTGCCTGCCACAGACCAATTGCTGCTCTTTCCTCTGGCAGCCCCCAAAGCTCCCTTTTTATCTCAGCTGATCTCACCAATGAGAGGTCTTCTCTGGGTGTGAGAACCTCTCCTCTCCTTCAACTCCCCACCAGGTGCCCAGGTCCCATCCCATTTCCTGTTTTCTTCATTTTTATTTTTATTTTCTCTCTTTTGTCTTACCCAGTTATTTGGGGGACCTTTTCTTATCCTTTTAGGTGTCTCATGTTCTCTTTTAGTGTTCAGCAAGTGCTCAGTGAGAATTCTTCTATTTGTAGATGTGTTATTGATGTACTTGTAGGGAGAGGTAAATTCTGGTCCTCTTATTCTGCCATCTTGGGAAATGTCTAACTTCTCAGTTCATCCAATCTTTCCCTCTGTTCTTTGAATGTCTTTACTATCATTACCTTGAACTCTTTTTGAAGTAGATGGCTTATTTTCACTGTATTTAATTCTTACTCTGGTGTTTTATCTTGTTCCTTTGTTTGGAACATATTCTGTTGCCTTATTTTTTCTAATTTTCTACTTTTACTTCTATGTATTTGGTAAGTTGGTTACATTTCTTGACTTTTGAAATGTGGCCTTTTGTAGGTGATGTCCTATGTGTCACAGCAGCACACTCCCCTCTGGTCACCACAACTATATGCTCTAGGGATGTCCTCTATTGTAGGTTGCATGGGTCCTTCTCTTTTGGTGGGATGACTACTGTGGGTGTTCTTGTAGGTGTGACTGTCCTCCAATCTTGTTGGTTGCCAGGTCTTGCCTTGTGTGGAGGCTTCTGCCATGTGTAGGTAGGGCCAGGTTAAAACGTGGCTGACTACAGAGCTCTGGGTTGTCCTGTGGTTTTCCCACTGGTTGGCAGAGCCAGTTTCCTGGGAGTGTGGTTGCAGGGCTGTGGGTCGTGGATCTACTGACCATCGGCTGGTGGGAAGAATTTATACTGTCACTACTTGCAGATGACATGATTTGTATATAGAAAACCCTAAAATCTTCACCAAAAAAACTGTTAGAATAAATTCAGCAAAGTTGCAGCATACACAATTAATATATAGAAATCTGTTCCTTTTCTATACACTAATAATGAAAAAACAGAACTAGAAAGCAAAAAAAAATCCTGTTTAAAATCACATCAAAAATTATAAAATACTTAGAATAAACATAACCAAAGAAGTGAAAGAGCTATACACTGAAAACTATAAAACATTGATGAAGGAAATTGAAGATGATACAAAGAAAAAGAAAGTTATGCCCTGCTCTTGGATTGGAAGAATTAATATTGTTGAAATGGCCATACTACCCAAATAAATAGAGATTTAATGCAATCCCTATAAAAATACCTGTGACATTTTTCACAGAACTAGAACAAATAATCCTAAAATTTATATGGAACAACAAAAGACCTCAAATTTCCCAAGTAATCTTGAAAAAGAATAACAAAGCTGAAAGTATCACTCTCATAGACTTCAGATTATAATACAGACTGTAGTAATTAAAACAGCACTGTAGAGAGAGAGATTCAAGATGGCAGAAGAGTAGGTAGAAGTGGAGTTCATCTCTCTCCAAGGATGCATCAGGAATACATCTATAGATGCAACAATTCTCACAAAACCCTGGAGGAACACTAGCAGAAGTTATTGGACACAAGAAAGGACTATAAAGATCCCTGTATAACTGGGTAGGATGGAAAATATGAAGGGAGGAGGAGGATAGGAAGTTGGATGGAACCTACATACTGGGGTGGGGGACCTGAAGCAGAGGGGAGATTTCCAAATTCAGGGAAACTCCCTCTCCAACGAGGAAACCACTTCTCTGATGGGAAAAGTGATTTGGACAGAAGGGTAGCATTTGAGGCTGTCAGAAGAGGGTGAAGTGGCCTATCTGTAGAAAATGGGACAGATTGAGAAATACTCAGATGGTCCGTACTGTGGCCCTACATGCACTGGACTGGGACATATGTTCACAGTTGTGCAAAGGGGTTGGGAGCTGGTGCATGGGGATTGGAGACCAGGCCCAGAGCGAGAACTGCTGTTGGCTGTGGGGAGACAGACTGAGGGAACATGAGGGAGGAAAACTGAAGCAGGACATACCTATGGAGGAAGACTGGACTGTCATGGAAGCAGGGCACTACTGATGAGTAACACGCAGGGAGAGGAGCCACTATTGTAACCTCTCTCATCCACACACTGGTGCCTGCCGATGACAATAAAAGAAACATGCTGTGAGCAGGCTCTTGTGTTCCAGCTGCCGAAAAATAATAAAAGCCCCCTCAGAGCAGGCTCTCATGTGCCAGCTGAAGGGCAATTTTTTAAAAAGCCCTCTCAGAGCTGACCTTTGCACACCTGCAGCTGGGTGCCAGAAAATCCCTGGCCATGGCTGGCCCTCATGTGCATTATGCTGGGCACCAGAAAAAAGCCTCACTAGGGCCATATCTCTTGTGCCCATGGCTGCCTGCTTCCCTGTGCATGTGGCAGCACCAGTGCTCCCATGATCCAAGCAGTCATACCACCTCTGTGCCCAGTATTCAAAGGGGCAGACCCAAGATCTCCAAGGAAGCATCAGGACCAGACTCCTGTGAGTGGACCACACACAGACATAGGGATAAAACCAAAGCTGAACCCCAGGGACAGGGTGACTAAAGAAGAAGAACAAAAATCTTTACATCAGCTGTACAAACTTCAGATTAAATTCCCATGATCAGTTAGGTAGACCCTGTGTCTATGGAATATCTGAGAAGACATTGAGTGTTCCCACAAATGAAAACGGTCTAGCTCTGGCAGCTGTGGATTTTGGGGGCAGCACACACAGCAATTGGGCCAGATCAGAGTCTGAGTGGTCCCCACAGGGCCCACAGCAGGCCTAGAGACCAGCACAGAGGCAGAGGAGAGCCCCTTGGGGAGGCAGAGGTGGGCTGTGGCTCATGGTGTGTGCAAGGAAACTTATAGCAGAGACCCCAGGGAAACATAATTATTACTATTAATTTTATTGTTTTGATTCATTCTGTTGTTGGTTCTAGATTTTTGTGGGGTTTTTTTTCTTTCCATTTTTGTTTGTTTGTTGCTTTAGTTTTTTTTTTAAAAAAAAATTAAGTCCTTTGGGATCTCCATGTTTTATAACATAATTTTATTGTTTATACATTTCTATTTTTACTTTGCTTTTCTGTTGTTCTGTGCTCTTTTCCCTTATTTCCTTCTTCCTCTTTTTCTTTTAAAAATATTTCCATTTATACTTTGTTTTTCTGTTGTCCTGCAATTTTTTTCCTTTATATTGTATTTATTATTTTTTAAAATAATTTTAATGAGTTTGTTTTGCTTCCTCACTTTATTCTTCAGCTGGCACACTGATTTGTTTTTAGGTTATGTGTTTTTGTTAGTTTTAATCCTAACTGTTTGATTTCATTTTTGAGTTCTTCTATTTGTCTGTTTTTTCTCTTGCTTTTTGTTGTATTTGGCTCTGTTTTTATTTCTTTTAGGTGTGTGTGTGTTTCCTTATTTCTGTTTTTGTTTGTTTGATTTTGTTTTTACCATTTGCTGGTGTTTTGTTTGTCTCTTTTTTGCTTTCATATATTTTCTATTCTATTTTTTAAATATTTCTGTTTCTACATTGATTTCTGTTGTTCTGTCTTCTTTCCCCGTTCTCTTTTTCTTTTTTCTATAATGTTTCTCTGTTTGTTTTGTTTCTTTGCTTCATTCTTCAGTTGACACTCTGCTTTGGTGTTGTTTTTTGTTTTTGGATTTTGTCAGCTTTTTTCTTAACTGTTTGATTTCCTTCTTGGGTTCTTTTGTTTGTCTGGCAGTTCTCTTGCTATCTGATTTACTTGGTTCTGTTTTTGTCTCTTTTGTGTGTGCATGTTTCCTTGTTTCTCTTTCTGTTTGTTTGATTTTACTTTTTCCATTTTTCTGGGGTTTTGTTGGCTTTTCTTTTAAACCACTTTAATGCCAGACGTGCGACTTGGGGATCTTGGTCCCTTGACCAGAAGTCACGCCTGAGGCTCTGGAGTGAGAGCACTGAGTCCAGGATGCTGTACCACTAGAGAATTCTTGGCACCAGGGAAGACTAATCGCTGAGAGCTCTCAAGGAAGCCTCTATCTGAACCCAAGACCCTGCTCCACCCAACTGCTCCCAGTGCTAGATGCCTCACACCAAACAACAAACAAGACAGGAACACAAATTCACCAATCAGCACACAGATGACATAAAATCATACTAAGCTGACAGACAGCCCAAAGCACATCACCTGATATGGCCCTGCTCATAAGAGGGAAAAGACTCAGATCCAGACACCAGAACACAGGCACCAGACCATCCCTTCAGGAAGCCTACACAAGACACTGGACAAACCGCACTACTGGGGTCATTGAACTCAAGCAAGAGGAAATACGACCCTGCAGCCCAGGGAAAGGAGACCTCAAATACTGTAAATTAGACAAAATTAGAAGACACAGAAATATCTTACAGGCAAAGGGGCAAGATAAAAACCCACAGGAACAAATAAAAGAAGAGTGAATAGGCAAACTACCTGAAAAAGAATTCAGAGTAATGAAAAAAAGATGATCCAAAATCTTGGAAACAGAATAGAGAAAATACAAGAAACGTTTAACAAGGATCTAGAAGAACTAAAGAACAAACAGTAATGAACAACAAATAACTGAAATTAAAAATATTCTAGAAGGAATCAAAGGAAGAATAACAGAGTCAGAAGAACGGATAAGTGAGCTGCAAGAAAGAAAGTTGGAAATAACTGCTGGAGAGCAGGATAAAGAAAAATAAAGGGAAAGAATGGAAGACAGTCTCAGAGACCTCTGGGACAACATTAAGCACAACAATATTCAAATTATTGGGGTCCCAGAAGAAGAAAAATAAAAGGGGTCTGACAAAATATTTGAAGATATTATAGTAGAAAACTTCCTGAACATGGGAAAGGAAATACTCAATCAAATCCAGGAAGCACAAAGAGCCCCACACAAGATAAACCCAAGGAGAAACACACCAACACACATATTAACCAAACTAACAAAAATATACATAAAGAAAAATTATTAAAAACAGCAAAGGAAAATCAACAAATAACATACAAGGGAATCCCCATAAAGGTAACAGCTGATTTTTCAACACCAACTATGTAGGCCTGAAGGGAGTGGCAGGATATATTTAAAATGATGAAAGGGAAAAACTCATAACAAAGATTACTCTGCACAGCAAGGATCTCATTCAGGTATGACGGAGAAATCTAAAGCTTTACAAACAAGCAAAAGTAAGAGAATTCAGCACCACCAAACCTGCTTTACAACAAATACTAAAGGAATTTCTCTAGGCAGGAAACACAAGAGAAGGAAAATACTTATAAAAACAAACTCAAAACAACTAAGAAAATGGTAATAGGAATATAAATATCAATAATTACCTTAAATGTAAATGGATTAATTGCCCCAACCAAAAGCTACAGGCTGGTTGATTGGATACAAAAACAAGACCCATATATATGCTGTCGACAAGAGAACCTTTTCAGACTTAGGGACACATACATATGAAGGTGAGGGGATGGAAAAAGATATTCCACACAAATGGAAATCAAAAGAAAGCTAGAGTAACAATACTCATAACAGATAATAAAATAATTTAAAATAAGGACTGTAAGAAGAGACAAGGAAGGACACTACAAAATGATCAGGGAATCAATGCAAGAAGAAGATATAACAGTTGTAAATATCTTTGCACCCAACACAGGAGCACCTCAATACATAAAGCAAATGCTAACAGCCATAAAAGGGGAAAGTAACAGTAACACAGTTATAGTAGGGGAATTTAACAGGCCACTTATACCAATGGACAGATCATCCAAACAGAAAATAAATAAGAAACAATAAGCTTTAAAAGACACATTAGGGGAGCGAGAAGAGGGCGGAAGAGTAAGACACGGGGATCACTTCCTCCTCACAGATACATCAGAAATACATCTACACGTGGAACTTCTCCTATAGAACACCCACCGAACGCTGGCAGAAGACCGCAGACCTCCTAAAAGGCAAGAAACTCCCCACGTACCTGGGTAGGGCAAAAGAAAAAAGAATAAACAGAGACAAAAGAATAGGGATGCGACCTGCACCAGTGGGAGGGAGCCGTAAAGGAGGAAAGGTTCCAACACACTAGAAGCCCCTTCACGGGTGGAGACTGCGGGTGGCGGAGGGGGAAGCTTCAGAGCCGCGGAGGAGAGCGCAGCAACAGGGTGCGGAGGGCAAAGTGGACAGATTCCCGCATGGAGGATCGGTGCCGATCAGCACTCACCAGCCCGAGAGGCTTGTCTGCTCACCTGCCGCTGGCGGGTGGGGTGGGCAGGGCTGCGAACTGAGCCTCGGGCAGATCCCAGGGAAAGGTCTGGAGTTGGCAGAGTGAAGACAGCCTGAAGGGGTTAGCGCACCACGGCGGGCCGGGAGGGAGTTCGGGAGAACTCTGGAGCTGCCGAAGAGGCAAGAGACCTTTTCTTCCCTCTTTACCTCCTGCTGCGTGAGGAGAGGGGTTTAAGCGCGCCGCTTAAAGGAGCTCCAGAAAGGGGCGTGGAGCTGCCAAAGAAACAAGAGACTTTTTCTTGCCTCTTCGCTTCCTGGGGCGCGAGGAAAGGGAATTAAGGGCACCACATAAAGGAGCTACAGAAACGGGCGCGAGCTGGGGCTGTCAGCACGGACAACAGAGACAGGTGTGGGACGCTAGGATTGCTACTGCCGCCACCAAGAGGCCTGTGTGCGAGCACAGGTAACTCTCCACACTACCCCTCCCAGGAGCCTGTGCAGCCCGCCAGTGCCGGGGTCCCGGGATCCTGGGACTGCTTCCCTGGGAAAATGCACGACACGCCTTGGGCCGGTGCAGCGTCATGCCGGCCTCTGCGGCTGCGGACTCGCCCCACATACTTGCCCCACCCCTCCTGCCTTAGTGAGCCAGAGACCATGAATCAGCTGCTCCATTAACGCTGCTCCTTTGACCCCGCCCTCTCTGATCGAAGGGCAGACGCCCTAGGACGACCTGCACGCAGAGGCGGGGCCAGGTCCAGGGCTGAGCCCCAGGAGCTGTGTGAACAAAGAGAGGGGGAAGTCCCTCCCAGAAGACTCAGAAACAGCGGGTTAAAGCTCCACAGTCAGCTTGAAGTGCCCTGCATCTGTGGAAAACATGAATAGACAGCGAAATATCCCAGGTTGAGGAAGTGGACTTTGGGAGCAAGATATACTATTATTTTCCCCTTTTTTCTTTTTATGAGTGTGTATGTGGGTGCTGCTGTGTGAGATTTTGTCGGTGTAGCTTTGTTTTCACCATTTGTCCTGGGGTTAGACCGACCATTATTTTTTTTGGTCTTTTTTTTCTTCTTTTTCTTTAATAGAAATTTTTCTTCTTAATAATTATTTTGTTATTTTAATAACTGTATTTTACCCTACTTTATTTTGTCTTCTCCGCTTTCTTTCTTCCTTTCTTCCCTCCTTTCTTTCCTATTTCCCTCCTTCCTTCCTTCATCCCTTCCTTCCTTTATTCCCTCCTTCCTTCCTCCCTTGCTTTCTTCCTCCCTCCCTTCCTTTCTTTATTCCCTCCTTCCTTCCTCCCTTCCTTTCTTCCTCCCCCCCTTCCTTTCTTTATTACCTCCTTCCTTCCTCCCTTCCTTTCTTCCTCCCTCCCTTCCTTTCTTTATTCCCTCCTTCCTTCCTCCCTTCCCTTCTTCCTCCCTCCCATCCTTCCTTTATACCCTCCTTCCTTCCTCCCTTCCTTTCTTCCTCCCTCCCTTCCTTTCTTTATTCCCTCCTTCCTTCCTCCATTGTTTCTTCCTCCCTCCCTTGCTTTCTTCCTCCCTCCCTTCCTTTCTTTATTCCCTCCTTCCTTCCTCCCTTCCTTTCTTCCTCCCCCCTTCCTTTCTTTAATACCTCCTTCCTTCCTCCCTTCCTTTATTCCTCCCTCCCTTCCTTCCTTTATTCCCTCCCTCATTCCTCCCTTCCTTTCTTCCTCCCTCCCTTCCTTTCTTTATTCCCTCCTGCCTTCCTCCCTTCCTTTCCTCCTACCTCCCTTCCTTTCTTTATTCCCTCCTTCCTTCCTCCCTTCCTTTCTTCCTCCCTCCCTTCCTTTCTATATTCCCTCATTCCTTCCTCCCTTCCTTTCTTCCTCCCTCCATTCCTTTCTTCCTCCATCCATTCCTTTCTTCCTCCCTCCCTTCCTTTCTTCCTTCCTTCCCTCCCTTCCTCCCTCCTTCCTTCCTTTCTTGACTTTCTATTTGTTCTCCCTTTTGTTTTGAGCCGTGTGGATTAAAGGCTCTTGGCACTCCAGCCAGGTGTCAAGGCTGTGTCTCTGAGGTGGGAGAACTAACCTCAGGACACTGGTCCACAAGAGATCTCTCAGCTCCACGTAATATCAAATGGCGAAAATCTCCCAGAGATCTCCATCTCAACACCAAGACCCAGATTCACTCAAGGACCAGCAAAGAACAGTGCTGGACACCCTATCCCCAACAAAGAGCGAGACAGGTCTACAGCCCCATCCATTAACAGAGAGGCTGCCTAGAATCACAGTAAGGCTACTGACATCCCCATACATGCCCCCAGACGTGGACCTGCCCACCAGGGAGACGGGATCCAGCCTCATCCACCAGAAAAGGGGCACTGGTCCCCCCAACCAGGAAACCTGCTCAACCCACTGAACCAACCTCAGTCACTGGGGACAGCCACCAAAAATAGATAGAACTACGAACCTGCAGCCTGAAAAAGGGAGACCCCAAACACAGTAAGATAAGCAAAATGAGGACAGAAAAACACACAGCAGATGAAAGAGCAAGAAAAAAACACACCAGACCTAACAAATGAAGAGGTAATAGCCAATCTACGTGAAAGAGAATTTAGAATAATGATGGTGAAGATGATGTAAAATCTTGGAAATAGAATAGACAAATTGCAAGAAATAGTTAACAAGGACCTAGAAGAAATAAAGAGGAAGCAAGTAACGATGAGCAACACAATAAATGAAATGAAAAATACTCTAGATGGGATCAGTAGCAGAATAACTGAGGCAGAAGGACGGATAAGTGACCTGGAAGATAAAATAGTGGAAATAAATACTGCAGAGCAGAAGAAAGAAAAAAAGAATGAAAAGAACTGAGGACAGTCTCAGAGATCTCTGGGACAACATTAAATGCACCAACATTTGAATCATAGAGGTCCCAGAAGAAGAAGAGAAAAAGAAAGGGACTGAGAAAATATTTGAAGAGATTATAGTTGAAAACTTCCCTAATATAGGAAAGGAAATAGTCAACCAAGTCCAGGAAGCACAGAGAGTCCCATACAGGATAAACCCAAGGATCAACATGCCGAGACACATAATAATCAAACTGTCAGAAATTAAATAAAAAGAAAACATATTAAAAGCAGCAAGGGAAAAACAACAAATAAGACACAAGGGAATCCCCATAAGGCTAACATCTGTTCTTTCAGCAGAAACTCTACAAGCCAGTAGGGAGTGGCAGGACATATTTAAAGTGATGAAGGAAAAAAACCTACAACCAAGATTACTCTACCCAGCAAGGATCTCATTCAGATTTGATGGAGAAATTAAAACCTTTACAGAGAAGCAAAAGCTGAGAGAGTTCAGCACCACCAAACCAGCTTTGCAGCAAATGCTAAAGGAACTTCTCTAAGCAAGAAACATAAGAGAAGGAAAAGACCTACAAGAACAACCCGAAACAATTAAGTAAATGGTAACAGGAACGCACATATCAATAATTACCTTAAATGTAAATGGATTAAATGCTCTCACATAAAGACACAGACTGCCTGAATGGATACAAAAACAGGACCCATATATATGCTGTCTACAAGAGACCCACTTCAGACCTAGGGACACTTACAGGCTGAAAGTGAGGGGATGGAAAAAGATATTACATGCAAATGGAAATCAGAAGAAAGCTGGAGTAGCAATTCTCATATCAGACAAAATAGACTTTAAAATAAAAAGTACTACAAGAGACAAAGAAGGACACTACCTAATGATCAAGGGATCGATCCATGAAGAAGATATAACAATTGTAAATATTTATGCACCCAACATAGGCGCACCTCAATACCTAAGGCAAATACTAACAGCCATAAAAGGGGAAATGGACAGTAACACAATCATAGTAGGGGACTTTAACACTCCACTGTCACCAATGGACAGATCATCCAAAATGAAAATAAATAAGGAAACACAAGCTTTAAATGATACATTATACAAGATGTATTTACTTGATATTTATAGGACATTCCATCAAAAAACAACAGAATACATATTTTTCTCAAGTGCCCATGGAACATTCTGCAGGATAGATCATATCTTGGGTCACAAATCTAGCCTTGCCAAATTTAAGAAAATTGAAATCGTATCAAGTATCTTTTCTGACCACAACACTATGAGACTAGATATCAATTACAGGAAAAGATCTGTAAAAAATACAAACACATGGAGGCTAAACAATACACTACTTAATAACGAAGTGATCACTGAAGAAATCAAAGAGGAAATCAAAAAGTACTTAGAAACAAATGACAATGGAGACACGACGACCCAAAACCTATGGGATACAGCAAAAGCTATTCTAAGAGGGAAGTTTATAGCAATACAATCATACCTTAAGAAACAGGAAGCATCTCGAATAAACAACTTAACTTTGCACCTAAAGAAATTAGAGAAGGAAGAACAAAAAATCCCCAAATTTAGCAGAAGGAAAGAAATCATAAAGATCAGATCAGAAATTAATGAAAAAGAAATAAAGGAAACAACAGCAAAGATCAATAAAAGTAAAAGCTGATTGTTTGAGAAGATAAATAAAATTGATAAACCATTAGCCAGACTCATCAAGAAAAAAAGGGAGAAGACTCAAATCAATAGAATTAGAAATGAAAAAGAATATGTAACAACTGACTCTGCAGAAATACAAAAGATTATTAGAGATTACTACAAGCAACTCTATGCCAATAAAATGCACAACCTGGAAGAAATGCACAAATTCTTAGAAACGCACAACCTGCCAAGACTGAACCAGGAAGAAATATAAAATTTGAACAGACCAATCACAAGCACTGAAATTGAAACTGTGATTAAAAGTCTTCCAACAAACAAAAGCCCAGGACCAGATGCCTTCACAGGCGAATTCTATCAAACATTTAGAGAAGAGCTAACACCTATACTTCTCAAACTCTTCCAACAGATAGCAGAGGGAGGAACACTCCCAAACTCATTCTATGAGGCCACCATCACGCTGATACCAAAACCAGACAAAGATGTCACAAAGAAAGAAAACTATAGGCCAATATCACTGATGAACATAGATGCAAAAATCCTCAACAAAATATTAGCAAACAGAATCCAACAGCACATTAAATGGATCATACACCATGATCAAGTGGGGTTTATTCCAGGAATGCAAGGATTCTTCAATATACGCAAATCAATCAACGTGATACACCATATGAACAAACTGAAGGAGAAAAACCGTATGATCATCTCAATAGATGCAGAGAAAGGTTTTGACAAAATTCAACACCCATTTATGATAAAACCCTGCAGAAAGTAGGCATAGAGGGAACTTTCCTCAATATAATAAAGGCAATATATGGCAAACCCACAGCCAGCATTGTTCTCAATGGTGAAAAACTGAAACCATTTCCACTAAGATCAGGAACAAGGCAAGGTTGCCCACTCTCACCACTCTTATTCAACCTAGTTTTGGAAGTTCTAGCCACAACAATTAGAGAAAATAAAGAAATAAATTGAATCCAAATAGGAAAAGAAGAAGTAAAGCTGTCACTGTTTGCAGATGACATGATACTATACATAGAGAATACTAAGAATGCTACCAGAAAACTATAGAACTAATCAATGAATTTGGTAAAGTAGCAGGATACAAAGTTAATGCACAGAAATCTCTGGCACTCTTATACACTAATGATGAAAAATCTGAGAATGAGATTAAGAAAACACTCCCATTTACCATTGCAACAAAAAGAATAAAATATCTAGGAATAAACCTACCTAAGGAGACAAAAGACTTGTATGCAGAAAACTATAAGACACTGATTAAAGAAATTAAAGATGATACAAATAGGTGGAGAAATATACCATGTTCTCGGATTGGAAGAATCAACATAGTGAAAATGACTGTATTACCCAAAGCAATCTACAGATTCAATGCAATCCCTATCAAATTACCACTGGCATTTTTTACAGAACTAGAAAAAAAAATTTCACAATTTGTATGGAAACACAAAACACCCCGAATAGCCAAAGCAAACTTGAGAACAAAAAGTGGAGCTGGAGGAATCAGGCTCCCTGACTTCAGACTATACTACAAGGCCACAGTAATCAAGACAGTATGGTACTGGCACAAAAACAGAAATATAGATCAATGGATCAGGATAGAGAGCCCAGAGATAAACCCACACACATATGGTCACCTTATCTTTGATAAAGGAGGGAAGGAAACACAGTGGAGAAAAGACAGCCTCTTCAATAAGTGGTGCTGGGATAACTGGACAGCTACCTGTAGAAGTAGGAAATTAGAACACTCCCTAACACCATACACAAAAATAAACTCAAAATGGGTTAAAGACCTAAATGTAAGGCCAGACACTATCAAACTCTTAGAGGAAAACATAGGCAGAACACTCTATGACATCAATCACAGCAAGATCCTTTTTGACCCATCTCCTACAGAAATGGAAATAAAAACCAAAATAAACAAATGGGATGTAATGAAACTTAAAAGCTTTTGCACAGCAAAGGATACCATAAACAAGACCAAAAGACAACCCTCAGAATGGGAGAAAATAATTGCAAATGAAGCAACTGAAAAAGGATTAATCTCCAAAATTTATAAGCAACTCATGCAGCTCAATAACAAAAAAACAAACAACCCAATCCAAAAATGGGCAGAAGAACTAAATAGACATTTCTCCAAAGAAGATATACAGATAGCCAACAAACACATGAAAGAATGCTCAACCTCATTAATCATTAGAGAAATGCAAATCAAAACTACAATGAGATATCATCTCACACCGGCCAGATTGGCCATCATCAAAACTCTAGAAACAATAAATGCTGGAGAGGGTGTGGAGAAAAGGGCACACTCTTGCACTGTTGGTGGGAATGTAAAATGATACAGCCACGAGACGGCTTAAAGATGGCGGAAGAGTAAGACGCGGAGATCTCCTTCCTCCTCACAGAGACATCAGAAATACATCTACACGTGGAACTTCTCCTATAGAACACCCACCGAACGCTGGCAGAAGACCTCAGACCTCCAAAAAGGCAAGAAACTCCCCACATATCTGGGTAGGGCAAAAGAAAAAAGAATAAACAGGGACAAAAGAATAGGGATGGGACCTATGCCAGTGGGAGGGAGCCGTGAAGGGGGAAAGAATCCAACACACTAGAGGCCCCTTCCTGGGCGGAGACTGCGGGCGCCGGAGGGGGAAGCTCCGGAGCCACGGAGGAGAGCGCAGCCACAGGGGTGCAGAGGGCAAAGCAGAGAGATTCCCACAGAGGATCCGTGCTGACCGGCACTCACCAGTCCGAGAGGCTTCTCTGCTCGCCTGCCGGGGCGGGCGGGGCCGGGAGCTGAGGCTCGGGCTTCAGTCGGATCCCAGGGAAAGGTCTGGAATTGGCAGAGTGAAGACAGCTTGAAGGGGGCTAGTGTGCCACGGCTGGCCGGGAGGGAGTTCGGGAGAAGTCTGGAGCTGCCGAAGAGGCAAGAGACCTTTTCCTCCCTCTTTGCTGCCTGGGCGCGAGGCGAGGGGATTAAGTGCGCCGCTTGTAGGAGCCCCAGGGGCGGGCGAGGAGCTGTGGAAGAGACAAGAGACTTTTTCTTGCCTCTTTGCTTCCTCGGGTGTGAGGTGAGGGGAATAAGAGCACCGTGTAGAGGAACTCCAGAAACGGGCGCAAGCCGCGTCTGTCGGCACAGACAGTAGAGACTGGTGTCGGACGCTAAGGTTGCTGCTGCCACCACCAAGAGGCCTGTGTGCGAGCGCAGGTCACTCTCCACACCGGCCCTCCCGGGATCCCGTGCGGCCCGCCACTGCCGGGGTCCCGGGATCCAGGGACAGCTTCCCTGGGAGAATGCATGGCGCGCCTTGGGCCTGTGCAACTCGCCCCGCCCCCGTGCCACTCCCTCCCCCCAGCCTGAGTGAGCTGGAGCCCCCGAATCAACTGCTCCTTTAACATCGTCCTGTCTGAGCGAAGGGCAGTCGCACTCGGACAACCTACACGCAGCGGCGGGACCAAGTCCAAAGCTGAACCCCAGGAGCTGTGTGAACAGAGAGGAGAGGGGGCGGTCTCTCCCAGAAGCCTCAGAAGCGGCGGATTAAAGCTCCACAATCAACTTTAAGTGCCCTGCAGCTGTTGAAAACCTGAAGAGACAACGAATCATCCCAAGTTGAGGAGGTGGACTTTGGGAGCAAGATATACTATTATTTTCCCTTTTTTTTTCTTTTTGTGAGTGTGTATGTGTGTGCTGCTGTGTGAGATTTTGTCTGTATAGCTTTGCTTTCACCATTTATCCTAGGGTTAGACCGACCCATTTTTCTGTTTTTTTTTTTTAAAGGAAATTTTTCTTCTTAATAATTATTTTTTATTTTAATAACTATACTTTATACTACTCTGTCTTCTCCCTTTCTTTCTTCCTTTCTTCCTTCCTTTCTTCCCTCCTTCCCTCCTTTCTCCCTTCCTTCCCCCTTCTTTCCTCCCTTCCTCTCTTCCTTCCTACCTTTCTTCCTCTGCACCTTCCTTCCTTCCTTTCTTGCTCCCTTCCTTCATTTCTTCCTTCCTTTCTTCCTTCCTTCCCTCCCTCCCTCCTTCCTTCCTTTTCTTTCCTTTCTGTTTATTCTACCTTTTATTTTGAGCCGTGTGGATTAAAGGTTCTTGGCGCCCCAGCCAGGCACCAGGGCGGTGTCCCTGAGGTGGGAGAACCAACCTCAAGACACTAGTCCACAAGAGACCTCCCAGCTCCACGTAATATCAGACGGCGAAAATCTCCCAGAGATCTCCATCTCAACACCAAGACCAGGCTTCAATCAAGGACCAGCAAAGAACAGTGCTGGACACCCTATCCCCAACAAAGAGCAAGACAGGTCTACAGCCCCATCCATTAGCAGAGAGGCTGCCTAAAATCATAATAAGGTAACCAACATCCCCAAACACACCACCAGACGAGGAACTGCCCATCAGAAAGACAAGATCCAGCCTCATCCACCAGAACAGAGGCACTAGTCCCCCCAACCAGGGAATGTACTCAACCCACTGAACCAACCTTAGCCACTGGGGACAGCCACCAAAAACAACAGGAACTACGAACCTGCAGCGTGCAAAAAGGAGACCCCAAACACAGTAAGATAAGCGAAATTATAAGACAGAAAAACACACAACAGATGAAGGAGCAAGATAAAAACATACCAGACCTAACAGATGAAGAGGTAATAGCCAATCTACCTGAAAGAGAATTTAGAATAATGATGGTAAAGATGATGCAAAATCTTGGAAATAGAATAGACAATTTGCAAGAAACAGTGAACAGGGACCTAGAAGAAATAAAGAGGAAGCAAGAAACGATGAGCAACACAATAAATGAAATTAAAAATACTCTAGATGGGATCAATAGCGGAATAACTGAAGCAGAAGGACAGATAAGTGACCTGGAAGATAAAATAGTGGAAATAACTACTGCAGAGCAGAAGAAAGAAAAAAGAATGAAAAGAACTGAGGACAGTCTCAGAGACCTCTGGGACAACATTAAAAGCACCAACATTCGAATCATAGGGGTCCCAGAAGAAGAAGAGAAAAAGAAAGGGACTGAGAAAATATTTGAAGAGATTATAGTTGAAAACTTCCCTAATATAGGAAAGGAAATAGTCAATCAAGTCCAGGAAGCACAGAGAGTTCCATACAGGATAAACCCAAAGAGAAACACGCCAAGACACATAATAATCAAACTGTCAAAAATTAAATACAAAGAAAACATATTAAAAGCAGCAAGGGAAAAACAACACATAACACACAAGGGAATCCCCATAAGATTAACATCTGATCTTTCAGCAGAAACTCTATAAGCCAGAAGGGAGTGGCAGGACATATTTAAAGTGATGAAGGAAAAAAACCTACAACCAAGATTACTCTACCCAGCAAGGATCTCATTCAGATTTGATGGAGAAATTAAAACCTTTACAGAGAAGCAAAAGCTGAGAGAGTACAGCACCACCAAACCAGCTCTACAACAAATCCTAAAGGAACTTCTCTAGGCAAGAAACACAAGAGAAGGAAAAGACCTACAAGAACAACCCGAAACAATTAAGTAAATGGCAATAGGAACATACATATCGATAATTACCTTAAATGTAAATGGATTAAATGCTCCCACCAAAAGACACAGACTGGCTGAATGGATACAAAAACAAGACCCATATATATGCTGTCTACAAGAGACCCACTTCAGACCTAGGGACACATACAGATTGAAAGTAAGGGGATGGAAAAAGATATTCCATGCAAATGGAAATCAGAAGAAAGCTGGAGTAGCAATTCTCATATCAGACAAAATAGACTTTAAAATAAAGACTATTACAAGAGACAAAGAAGGACACTACATAATGATCAAGGGATCGATCCATGAAGAAGATATAACAATTGTAAATATTTATGCACCCAACATAGGAGCACCTCAATACATAAGGCAAATACTAACAGCCTTAAAAGGGGAATTCGACAGTAACACAGTTATAATGGGGGAC
This sequence comes from Kogia breviceps, assembly GCF_026419965.1. NCBI lineage: Eukaryota > Metazoa > Chordata > Mammalia > Artiodactyla > Physeteridae > Kogia > Kogia breviceps. The sequence continues at coordinate 78,022,342 of NC_081330.1, read as the reverse complement.
TTTAACACCCCACTTTCACCAATGGACAGATCATCCAAAACGAAAATAAATAAGGAAACACAAGCTTTAAATGATACATTACACAAGATGGACTTAATTGATATTTATAGGTTATTCCATCCAAAAACAACAGAATACACATTTTTCTCAAGTGCTCATGGAACATTCTCCAGGATTCATCATATATTGTGTCACAAATCTAACCTTGGCAAATTTAAGAAAATTGAAATCGCATCAAGTATCTTTTCCGACCACAACGCTATGAGACTAGATATCAATTATAGGAAAAGATCTGTAAAAAATACAAACACATGGAGGCTAAACAATACACTACTTAATACCGAAGTGATCACTGAAGAAATCAAAGAGGAAATCAAAAAATACTTAGAAACAAATAACAATGGAGACACAACGACCCAAAACCTATGGGATACAGCCAAAGCAGTTCTAAGAGGCAAGTTTATAGCAATACAATCATACCTTAAGAAACAGGAAACATCTCGAATAAACAACCTAACTTTGCACTTAAAGCAATTAGAGAAAGAAGAACAAAAAAACCCCAAATTTAGCAGAAGGAAAGAAATCATAAAGATCAGATCAGAAATAAATGAAAAAGAAGTGAAGGAAACAATAGCAAAGATCAATAAAAGTAAAAGCTGGTTCTTTGAGAAGATAAATAAAATTGATAAACCATTAGCCAGACTCATCAAGAATAAAAGGGAGAAGACTCAAATCAATAGAATTAGAAATGAAAAAGAATATGTAACAACTGACACTGCAGAAATACAAAAGATTATTAGAGATTACTACAAGCAAATGTATGCCAATAAAATGGACAACCTGGAAGCAATGGACAAATTCTTAAAATTCAAAACCTGCCGAGACTGAACCAGGAAGAAATAGAAAATTTGAACAGACCAATCACAAGCACTGAAATTGAAACTGTGATTAAAAATCTTCCAGCAAACAAAAGCCCAGGACCAGATGGCTTCACAGGCGAATTCTATCAAACATTTAGAGAAGAGCTAACACCTATCCTTCTCAAACTCTTCCAACAGATAGCAGAGGGAGGAACACTCCGAAACTCATTCTATGAGGCCAACATCACCCTGATACCAAAACCAGACAAAGACGTCACAAAGAAAGAAAACTACAGGCCAATATCACTGATGAACATAGATGCAAAAATCCTCAACAAAATATTAGCAAACAGAATCCAACAGCACATTAAAAGGATCATACACGATGATCAAGTGGGGTTTATCCCAGGAATGCAAGGATTCTTCAATGTACGCAAATCAATCAACGTGATACACCATATCAACAAACTGAAGGAGAAAAACCATATGATCATCTCAATAGATGCAGAGAAAGCTTTTGACAAAATTCAACACTCATTTATGATAAAAACCTTGCACAATGTAGGCATACAGGGGACTTTCCTCAACATAATAAAGGCCATATATGACAAACCCACAGCTAGCATCGTTCTCAATGGTGAAAAACTGAAACCATTTCCACTAAGATCAGGAACAAGACAAGGTTGCCCACTCTCACCACTCTTATTCAACATAGTTTTGGAAGTTCTAGCCACAGCAATCAGAGAAGAAAAAGAAATAAAAGGAATCCAAATAGAAAAAGAAGACGTAAAGCTGTCACTGTTTGCAGATGACATGATACTATACATAGAGAATCCTAAGGATGCTACCAGAAAACTTCTAGAGCTAATCAACGAATTTGGTAAAGTTGCAGGATACAAAATTAATGCACAGAAATCTCTGGCATTCTTATACACTAATGATGAAAAATCTGAGTGTGAAATTAAGAAAACACTCCCATTTACCATTGCAACAAAAAGAATAAAATATCTAGGAATAAACCTACCTAAGGAGACAAAAGACTTGTATGCAGAAAACTATAAGACACTGATGAAAGAAATTAAAGATGATACAAATAGGTGGAGAAATATACCATGTTCTTGGATTGGAAGAATCAACATTGTGAAAATGACTATACTACCCAAAGCAATCTACCGATTCAATGCAATCCCTATCAAATTACCACTGGCATTTTTTACAGAACTAGAACAAAAAATTTCACAATTTGTATGGAAACACAAAAGACCCCGAGTAGCCAAAGCAATCTTGAGAACGAGAAATGGAGCTGGAGGAATTAGGCTCCCTGACTTCAGACTCTACTACAAGGCTACAGTAATCAAGACAATATGGTACTGGCACAAAAACAGAAATATAGATCAATGGATCAGGATAGAGAGCCCAGAGATAAACCCACACACATATGGTCACCTTATCTTTGATAAAGGAGGGAAGGATATACAGTGGAGAAAAGACAGCCTCTTCAATAAGTGGTGCTGGGAAAACTGGACAGCTACATGTAAAAGTATGAAATTAGAACACTCCCTAACACCACACACAAAAATAAACTCAAAATGGGTTAAAGACCTAAATGTAAGGCCAGACACTATCAAACTCTTAGAGGAAAACATAGGCAGAACACTATACGACATAAATCACAGCAAGATCCTTTGTGACCCATCTCCTAGAGAAATGGAAATAAAAACACAAATAAACAAATGGGACCGAATGAAACTTAAAAGCTTTTGCACAGCAAAGGATACCATAAACAAGACCAAAAGACAACCCTCAGAATGGGAGAAAATATTTGCAAATGAAGCAACTGACAAAGGATTAATTTCCAAAATTTATAAGCAACTCATGCAGCTCAATAACAAACAACCCAATCCAAAAATGGGCAGAAGAACTAAATAGACATTTCTCCAAAGAAGATATACAGATTGCTAACAAACACATGA